>NC_060128.1:198915103-199238353 GCF_021461395.2 Schistocerca americana | reverse complement strand
ACATTTAAGACCATTAACCATTATGTTAGTATCATCTGCAAAGATGGTAAAATTGCACTTAATCATTGAAGAATAAGGTAAATCATTTATAAATAACAGGAACAGTAAAGGACCAAGAATAGAGCCCTGTGGAACTCCACAATTTATGTCTCTCCATTCCGATGAAATCATTCCACCACACAAATTGTCTGACTTATCTAAGACTACTTTCTGTTTCCTCTCTGTCAGGTATGACTGAAGCCAGTTATTTGCTACACCACTTATTCCTAGATGGTCTGCCTTCAGTAACAGTATTTGGTGGTTCACAGTGTCAAAGGCTTTACATAAATCACAAAATAACCCTGTTGTCACCATTTTCTCATTTAGAGATTCCAAAACCTTATCTATAAAAGCATATATTGCTTGTTCAGTTGACAGACCTTTCCGGAAACCAAACTGATGTTTGCTGAGAATATTGAATTTATGTAGGTGTTCTAAAATTCTAGAATACATGAGCTTTTCTAGTACCTTTGAAAACACAGTCAGGAGAGATATTGGTCTGAAATTTTTAACATCAGTTTTCTCCCCTTTCTTAAAGAGAGGCTTCACGATAGCATACTTTAGTCTATCAGGAACAATTCCTTGCTGCAAAGAGGCATTGAAAATATGACACAGTATATTGCTTACAGAAGTACAACACTGCTTTAACAATTTGCTAGAAATATTATCTACTCCACAGGAGTTCTTGGTTTTCATGGAGGCAATTGTTCTTTCAATTTCTGATACTGTAACAGGTCTAATATGCATTTGGATGATTTTGTTAGGGAAAGCATTTCGCAAAAAGGTCAGGGCATCATTCACAGAACCCTTGCAGCCTATTTGCTCAGACACTGACAGGAAGTGTTTATTAAAGATTTCAGCTATGATCTCAGGATTTTGCACAAGATTCCCTTCATGTTTGATTATGAAGTTTTCTACAGCTCTTTTTTTATTGTTCCCTGTCTCCTTGTTAACTATTTGCCAGACAGTCTTCATTTTATTATTGGAGTTATCAATTTCTTTTACATAATACAGTGCTTTTGATGTCTGAATAACTTTCTTAAGGATTTTACAATACATGTTATAATGGCTGATTAATTCTCTGTCCCTTGACCCTCTGGTTGCAACATAAAGTTCTCTCTTATATTTACATGACACTCGAATACCCTTTGTGATCCATGGCTTCTTTAAGGACGAGGAAATATTGTTCCTAACAAACTTTTTAGGAAAAGCTTCTTCAAAGTGGGACAGGAATTCATTTATGAATATGTTGAACTTAGTATCAACATCATCTACTCTGCGAACTGAATTCCAATCTTCATGCTGCAGCTTATGGTTAAAAAATTCCAGGGTCTCTTTGTTCATAAGTCTGATTGCCTTCCAGGATGGGACTGCTTTCTTGACAGGTCTGTAGTCATGTAGTGAGAGGAGCTGTCCATCATGGTCTGATATGCCATTTACTATTGCAGTGACAGTGAAGTTCTGGTATAAATTTACATCTAAAAATATATTGTCTATCAGAGATTGACAGTCAGGTGTGATCCTAGTAGGAAAGTCAACCACTGATGTAAGATTGTAGGAACTCAGCAAATTCTGGAGCTCTACTTTGTTGTTGCATTCCATTGCGAAGTTGACATTAAAGTCCCCAAGTAAGATAATGTCATTATTTTTAGAAAATAAGGTTGATAGTAACAATTCTAACTGAACCACAAAGGCTGTGAAATTGGTTCCTGGTGCCCTGTACACTGTAACTACTATTAATTTGGAACTGTTTAATGTCACTTCTATTGCACACACTTCAAACTGTTGGTCACTGCAATATTTCCTTACATCTACAGATCTAAAAGTTGAATTATTCTTAATGAAAATTACTACTCCACCTTTTTTCATGCTATCTCTACAGTAGTAGGTGGCAAGGCTATAACTGTCTATATGTAACATTTCAATTCCTTCTGTAATATGGTGTTCTGAGAAACATAAGATCTGAGCATTGTTCATAAAGTTTTTGTTATTTATGTTAACTTCTAATTGATCTAGTTTGCTTCTTATTCCCCTTATGTTTTGATGAAAAATGGAGAAGTTGTTTGGATTATTACCTATTTTGGTGGTTTCTTCTTTCTTGTGCTTGTGGTTAAAAAATCCTTCAGATGAGGAGGACACACAACTTTACGTTTACCTCCTGTTCTCTGTGATGATGTCGATTTTTCTTCAGTAGATGCTTCCTTCTTTACTGAAGATGATGAAACTGATGACTTGCTTGTTGATTTACCTTGAGCTGATGCTGTCAATTCCCTTGGAGATGATGAAGCTATTGACGTGCTTGCAGGTGGGGATAAGATTGCTGTTGCTGTAGGCTCCAGGGGTTGTACTGCTGTTGCAGCTGGTGTTTCTGCTGGCAGTGATATTTTTGACGAACTGCATGTAGGCAGGTGCACAAGTGGTGTTGCTGTAGGTTCACAGAGTGGAAATGCTGCCTTTTCTTCTTCTGCAGTACATGTAACCATTGAGTTATCTCTGTTTGGTGAAGAAACAGAATCATCTGAGCATCTAGGTACTGAAACTTCTGATCCATTCATTTTCTTCGTTTTTGTTATTAAGCATACTGGCAGAGGGATTACAGCACGACCTTCCACTGTGTTGCAGTTAATAGAATTTAACAATTGTTTGCACATAGCTTCCTTTCCCTGTGTGTTCCTGTGCATACCATGCTTTGTAAAGTGAGCTCTCTCCATGCTGTTTGCGTCAATAAAGGTAGCCTGTGGGAAACTGCAGCAGAGTTTTCTTAATTTCCTGTTGACTTTGTTAATTTCTAGGTTAACACACGAGCTACTTATTAAGTAATGCCTATGTGGAACACTAAGCACGAAAACTTTTATATGTGAGAGTTTTTCCAAAGTTTCTTTGAGTGCTCTTGTTGCATGATGGCTTTCATTACGATAAACATCGTTTGCACCACCTATTATGACACAGACAGAGGAATTTTTTGTTAGCTTTTCACAGTTTTTCACAATCTCGCCAAGAGGTGCACCTGATTTCACAACACTAGTAATTTTGTAGCGAGATTGCATAGCTATCATTATACTGGCTACTCCTTTGGCATGGCTATCTCCTAATATACATATTTCACTTTTATTTGGCACTGGATTGACATTAAGTTTCTTCCCTGTAGATTTACAAGTTAAACTCACTTTTTTGAGGTTGCTGTTTTCATCATTGGCAGACTTAAACATCACACTCGCAGCATTTAATTGTTCAGTAGGCCTGTATAATAACAGCTTGCTGCACTTGTTAGTATTTGCCGAGAATAATGTTAACATAGGTTCATGATGTTTTGAATGGATCGTTTCTATAGGATTAGGGAAACGATTACAAATAACACTTTCTTCCGAGTTTCTTCTTTTTTCAAAAGAACTTACCACTTTTTCAATGTTGAGGACGTATTTTCTTGCATTCTGTAAATCCTGTTTCAAACAATCTTCAACGGATTCATTGTGACCATTTAAAAATTTCGTGAGAGCAGTTACTTGTGGATCACACTGCGCCTGGCCACAACAACATGAGTGATCTGTCGTATTTATTTTACACAAACACGATGAGTGAATCCACTTATTAATCACTGGACACAATCTGATACCTTCTATAACCTCTTCATTGCACAATACGCAATTTATATCAATAATACTACTAAATTTCGCGGAGCAATTTACTATAACGTCTATACTATACTATATTCTTGTTGATCTATGTAGATCAACGGTAAAATAGGATACGATGACTGAAAAAAGCGGTATAGGTAACATTGCGTTCGAAAAATTGACGTATGTGATATAAGTTTTTCCACATTTGTCTGTGCTTCTAAGTCTTTGCAATTCATCATTTGTGATAACTTGTGACGGCATTGCTCAAACTGACGGGTTGTATCCGATTCTTCAGTATTACCGTCTACCCGTTTCGCAGTAGTTATTCCCTCATGAAGTTTGTTCCTTCGAAGTGCTGTGGATTATTTACAACAATGATGCACATAATTACAATACCAGAAGAAGAAGGAAAAAAAAAAACGACATTTATTACGCCAAATTAAGGTTGTCTGTAGCAGAAACAGGGGTTCACAATGCTGCAACCAAAAGGAAGTTCACTTACCCACTGATATAAAATGACAGACAGCAAAGTAAAATTTGAAACTAAACTTCCGGCCGGTGTAGCCTAGCGGTTCTAGGCGCTACAGTTTGGAACCGCGCGACCGCTGGTTCGAATCCTGCCTCGGGCATGGATGTCGTTAGGTTAGGTTTAAGTAGTTCTAAGTCCTAGGGGACTAATGACCTCAGAAGTTACGTTCCATGGTGCTCAGAGCCATTTGAACTATTTTTGAAACTAAACTGAAAAGTTTCTCTTTGACGTAAATGGTGATGGGTAGGAATTGCTGTCTGATACCTGCCTTTAATTAAAAAATGAAAAAAAGCTAATAAATGCCCAATATGGAAGCATATTGACAAATTCCATGTAAATATATAATGACTCGTTCCATATCATTAAGATTTACCGTTCAAATCGTACAGGAAACGTGTAACTAATGAATGAAATTTCCCATCGCACTCCCTTGGATTTAGTGTTCAGATGGCCCTGTGGGCACCCCCTCAAAAACTGGACAGATATCAAGCATGAAAACAGGAATGTGGTGCACTAAACTCTGAATACGAAGCAAATTTGTAACAGTGAACGATCCAAGCTCAAGATGTGTAATATTGAGAGAGATCGAATAGCGACGGCGTCGTGGTGATGTAGCGGTGTTGGACTGCGGAGGAGTATATCCGTGTTCAAATCTCGGTCGATCCCCATACGCCGCGCTACTTCTATATTAACAAATGGAACAATTCAGAGATCATGTGGCGTGGACACGTCGCTTCGTGGTCCACACCACGTCCGTTTATAGCAACGAGCGGCGCACCGAGGAGATGCGTGGCATGAGACGCCAAGTAGCGCACTGCTATTTACATTAATTTGAAGTCATTCGATTTGCCTCAAAATAATTGGTTTCTGTACTTGCAGCAAATCTATATCAGTCCTTGTAGATAGTTCCTCGGAAACACTTTTCCCTTTTAAAAAACCACCGGTTTGGGATTCGCCCGTGTTCTCCACTATGCAGTCTTTCGCATTCGATTATGGAGCAAACTAGTCTGACATCACAGCTTGGCAGTAAACTGTTTTACTTTCATTTTCTCCCTTTTTTTTGTGTTATTTCCCAAATGAGTAAACCACCATAAATATTATGAGAAGTAGGGACTGTATTCACCGGCCAGTTTACATTTGGTGGGTTTTAGGACATACGTTGCTGTGTAAAAATATAACCAACATATCGAAACCGTTTTTTTGCGGTGGAAGAACAGCTATACCTGCCACCAGTCTCGAGTGAGTGATCCGTTTTGATGATGCGCAGCACTCGACGTTATGGCCGCATGCTAAGCAAATTAGCGGCTTGTGTCCCTCTTTCGTATGTGGTTTGTGAAGTCAATTACAGTCACAGTTAATATGGCGTTAAGAGTTATTCAAATTTTAAAATTGACGGTAGACGATCGCAAGTCGAGTGGAAGTGATAGCTATATATTGTAGTCTTGTCTACACTAAGTTTCATTCACAACACATTGAACACCTATTTTCGTTCACATATTGTCGAACAAATGGCTCGTTTTCCAACGAGCAACGAATGAGAAATGGGATTATGTTATTGACATAACTAAAGTATTTTGTGTTCTGGATGTTTTATACTTACCTATTTTATGTTTACATATTTGGGCTTTCTTGATGAAGGTATGTATACAAGTAAAACGCTATTTTGAATATTTTTGTAACAGTTATTACATAGTTATGTAATTTTTGAAACTGGATGAATGACGTTGAATCTGTGCAGTTACAAAGTTCTGCTGCTGAAACACACTGATTTTACTGTCTCTCTGATTGCAGAAATAGAAACATTATTTTGAGAAAGTACAACACTGGTCGAAACGCATAATGTTTACTGCAACAACAGAAGATACTGAAAAAATTATACTATTCCTGTTGCAAGTACAGTCAGCATTAAGGGGCCTGACAATACTAGTGTGTCAAACCTTCAATATACTGAAGCGACCTCACTATCAATAACATTGACAAGAACATGTGCTGTAGTTATATTACCTATAGCTCGTAAGCAACAGAAAACAAAGAAAAACAGGAAATGGATCCGATACTGGTTGAAATGAGGACCGTATGGTCACATGTTAATTTACTGAATGAAATCAGAATCACGGATTCGAAAGATTTCATAAATTACTTTCCGGAGAGTTCTGCATCATACGACAAGTTATTAGTATTGATGTGATATAAAATGGGGAAGCAAAATATGTTAACGAGAGAGGCAGTCGCGATCGACAAGAGATTATGAGCAACTCGAGCATTACAACGACCTGTCTGTCGCCAGACATCTCGAAGTTTAGTTCTGTAATATCAGCAAGCACAATTAGCAAAATTCTATGGAAAAGCAATGAAGCAACAGTATCTGCTGGGTAGGGCCCGTTCGGACAATTAACGCACAGCTTTTAACTTCCTGGCAGATTAAAACTGTGTATCGGACGGAGACACGAAGTCGAGACCTTTGCCTTGTGCGGGTAAGTGTTCTGGAAGGTAGGATACGAGAACTGGCGGAATTACAGTTGTGAGGGTGAGTCGTGAGTCATGCTTGGGTAGCTCAGACGGTAAGGCACACAGTTTTAATTTGCCAGGAAGTTTCATAACAGCACACATTCCACAGTAGAACGAAAATCTCCTTCTGGTAACGTAAAACTTTCTATTTCTTTTATAAATACTTTGTGGCAACTGGGTGAAACCGGCCTGTGTTTCGCAGACTGCTTCATAATATCTTATAGATATACGACGCATTTTTCGAAACTGAAGTGTTTTGAAAACATGCTGTGTAGAAACGATCTGTATACTGTATTTGCAAATTAATAAAGTAAACATTGTAATAGAAAATCCTCGGTTAACCACCCAAAAGTGCTGTAACACACAATGATTACCCTTGCATAGACCTATTAAAATTCTATTATGTTAAAAGACTCCTTAACTATTGAATTTGTGGTATGATATATACGTCAGCGAAATGAAAAAATAAACACTGCACACAACACCGTGTGGCTGGTTCCTGAAACTCTCCAACATCTGAATGGAGAATATTGTTAAAACGTCAACATTTTACCCTGCATCTTACACTTTTGGGAGGATGAATATCCAAATCCCACTCTTCTGTAGAAGATTTATGCTTCTCTCCAGTTTCCCCAAATCAGTTAAAGTGGAAATTAAGATGCTTTATTTGCAAAGGATATGACCGGTTTCCTTCTCAAGATTGAACTTGTGCTCAGTATCCAGTGGCCTCACCTGCAGTCACTGAAATTCCTTCTGGTTTTGACAAGAAAACTGGGGCAGGGGAATGTTAAACGTCTTAAACACTGCATTTCAGCCATTTTCCAATTTAGTCACTGCAAGTCTTACAGAGAAACCAGTCAATAAGTTGACATACAGTACTTCCATTATTTTCATTCAGTAATATCATATTAGATAATGTTCTTGGATAACTCATGGTTCAAATGGCTCTGAGCACTATGGGACTTAACTGCTGAGGTCATCAGTCTCCTAGACATCGAACTACTTAAACCTGACTAACCTAAGGACATCACACACATCCATGCCCGAGGCAGGATTCGAACCTGCGACCGTAGCGGTCGCGCGGTTCCAGACTGCAGCGCCTACAACCGCTCGGCCACCGATAACTCATGTTTCACAGTTTTCATTGCACAGAAATAATGTGGTGCTCACCTAGACACACGTATCACCCTGTGCATTGACTTGAGCCGAGAAAAGTATGGATATTGATGCTACCGAAGTTTTTATGACTTACCCGTTCATTATTGTTGAGTCTGACAGATGTGAAAGTTAAATTTTATACTAAGCTGAAAAATATGTTTGTGGGCAGCTTTATTTAGAAATGTATGATGTACAAAATTCAAACGTTGTAACAATACGAGTCAAGATAGATGCAACGGAAGTTGAATAGCGTATTTGCCCCTATTGGTTACGGTAGAGAGATCGATCTTTCCGTCCTGTCTGTATATTTATATACAATATTACCTGAATAAAGGCTGGGCAAGTGTAAGCCTATCGTCAAAAACGCACGCCGCGCGATTTGTTCGGTCATAATAATAACAACATGCTTTTGAATGCAATTAAAATATAACGGCGATACCTGTTTATTGTTATTGGAAATAATATGTTGTAAATTAATGAGTAAGATAGCCGATCCTATAAGAGGTAAAATTGGGCATATTGAGATGTTTTGCTTTATATCGACGAAGCCGTAATTTTTTTTTTTTGTTTACTCTTAGAATTAAACAAGTAAAGTCGAGCTAATTGTGCGTTGTGAAAAAGTATAGGGGCGAGTTTTAAATAACTCCGATATACGATCAAAGTAACAAAAGGGCATTTAGTTACACAAAATCGCAGATAGCGAAGTGTGGTCATTAAATTGAGTACAACTACAGGACGGTCAATTCCGGGATAAATCTATACGCATCTCACGAGGGACGCGGTATTGAGATCGGTTTTTGATTATATCGCGGAGAGCTGGCTCCATTTTATGAACAGGAGAAAAACGTTAACTTTTACGCGAACTCTTCATAATAGCGAATCGGAGAGAAAAGTGTGTAATTGTCTTACGCCTAACAAACATTCATGGAGGGCGGTGGCTAAACTAGATCAGTCAATTACAAAATACTGTATCATTATCATTGACTGTTGGTGTCGAGCAACTAAAACTGTTCATCAAAGGGTATAAATGGAACTTGGGAGTTTAAATAAAACAGAAGAAACAAGACAGTGTGGTCGTATCTGTTATTATTGCATAAACTGTAACATTTCTTATCGTTGTACGAAGCCTTTATAGACGATCTTTATGACAATTTGCTTCGAAGGGATCTCGTTACGAGTAAAGTTTTGGGGACAAGGTCACGTGGGGGTAGTTCATAGACCCCAACTAATGCAGCTATTCCGGAATCAGGTGCTACCGTGACCATTGTGTGTTGTCAATGATTTAAGGTCATAAAGTGTATTTATTCTACAAAATATGCAATAATAATTTTATGTAAAGCTGACAAAATAACCAATCGCAGAAGCTCTCCGGGGCTCATGGGATTCTTGCACTCAGATACATTTATGCCCAACAGTATGTTAGTGGGAGCTCTGCCTGTAATGGCCATTTCCTTGACAGGAGATTCTTTTGACGTACACTACTAGTACAATGTTTTTAAAAGTAATTCCAGTTGCCCAAAATTTCTTGGCTCCTCGTTGTCTTTCACTGTCTTCAATTAGCACTTATCAGCAGATAAGGCAGCCAACATATCCTGTTCTAATTGTGTGTGTGTGTGTGTGTTTTAGAAACAAAAAAATTACAAGAATATACAGGGTGATTCAAAAAGAACCTTAGGAATTTAAAACTATGCAACGACAAAAGGCAGAGCTAAGCACTATCTGTCGGCGAATTAAGGGAGCTATAAAGTTTCATTTAGTTGTACATTTGTTCGCCATTTCAGCCAATAAAGTTTTTG
This sequence comes from Schistocerca americana, assembly GCF_021461395.2. Taxonomy (NCBI): domain Eukaryota; kingdom Metazoa; phylum Arthropoda; class Insecta; order Orthoptera; family Acrididae; genus Schistocerca; species Schistocerca americana. The sequence goes on along the minus strand of NC_060128.1, from coordinate 199,228,706 downwards.
GTCCCTTTTTCTTCGAAGGTGCTACTGTAACTGGACTACAGTATCTGGAGATGTTAAAGAATTGGCTGTTCCCTCAGCTCGAACAAGAAGCACAATAATTCATATTTCAGCAGGATGGAGCGCCACCACATTGGCACTTATCTGTCCGTAACTACCTGAACGTCAACTACCCGAGGCGATGGATCGGCCGCCAGGAAGCCCGTGACAGAGCACTTCATCACTGGCCTCCAAGAAGCCCTGATCTTACCCCCTGCGATTTTTTCTTATGGGGGTATGTTAAGGATATGGTGTTTCGGCCACCTCTCCCAGCCACCATTGATGATTTGAAACGAGAAATAACAGCAGCTATCCAAACTGTTACGCCTGATATGCTACAGAGAGTGTGGAACGAGTTGGAGTATCGGGTTGATATTGCTCGTGTGTCTGGAGGGGGCCATATTGAACATCTCTGAACTTGTTTTTGAGTGAAAAAAAAAAACCTTTTTAAATACTCTTTGTAATGATGTATAACAGAAGGTTATATTATGTTTCTTTCATTAAATACACATTTTTAAAGTTGTGGTATTCTTTTTGAATCACCCTGTACTTAAGGACTTGAGTTGACTACTTACTTGTCACTGGACATGACCAACACAATACGTGTCTACAGGAGCTTCTGAAAGTGGGCAAAGAAAAACAGCAAACCACATGACCATTTCACACATCCTTCCATCAGCTTAGTCAGGGAGGAAGTTTTACTATGGTGGCACTGTACGATGGTGTGGTATGACTTGGTGAGTGCTAGTCTACCGCAGAAACACACTGATGTGCAACACTGTCGTGTTTGCATATCAGTACATGAACCATTGCTAATTTTAAGGAACCCCATGATATAGTTGAGAAGCTTGTCTCCATTTTGACAGATTGCAATAAAAGTGTTTAGCGTGCTAAACATTAGTTTTTTATGGTGCCCTCACAGCTGCACTCTGGCAGCAATCCTGAAAGAAATGATATTGCAGAGAAAGGATTTAGCCAGAGCTCAGGCAATTACATCCAGACTTAATCCTCTGCTCTGCATTGTTGGGTGCTCTGTTTTGAAAACTTGTGTTGTATTAAAACTGTGTGCAGACTAAATTCTACAGATGAATTAATCTGTCAATCAGTCGGTCAGTCAACTGACTATTCCCATACTTTGCCTCCATGTTCATTCTAATTAGCCAACCATTAGCAGTGTCATATTTTTGATCTTGTAATCCCCTATGTTGTGCATTTTTGCTTACCATTCTTCATTAATAATTATTGCCCAATTTTGATTTGTAATAGTTCACTGTTAACCAGTGATATTTATTTATTTGTGATTGGACCCAAACGCCAAACCAAACGTCACATTTCATTGGGGTATATGTAGCCTAAGCTTTTGCAGCCTCTGTACATGCTGACAGGAGTACTGTCACAAATCTGTGTGTCTTTTGACCGAAAACAGTTACAATAGCAGTTTGTCAAATTTTTGCCCTAGAGCAACATGACGAGCCAGAGCAGTGCTGAAAGGTGGTAAGACAGAATCACACAGCGCATTTGGGAGATGTGGGGCTACATGTCAGAAGAGCTGTGTCACCTGCAGAAGTAGCTGGTCAAGATGGGAAACACACTAAGCAGTCAATGGCAGTAGCAGCAGCCTTAGTCATCAGACCATGTGGGGTACATCAACATGACCCGCAAGGACCACAGGTGGCAGGATGTGGCTGTGTATTGTACAAGCAAAGTGGAGGCACATCAGATATGCTTTATTAGCTTCACAGATTACCATTGTCTGTCTTTGGCATAATTGTGTAGGTGGTGACGGGATCTAGGCTTAACGCAGAATTTGTGAATGTTTACATATATGTAAGGTGACTTCTGGTATTTCCTCTGTGTACATGTTGAGACCACGTGTCAAATACACTCCTGGAAATGGAAAAAAGAACACATTGACACCGGTGTGTCAGACCCACCATACTTGCTCCGGACACTGCGAGAGGGCTGTACAAGCAATGATCACACGCACGGCACAGCGGACACACCAGGAACCGCGGTGTTGGCCGTCGAATGGCGCTAGCTGCGCAGCATTTGTGCACCGCCGCCGTCAGTGTCAGCCAGTTTGCCGTGGCATACGGAGCTCCATCGCAGTCTTTAACACTGGTAGCATGCCGCGACAGCGTGGACGTGAACCGTATGTGCAGTTGACGGACTTTTAGCGACGGCGTATAGTGGGCATGCGGGAGGCCGGGTGGACGTACCGCCGAATTGCTCAACACGTGGGGCGTGAGGTCTCCACAGTACATCGATGTTGTCGCCAGTGGTCGGCGGAAGGTGCACGTGCCCGTCGACCTGGGACCGGACCGCAGCGACGCACGGATGCACGCCAAGACCGTAGGATCCTACGCAGTGCCGTAGGGGACCGCACCGCCACTTCCCAGCAAATTAGGGACACTGTTGCTCCTGGGGTATCGGCGAGGACCATTCGCAACCGTCTCCATGAAGCTGGGCTACGGTCCCGCACACCGTTAGGCCATCTTCCGCTCACGCCCCAACATCGTGCAGCCCGCCTCCAGTGGTGTCGCGACAGGCGTGAATGGAGGGACGAATGGAGACGTGTCGTCTTCAGCGATGAGAGTCGCTTCTGCCTTGGTGCCAATGATGGTCGTATGCGTGTTTGGCGCCGTGCAGGTGAGCGCCACAATCAGGACTGCATACGACCGAGGCACACAGGGTCAACACCCGGCATCATGGTGTGGGGAGCGATCTCCTACACTGGCCGTACACCACTGGTGATCGTCGAGGGGACACTGAATAGTGCACGGTACATCCAAACCGTCATCGAACCCATCGTTCTACCATTCCTAGACCGGCAAGGGAACTTGCTGTTCCAACAGGACAATGCACGTCCGCATGTATCCCGTGCCACCCAACGTGCTCTAGAAGGTGTAAGTCAACTACCCTGGCCAGCAAGATCTCCGGATCTGTCCCCCATTGAGCATGTTTGGGACTGGATGAAGCGTCGTCTCACGCGGTCTGCACGTCCAGCATGAACGCTGGTCCAACTGAGGCGCCAGGTGGAAATGGCATGGCAAGCCGTTCCACAGGACTACATCCAGCATCTCTACGATCGTCTCCATGGGAGAATAGCAGCCTGCATTGCTGTGAAAGGTGGATATACACTGTACTAGTGCCGACATTGTGCATGCTCTGTTGCCTGTGTCTATGTGCCTGTGGTTCTGTCAATGTGATCATGTGATGTATCTGACCCCAGGAATGTGTCAATAAAGTTTCCCCTTCCTGGGACAATGAATTCACGGTGTTCTTATTTCAATTTCCAGGAGTGTATATTTACTTCGTAAATGTAGATTGTAAGATCTCACACATAACTTAAATGTCTTCTTTCTGTGCTAATTCCACATATTTTGGACTGATTTTATCGAAACCTATGCATGTAGCCAGAATGTGATTTTCACTCTGCAGCGGAGTGTGCACTGATATGAAACTTCCTGGCAGATTAAAACTGTGTGCCCGACCGAGACTCGAACTCGGGACCTTTGAGTCGTGCTTCGGTAGCTCAGATGGCAGAGCACTTGCCCGCGAAAGGCAAAGGTCCCGAGTTCGAGTCTCGGTTGGGCACACAGTTTTAATCTGCCAGGAAGTTTCTATGCATGTAGGTTTGGATGATGATTACAGAAAAAAAGAACCCTTGCTGTATTCTCTTCTATAAACTACATGTTTTATAAATAGATATGGAATGTATTTGTCTGAATTATGCTTGGGATCTTGCTGTTGTCCTGGTGAAACAACAGAGGGACAGGATTAAAGCTATTTGCTTACCTGCTTTTGGTTAATATATTGCTACTGATAACATCTGATGACCACCACCACTGGTTGTGTGATGATGCTGTAGTATAGTCAATAAAAGATGATCCCATGCAGCTGCAGTGGGCTCAGTGTTGCTGATTTGTGCATCTTCACCCAGTCACATAATGCAATTTTGTATATGTCTCTGTGGAAACACCTCAGCTCTGTAGATGGCTACTGTTTTCGCCTGTAGCCATTTGTACTTCACAGCTGAAAACTGCCAACACCACTACTGGCAATCCAGGACATTCTCTTGCCAACCTTCATATTCTGTAACAGTTTTGATGACTCAGGATTTAAACTGCTGTACACATACCATAAAAATGATGGGAGATTAAAATGTCGAAATATTTGTGGTTGTCAATAATGTTACTGGCTGCAGTCCCATAAGTTATTTGAACATTCAGTATGCTGGGTAAAGCTCATGTCATCATACATTTCTGCTTTTACTTGATGTTCTTCATAATTTCAAGGTATATCTATATGATTCAAGGTACCATATATCTTGGAGAATTTTTCGAAGTTTGCACGTGTCACGAATAATGGGTCTCCATAGTCCACCAACATGTGCATGTTTCAATTGTGTGTTCTACAACTTTTGGCACCATATTTGTTTTGGAAAATTTTTGCGACTAAATTCCAGTGCAGGTATACACATAATTAGGACAATATTTCCTTATTCAATTTGTTGACTTGCTTGTTTTTAGGATACTTTTGAAAGATGAAGATCAAAATGTAACTGTAGTTCTTAGGAAATCTGCTGCTGTGATGGAGTTGTGTGCTGCACATATTACATTCATTAAGTTTCCCATCTTCACTGCAGTGTGTACTGTCTGCATTTGACATAAATTTGAGCAATTTTATGAGGGTTTGATATGCAAATTTGCTGGAGAGATGTTAAGCATTCTTCCCACTCACCATTTGCAAATGGAATGGAATGAACTACCATTACCTGGAGCAGTGTGAAGTACCTTCTCCCATGCACTCCACAGTGCTGTGCAGAGTGTGGATGTAGATCAACTCTCACATCTCTTCTTCTTTAACTACTGACAGTGAGCTCACCTTGAGTCTAACACTGCAAAATATCTGCTGCTATCACAATTCTTTCATTACATGATTCAGCCTCAGCTTAAACAAAGGGTACAATTACCAATGATGTCTGAAAAGGAAAGGGAATACCGAACCACAATAAATGTATTTTAATAATGTAACAATATTATGAAAAGGATAGTTGCTACTTGGCATACAGCAGAGATTCTAAGGCGCAGATGGGCACAACAAAAAGACTGTCACAAAATCAGCTCTTGGTCAACAAGGCCTTCATCAAAAATAGATGACACACACACACACACACACACACACACACACACACACACACACACACACACACACACACACATACAGTCTCTGGCAGCTGAAGCCAGAGACTGTGTCCATAGGGGAGAGAGAGAGAGAGAGAGAGAGAGAGAGTGTGTGTGTGTGTGTGTGTGTGTGTGTGTGTGTGTGTGTGTGTGTGTGTGTTTGACAAAGGCTTTGTTTGCTGAAAGATTATTTTGTGACATTCTTTTTGCTGTGCCTATCTACGACTCAGAATTTCGACTATATGGTGAGTAGCAGCTATCCTCTTCATAATATTGTTACATTCCATTATGGATTTTCCGTTGTTTTATTTATATAATGTCACAGTTCCACCATCAAGAGCTGCTGAGATATTATGAGCAGTTTCAATCATCAGACCACTGTGAGGTATCCTGTGTACAAAAGGAGATAACCTGTGAAATGCATTTCATATTTCACTGTCAATACAATACTGCTTGGTGTATGTACTAATGAAAAGTCACCTAATAACACATCACCTAGTAGCAAAGTGCTTATGAAAATTCACGTAATACATCACCTACTAACAAAGTGATTTAAAACAGTTAACATGGCCTATGGCATTATACAGCATAAAATCCATCAAAGACATAGAAATTAAAAGTATGATACAATAAGTATTGCTGCTGATAGTGTACAGACATGTAACGAATTACTTACATGTGATGCATTTTTACACCATTATCTGCTGTCAATTTTTAAAGTACATTATATTTTCAATAATAAAATGTACCAAACACTTAATGTTTGTTCTACATGTACAATCTAATTCCAACATTTCATGCAGACACACACTTTATACTGGTGACTATATAGCTGTTTTATGTCCACAGGTCAAATGAAAAATGATACAGAGAGTTTGCATACATAACACACTTGTTAACTGTAAAGGCAAGATCAGTTCCTGAATGTTCTACAGAGCTTCAACTTGTATCTGTACATAACTAGCCCTACAAGAGTAACAAACTCTTCAGAAAGTCTCAGATAATTTCTTCAGAAATCTAGGAACTACAGATAAATATGTAATTATTGTCAGCGTAGGAGTATCCAATAACAATGCAATAATCCTTAAAATTCTCACAGCCCCAGTGACTAAAAATGCTTCACATAAAATGTACAACAGAACTTTCTCCTCTAACAGTTGCAGTCATTTCATAAATACACTGGTTAACCAATCATGGGCAAAAGTATTGTTACAATCAAGCACAAATGCTGCATATGTTTTCTTTTCCCTCTTTATGTTAAAGTTTGAAATGCATTTTCTGATAAATCTTGTCAGAACAATCTCATCCGGGCATTTACAAACTAATTCCTGGATTACGACAGGTATTAGAAATCCATCCAGGACAATGAAAATGCTTAACTCTAAAATGAAAAAGTTTACTGACCTCAAGTTTGAAGAACATGTAATAAACTACAAAATGATATACATAGAAGGTTAATAATAAAAGCAAAATTACTAAGTAGTGATATATTAATAAGAAAATTGGGCAATAAATCAAGAACTACTTGGGAAATAATAAAAAGGGAAACAGGTAATAGCCTCATGGATCAGGAAATAGTACTCAAAAATTGTGAAAATATTGAATTAAAAGATGAAACTCTGGAAAATTACATTAATAACTATTCTTTAAGTGTACCTGTGTCATTAATCAAAAACTTTACCAAATTCAATAAATTAACATCTTTGAAACTAGCCAGTAGCGTTATGTTAACTCTCACCAATATAATTGAAACATTAAAGGTGATAAGGAGTCTAAAACCAAAAATGTCTGCAGGTGTGTATGAAGTACAAGAAATTATAAAGCCCCTGGTACTTATTGCCAATTTGTCATTCAGCTAAGGGGCATTTCTGAAGAGGTTGAAAATCTCCAAGGTTAGACCGCTGTTTAAAATAGGAGATCCATATATAATGTAGAAAATTACAGACTAATTTCCATTCTCTAAACATTTTCCAAAATTTTAGAGACATTAGTGAAAAATCAGGCTTATAAGTTACTTAGATACATACAAACTTCTGAACTGCAAGCAACATGGCTTCTGTTCAGGCCACAGCACACAATCAGCCAACCATGCCTACACTGATGACATTGTTAGGAATATTGACAACAAAAAATGTGTAGTGGGAACTGACTTAGGTCTATCGAAAGACTTTGATACAGTGAATCACCAAATTTTGTTAAAGAAGGAGGAAGCAATAGGAGTAAGAAGAGGTGTGTGTAAATGGTTTGGATCTTACCTTCAAGACAGAACTCAGGTCACAGAAATCATCTCGGACCACAATAACCAGAAACTAAAATGGGTTTCAGATGCAAAAAAAGGGGAAATACGCATCCTGCAGGGCAGTGTTCTTGGGCTCTTATTGTTCTTGGTTTATATAAATGACAAACAATCTAAATATTGCTACCAAAATCATGTTGTTCGGAGATGACATGAGCATAATTGTAAGTGATGATAAAAATTACTATCCACCACAACTGATATAGTCCTGAAATATATACACCTGTGGTTTGATGCTAACAAATTAACATTTAACTTAATTAAAACAAATTATAACCAGATGGCAAAGCAACTGAAGGAAATAACCTCCTGTTAAAACTGAGTGACAAGAGAAGGAGAATGTGCAATCCATCAAGTTACTGGGCATGCACACTGATCAAAACATAAGCTGGAAAGAGCATAACAAATATTTATCCCGCAGGCTCAATCCGGCATGTTTCACATTGAGGATAATATGTTGAGTATGCAGCATAGAGTGAGCTAGATTAGTGTATTTTGCTTACTTTTTGTCTATTGTGTCTTACGGTATAGTATTCTGGGGTAAACAGTGTAAATGAAGGAAATAACAGATGAAGTAAAATTTAAGACAGCTTAAAAATTACCTTTTAAGAAAAAGTTTCTATGACGTAGATGAGTATTTTGAATGTGTGTAAAATTATTGTCTTAACATTTAAGTACATGTTCATGACAAATGTTGTACTCTCAAAAATACATTGAAAATGCCACTATTTAAGTGGCATTCCGTTATTATGTTTGTACTACATGTACTTTGCAAGTTAATTAAACTTGTGACAATTCCTAAATCACATAAATGATTTACAGGAAGATGATGATAAAATAAAATGAAATGAAATTATACATGTTGTATATCATATGACACTCTGATCATTTATGACAGTCCTACATAAAAACTCAGCAATCTATACTTTGTATGCAATAGTATACTATGTGTATTACAACAACATTAGCATTGACAGTCATGAAGTGCTAATAAGTAGCAACTGATATTTTTGTATTCCCTTATATCTGAATTTTCTCCTCCTTACTATTTGTATGTGCAATGTTTTCCTTACACTGTGACCTTTGAGGGAAACAACACTCTTTAGTTTTAATGTAAGTGGAGTACGAGAAAGTACATTTTAATACATTTTTTATGTATGGTACATTACTGACTTGAAGTAATATGTACATATGCTCACAGTCAGGTTCTAATTCCTTACAGGAAACATTAACCATAGTGAACTATAATATGTAGGCTGACAATATGTAGGAGCATAGTTACATACACAGTATCTTATTAATGATAACATGCACACACAGTGAAAATTAGTACACTAAGTGATAAAACAATAGTTCCATATGGTGTATAGCTAATATGAATTGACTGAATGTTGTACAAGGTAACAGGAACACTTCATCAAACTGCATTGTATTGACAGTTACATATGAAATGCATTTCATGAGTTGTCTCCCTTGATATACAGAATAACTGACGATGATCTCTTGGTGGTGGAACAATGATGTTTTCTCAAATGCTTACGAGCTGTGTGGTACTGCCATCACAAAATGCACAATAAAAGTATTTTGTGTACAACAGTATTGTTATGTTCCCCTTATGTGCAGTATGCCCAGTCTATGTAAGGCCAAAGGCTGCTGTGGCTTTGTTGCTGTGATCGCTTTCAAAGTCGCACTGTAGAGCAACAACACTTGTGGCATGTATAAACACACCACCTGTTGATATAGCCTAAAGAAACACATACCTCCAGACTGCAGAATTGTCTTGCTTGTGGTGTCAAGAAAAGGACTTAGGCTTGTATTTTATGCTTTGGACCTAGGATGCTGAAAATGAAGCACACAGATAAGACATTAGGTGAATTGGCAGGGGGAGATATATGTGGAAAACAACTCTGCTAAAACATCAGGGAGTAACTTCCATTTCACTGCAGGGACTGTGGAGGGAAAGAACTGCAGAGGCAAACAGAGATTAGAATATATACAATAAATAATTTAAGGTGGTGGTTGTTATTGCTGCTCTGGAGATGATGAGACTGGCACGAGAGGAAATTTGCTACATTTAAATTAACATGTAGAGCTAAGGAAAACCTAAATATTTCCTATCACTTAAGTTGTAATTAATGTATAAATTGGTACGTGGAAAGTAATCCTACATTTTTCTACAGTAGAGACTCTGGAAAGTGTGAGAAGTTGTTCACATTTGTCTTGTTACTGGTAGAGAGGTCAAGTGAGCACACTTCTATTAACAATACAGTTCAGTGTCTTTAGCCACTGGAGTACTTAGTGTAAGTGTTTAACAGCAGTCAACTTCATGTAGGATACCTATGTATCCTGCTCCCTCCAATACTTCGCCTCACTAAGAAATACATCCATGAATAGTCCCGTTTATGAAAAATGACTTGCTTGCCCACCAGCCCCCCCCCCCCCCCCTGCCCGCCACACACACACACACACACACACACACACACACACACACACACACTCACTCACTCACTCACTCTCTCTCTCTCTCAACAGGCTGAGAAGATACGCAGACCTGCCTTGCCAGTGTTATCAATGAACAATGCATGTGTTTTGATGCACTTTATGGTGAGGTAGGAAGAGCTATAATTTTTCAAAAAAAATTCTCTCTCTTCATCAGATATTTTAAAAACAAAATATGTTCCTAGTTAAACTGGTCTTTAAGCAATATATATTATTACAGCTATTGCTTGGAAAATCTGAAAGGAACTTTTAGAGGTTCTCATGTGCGTGCATGAGCTAGGAGCAGACAGTAGCCAGACAGGTCAATTTCTCTAGCATTCTAAATGGTGTTGTCCCTAGGATATCTACCACTCTGTGTTCACAGCTCAAATTTCATGTGGTGTGACACTGTCCATTCTGTCAACACATAACCCAACTACAGTTTGTGAGTTCACTTGGATGCTCAAAGCGCATTAACATTTTTTCAGTTGTTGTAGCAATAGGACAACTTGTTTGTAGAGATATTCAGATTTTCACAACGTAAACAACAGTTGAAAATAAGGACACAGTTTTTGTTTACAATCACTGTCATCAAACTGTTGGAGCAGTGGTGCTATCCTGTACTGGAACACATCCTGATTGTCCCAATCCCACACGACCTTCATTTGCAAACATAATGATAAATTCAAGAATCGCATTTTACTGTTCATATTTCCATCGTTAAAGAAAGAACAGTAATACATGAGAGAAATGGAAATAACATTATAACTGCAGTAACACAAAATCAACATGTCACCAGTAGGAAGCTCTAGCAGATGAGACAGATTAATCAAAATGAGTGTTCTACAAATAGCGCATCCCTACCCATTTTAACCATTTCCACATTTCACGGTATCAACAGTTCATGTGACTGTTCTGGTGTCTATGAATGCAGTGTTTCTGTGTAATATTTTGTTTATGGACAAAGCATCATTTACAGATCATGACCAAATAGATTTTCACAATATGCACTACCTGTCCACTTGAAAATCCACACTGGTTGAAAGAAATGGATAAGCATGTACCTCGGTCACCAAGTGTGCTGAGCAAATTTTATAGGAAACCTACCATTGGTCCCTGTTTTACTGATAGAAATTTTAAATGTATCTGGCTATGTAGTCCTCAACAGAAATTATTAGAAACTATCACAACTAAGAAAAGGCAATCCATGTGTGGCACCAACATGACTTCCTGTTTCATCCAGATATCTAGAGCCCTTAACAAATCCAGAAGAAATTAAACAACATTTTGAGCACCTGATATAAATGTGATAACAATATACACACGAACAATACCAGAGTTAAGAGATTACTTACATTTAGAACATCATGGAAGATGCTGTTATCTTGCTACTACTAAGTTCCACACACTATGGTATTGAAATTCCCTATGAAGACACAGTTTCATTTAAAAATAACAAAATTAGCGTTATAATTTGGCATAAAAACATAAAAAAATTGTTTTTTACATCAGAAAATTCACCACATTGTCTGCTATAACCTAGTGAAAACCATACCTCGATACATTTACTACTCTAGTATATGTTTTGGATAGTGTGTTTCAACTGCACATCTTAAGTTTTCCCTCATTTATGACTTCTTGTGTGTACTTTAAGTTGATGTTTTGAGGCCCAATGATGATCTCTTAGTTTGTAAGAGGTAGCACAGTAAACAGATTGATTTAACAGATGTCTGCAACTATTCATAAACAACTTTTTTCAACATTCTCCAGGGCCACTCAGTGAACTGTTAATTGACATTTCAACTAACTGTCTTTTGAAGACAGGTCCCTAAAGTCAGACACTGATGAATGGGCCAGAGTGGGCAGCTATGAGGTGTGGCGAGAGCTTGAGGCTGTCGATTAATTTGTTTGGGGTTTAAGGGCGCTCAACTACTGAGGTCATTAGCGCCCAGTCACAATTGTTAGAGCACATAGAATCTAGGAAAACTCAAGGAGGGGTGGGGTGGGGGGGGGGGGGAGGGGGGACACCAGAAAGTTCTTACAAAGATGCAGATAAAATAAGTGAAGGAGTTAGATGTCTTTGGACAAGCCACTCAAAGTAATGAAACGAAGAACACGAGCAGCTGCTCGAGCGTCATCAGCTAAAATATCCTGTAAAGTAGATGGCAGAGACAGGACAACACGAGATTGACTAAAACGGGGACACGACAATAAAACATGGCGCACTGTTAATGCATGACCACAAGGGCACTGCGGGGCTGGGTCACCGGAGAGCAGGTAGCGGTGGCTAAACCGGCAATGCCCAATCCGCAATCTGGTCAGAAGGACCTCTTCTCGCCGAGATGGTCGGGAGGAGGTTGTCCAAGCAGTTGGGAATGGTTTTACTGCCCGGAGCTTGTTTCCTTGAAGTGATGACCAAGTATCCCACCACAAAGACACAAGCCTCTTACAAACAACCCCACTAATGTCAGAGGACGGGACACAATGGGAGGCTGGCCGAGGCAGGAGGACTGCAGCCTTGGCTGCAGCATCAGCAGCCTCATTCCCAGGCACTCCTACATGGCCGGGAACCCACAGAAAGTGGACAGGAGAGCCATCAGCAGCAGAAGAATGGAGGGACTGCTGGATCCGTTGCACCAAGGGATGAACCGGATATGGAGCTCCAAGGCTCTGAAGAGCACTGAGTGAATCAAAGCAGAGTACATACGATGAATGGCGGTGGCAGCAGGCATACTGAACGGCCAGATGGAGAGCAAAAAGCTCGGCTGTAAAGCTGGAACACTGGCCGAGGAGCCGGTATTTAAAGGTGCCGGCCCCAACGACAAAGGCACAGCCGACACCATCATCAGTTTTGGAGCCATCAGTGTAAATAAAGGTGTGACTGGCAAGTCGCGCACGAAGTTCGACAAACCGTGAGCAATACACTGCAGCTGGAGTACCCTCCTTCGGGAGCGAGCTGAGGTCGAGATAGATATGAACCGGAGCCTGGAGCCACAGTGGTGTCGGGCTCTCACCCTCTCTGAAGGTGATAGGGAGGGCAAAATCCAATTGTCGAAGCAGGCGACGAAAGCGGACTCCAGGGGGCAGCAGGGCAGACACATACAACCCATACTGACGGTCGAGAGAATCGGCGAAGAAGGACTGATAAGAGGGGTGGTCGGGCATTGACAACAGCCGGCAGGCATACCGACAAAGCAGTACGTCGCGCCTGTAGGTCAATGGTAATTCGACAGCTTCATCATAAAGACTCGCGACAGGACTAGTGTAGAATGCTCCGGTCGCAAGACGTAACCCCTGATGGTGGATGGAGTTGAGACGGCGTAAGATGGATGGCCGAGCAGACGAGTAGACGAGGCTCCCATAATCCAGCTTTGATCAGACTATGAACCGATACAAGCAAAGCAGGACAGTGCGATCCGCTCCCCAAGATGAACCACTAAGAACTCTGAGGACATTAAGGGAACGTGTACAACGGGCAGCCAAATAAGAGAAGTCCGGAGACCAACAAAGTTTCCTGTCCAGTGTGAGCCCTAGAAACTTAGTTGTTTCCACGAATGGGAGAACAACGGGACCGAGATGTAAGGATGGCGGAAGGAACGCTTTATATCGCCAAAAGTTGATGCAAGCCGTCTTCTCTTCAGAGAACCGGAAGCCATTTGCCACGCTCCATGAGTAGAGGCTGAAGGCAGCGCTCCAGGAGGCATGTTCTCTGGGCACTGCAGTAGATCGCAAAGTCATCGACAAAAAGAGAGCCTGAGACATTAGGTGGAATGCAATCCATAATTGGATTGATCGCTATGGCAAAAAGGGCTACGGTCAAGACGGAGCCCTGAGGCACTCCGTTCTCCTGGAGGAAGACGTCGGACAATACAGAACTCACACGTAGCCAAAACTTTCGATCTGTTAAAAAGGAATCAATAAAAAGGGGCAGGCGACCGCGTAGACCCCACCTGTGCATAGTTCGGAGGATACCTCCTCTCCAACAGGTATCATAAGCCTTCTCCAAATCGAAGAACACGGCTACCGTTTGGTGCTATCGCAAAAAGTTGTTCATGATGAATGTCGACAAGATCACAAGATGGTCAACAGCGGAGCGGCGGCAACGAAAGCCGCATTGAACATTGGTAAGTAGCCGTCGAGATTCAAGAATCCAAACTAACCGAGCGTTAACCATGCGCTCCATCACCTTACAGACACAGCTTGTAAGAGAAATGGGGCGGTAAGTAGAAGGAAGGTGTCTATCCTTCCCGGGTTTGGGTATAGGAACAACGACGGCGTCACGCCAACGCATGGGGACTTGACCTTCGGTCCAGACGCAATTGTAGGTAAGAAGAATGAAGCTTTTGCCTGCCGGAGAAAGGTGGGCCAGCATCTGAACGTGAATGACATCTGGCCCCGGAGCAGAGGACTGGGACAGTGCAAGTGCACGTTCGAGTTCCCGCATAGTAAAGAGGGCATTATAATTTTCCAGATTCAGCGAGTGGAAGGAAGGTCGCTGAGCCTCTGCTGCCTTTTTCCTGGGAAGGAAGGCAGGGTGGTAACGGGCGGAGCTTGAAACCTCCGCGAAAAACCGGCCGAAGGCATTGGAGACATCCACAGGATCAACAAGGACCTCATTACCTGAAGTCAGGCCAAGAACCGAGGAGTGGGGCTTAATGCCCGACAGTCGGCGCAGGCCACCCCAGACGACAGACAAGGGAGTAAACCTGTTAAAGGAGCTGGTGAAAGAGGCCCAACAAGCTTTTTTGCTGTCTTTGATGACTCTACGGCATTGCGCTCGGAGTCGTTTGTATCCAACACAATTCGCCAACGTAGGATGGCGGCGAAAGGTGCGTAAAGCACGCCGTCGAGCACGGATAGCGTGTCTACAAGCCTCATTCCACCAGGGGACGGAAACGTGACGTGAAGAAGAGGTAGTACGAGGAATGGAATGTTCGGCAGCATTGATGATAACAGCCGTGAGGTATTCGACCTGACTGTCACAACTGAGGAAATCGTGGTCCGGAAAGGTCGCGAGGGAGGAGTAAAGTCCCCAGTCAGCTTTCGGTATGTTCCAGCTTGAAGGACGTGGGGATGGGGTGTGGTGCAGGAGACGAACGACACAGGGGAAGTGGTCGCTCGAATAGGTGTCAGAAAGGACATACCACTCGAACCGACGGGCAAGAGTGGCAGGACAGATCGAGAGGTCCAAGTGGGAGTAGTAGGTATGAGTAGAGTCCGAGAGGAAAGTCGGGGCGCCAGTATTGAGGCAGACAAGATTGAGATGGTTGAAGACATCCGCCAAGAGGGAGCCTCTCTGACAGGATGCAGGAGAGCCCCAAAGGGGATGATGGGCATTGAAGTCGCCAAACAATAATAACGGCGGAGGAAGCTGAACAATCAGGTGCATCATGTCATCCCGACTAACTGCGGATGACGATGGAGTGTAGATGGTACAAACGGAAAAAGTAAAAGCAGAAAGAGTAATACGGACAGCTATTGCTTGGAGTGGGGTGGTCAATGGGATGGGATGGTGATAGACATCGTCCCGAACGAGCAACATGACCCCACCATGAGCTGGAATACCATCCACAGGGGTGAGGTCAGACCGCGGGAGGCGGATCCTGTTCCATCGAGTCGTCGCCAGCTACGGCCGCTTTCCCGGGTTGCGTAGGAGGGGCAGCATCATTCGCCGACGAGAGGCCAGCTGAGCGCCTGGCAGCAGAGCGTCCCGGCGAAACTGAGGACGGCCGGGAGCAGCGACTCACAGATGGAGCGTCAGACAAAACGCGTCGGTGTGGAGCTGAGGCAAACGAAGTTGTCAACGTCACGGGATGGAGGCGGTCATACTTCTTCCTGGCCTCAGAATAAGAGAGGCGATCCAAAGTTTTTAATTCTTGAATCTTCTTCTCCACCTGATACGCGGGGCGGTCTAAAGATCTAGGCGAGTGGATGCCAGGACAATTGATGCACCGAGGTGGTGGGGTGCATGTATGTTCCTCACGAAGAGGACGTCCACAATCGCCACAAAGAGGCTCAGCCTCACACCGTGACGACATGTGCCCAAAGCGCAAACACCAAAAGCAGGAGAACCAGAACCAGAGACAGTACCTTTCTTTTTAAAAGACTCGGCCGCAGAGCGACCCGATACATGTTGATGTTTCATCTGCGAAACGTCCGCCCCGATACCACCCACTCCGACCAGGGGCTCTCCCCAAGGGCGCCACCCAGCCTCAGCAAGGGCCACCTGGCAGGATGACCGTTGCCGGGTGTCCTGATGCCCCAAGGAGACGGGCATCTACTCCTTGGCCGACGTGGGGAGGGTGCAGCTCAGGTATCGGCAGTACGATCCCTGTGTTGTCAGGGGGCTACAACCTAGAGGGTACATGACGACCCCACCACAACGGGCTGGCTACCATGCTGGATTTCGGGTGCCATGGAAAATCCATCATGATCATAGGTGCAGATGGGGACGCACTATGGGCGTAACTAGTGCAACCCATCAGGCGTTTAGGCCCAATTTGACGAATGGTGGGTGTGGTTACAACGCCGTTACAATGCTGAGTGCCAAGGTCTTAGTGCACTGAGGACCAGTGAGACACCACGTAACGCGTCCTTCCCCAAAAGGCTCGTACTTCTGTAGAATTTTGAAAAATGGAGGTCAAACCCCAAGGGGGACCATCACATGAAAGGCCGAAACGGTTGAAACTCCTTTTAGTTGCCTCTTACGACAGGCAGGAATACCTCGGGCCTATTCTTACCCCGGACCCGCAGGGGGGATGAGGCTGTCGAGTTGAGTGCCCTGGTCCAGAGGCGGCTGCACAGTTTACAGAACCTCCAAGACTGTAATACTGCTCACAAGCTCGTCCATGCCCTCAACAAGCTAGGTAGGGGTGTCAGTGAGTATGTAGTTGATGCCGGGCTTACGAAGCATTGTATAACTGCCCCAGATACTCAGCCTGTTTATAATTAACTATCTCATTATGTGGTATTATTTTATGAAAATTGTATATCAATAAAATGATGCAGTGAGAATAATGGAAGGAGGAAAGATAACAATCACCATATAGTTTATATGTTTAAGATAATTACACATCATTAGAGGTTGGAAATGATTGCTGTATACTCACTTTAAACTCACTAGTGGGTCCTACGACCTTATCTGTGAACTGGCCATCTCTGCAAACTGTTAATTTTTAAAATATTTATTCTCTATGTCTAACAATTATGTTACAAATACCATACAGATAGGACCAGTTCAAGACACAGGTGACACAAACAGAGAGCTGGAGTGCCAAACTGGGAGAGGCGCCAGCAGCATCATAGCTATAAGAATTCTGTACAGCACATACCACAACTAATAGCAGATGCCTGGGGCACCAAGCTGACAGCATAACCCAAGTGCAAAATTTTTATGTACTGTATATCGCAATGACCAGGTTATTGGTGTAAGGCTGAAAGGAGCACAAAAAGATTTACTGATTGTCCAGGTGTATATGCCAACTTCAGAACATGATGAACAAATTGTAGAGGAAACGTACAGTGTAATAGAGAGAATAATGGACGAAAATAAAAAATGCTGCAAAATAGTAATGGAAGAGTGGAACGCCATTGTGGGAGAAGGGAAAGAGGGGAAACATAGTAGGCAGTCATGGTCTTGGAAAGAGAAATGACAGAGGTGAATGGTTAATTGACTTCTGCAGGGAAAGGCAGCTGATAGCGGCAAACACATGGTTCAAGAACCATAAGAGGAGGCTCTACACTTGGAAATCACCAGGGGATAAATACAGAAACCAAATCGATTTTATACTGGTAGAAGAAAGATACAGGAATGGAATCAAGAAGGTGCACACATTACCAGGTGCAGATATTAATAGTGACCACAACTTACTTATGGCAGAAATAGAAATAAGAATGAAAAAACTGAAACAGGCGACAATGGTGAAGAAGTGGGATTTAGAGAAGATAAGGTCCAACAAAGAACAAATTACAGAAATGCTGTCTGGGGACTTTCTAAACACATTACCAGACAAAGAAGCACCTGATAATGCCGACGAGTACTGGAATATGCTGAAAGAAGGAATCATTAAAGCAGGACAGCAAAATATAGGATATGTAAAAGGGAAAAGGTAAAAAAAAAAAAAAAAAAAAAACATGGGTCACACAAGAAATGATTTCCAAGATGGAGGAGAGAAGAAAATTGAAAAACAAGAACACTGGAGATGCAAGAAAGATATACCGAAGGTTAAATAATGAACTGCAAAGAGAAACAGAGCAGGCTAGGAAAAAAATGGCTAAAAGAGGAATGTGATGAAATTGAAGAACTGGACAGGAAGGGAAGATACGACTTACTATACAACAGAGTAAAGACTATGACATGGGAACAAAACAGAGCAGGAAGTGCTACTATGGAAATTTTGGGTAAAGACGAAGAGGTAGTGTACAAAGATCGTGACGATGTCCTCCAGAGATGGGAAGAATATATAAAAGAGCTATATGCCGCAAATTGCAAACCAGAAACTCTGGAACTTCAATCACACAACAGTGTAAGTGATGAAGAGAAAGGACCGACCATCATAATGGAAGAAGTAAAGTCTGCCATTGCTGCAATTAAAAATGGCAAAGCAGTAGGTACAGATACAATACCGGGAGAAATACTAAAATGCTTGAACCACAATGGAATAAGAGAAATATTGAGGTTATGTAATAAAATATATGACAGTGGTGAATGGCCTGAGGACTTTTTGACAACAGTAATGATTCCATTACCGAAAAAACAAGGAACCAAGAAATGCAGCGAGCACAGGACAATCAGCCTCATTTCACGTGCAGCCAAAGTGATGTTAAGAATAATTAATAAAACATTGAAAAAGTAATAGATGAGAATCTCGGCGAGGAGCAGTTTGGCTTTAGACGGAATACGGGCACCAGAGATGCAATAGGGCTCCTACGAATCTTGGGAGAAAGGTTTATTGAAAAAGGAAGGGACCTATATATGTGCTTCATTGATTTAGAAAAGGCATTTGACAATGTGGTTTGGGACAAGCTGGCGACTATTATGAGGGAAAAGAGAGTGGACTGGAAAACCAGAAGACTTATAAACTCATTGTACCTTAATCAAAAAGTTTCAGTTAAAGTGAGAGGAGAAAGTACAAACTGGATCAGACTAGGGAAAGGAGTAAGACAAGGGTGCTGTTTATCACCTACTCTTTTCAACCTGTACTTGGAAAATATGATTGACCAATGCTTATTAGATGACAAAGGAGTAGAAATTGGAGGAAGAAGAGTAGGGTGCTTGAGATTTGCTGATGACATGGTCCTTCTAGCCACAGGGGAAAGAGAATTACAGGATTTGGTGGACACCATTGCAACTAACGGAAAAAAAATATGGAATGAAAATTAACACAAATAAAACAAAAATTTTGGCAATAGGAGGAAATAAGGAAATAAAAATTGTGCTGAATGGAGAAACACTAGAACAGGTGCAAAATTTTAAGTATCTTGGAAGCAGGATAGACACCGACTGGAAGTGCACCACAGAAATTAAAACAAGGATAGCAATGGCAAAAGAGGCGTTTTATAAGGAAAGGAGAATCTTCTGCAGCGGTCTGGACAGAGAACTCAGAAAGAGACTCATAAAATGTCTTGTATGGAGTGTTCTTCTATATGGCGCTGAAACATGGACTATGAGGAAAAAAGACAGAGAAAGGCTGGAGGCTTTTGAGATCTGGACATGGTGGAAGACGGAAAGAAAAAGTTGGATGGACAGAGTAAAAAATGAAGAGGTACTGAGAAGAGTGGGAGAGAAAAGACAGTTACTAGATGTAATAAAGAGAAGAAAAAGAAATTGGATTGGGCATATATTAAGAAAGAATGACGGACTGATAAAAACAGTTTTAGAAGGTTATGTAGAAGGGAAAAGGAAGCGAGGAAGGAAGAGATTCCAGATACTGGATGACATGATGGACGGTACAACATACAGCAGCCTTAAGAAGGAAGCAATGGATCACAGAAAATGGAGAGGCAAAGGACCTGCTAATATAGCAGATAACTTATGATGATGATGATATCACAATTAGTAGTGGAAACTGAGACGGATGAAAGTGCACAATGGCAAATGTGGTGAGGGAAGGGGGGGAGGAGCATGGTAAGTCACTTGTGCAGAAAAATGTTCTTGAACTTGCCCTTTATACGGTACATGCACTTCAGATACGCCGAAAATTCTTTGATGACAGTAGAAGAAAACTGGACATGGGGATTACGTGTATTCACTAAATACTAATCGGTTAAAAAGATAAATTTACAGCAGTCTCCAAAAAAGTTACAGAAATGAGTGATAAGCTAAATAAATCACTATTAATCTATTATTGTAGGTTGTCATGACCAGAAGAATACACAAACAGTGCGCTTTTAGGTTGCAGAGACACTGCTCTTTGCCCACTTTCTATTTAACGGAGCACAATTGTGTGGAGGTGGAATAAGCAAGAATACAACTGTTTTGTTTGCATCAAAACAAATTTTGTATGTTTTTCATCTGAAAGGTGGAATGTAGCATCAAACTTTTTCCAGGCATCATTCTTTCTTTTATGGAGCATATTTGCACACCCAAAATTATCTTGCTCCTCACGCCAACAGCAACCTTCCACATAATCCCCAAATCCAACAATCCTGGGTGGCCCATTGTAGCCAGCTATTGTGGTCCCTCTGGAAGAATTTCTGCTCTTGTTGACCAACACCTCCACCCACTTGCCCGAAACCTAGCCTCCCACATTAATGATACTAACCACTTCCTTCATCATCTTTCCACCATCCTCACCTCTTTACCTCCTGAACCCTATTTGTCACTGTTGATGTCACCACCTTCCACACCACAAAAATCCAACCCATGTAGCCTAACCACCTGTGGACAACACATCGGTAGTGACAAGAATTCTTTTCCCCACTACGTTTAAGGTCTCACATAGGTCTTTAGACAGGCAATACCCTCCCCCCTTCCCCCCGTCCCCCCCCCCCGTCCCCCACCCCCAAACCTAGTCCACAATCAGATTTCCCATGCCATTTCCTTATATACCCCAAATCCTCCCACCACCACCACCACCACCACCACCAATGGCACAAGGACGACGCAAAGGCAGCAAGTCTTATAGCAAGTGCACTAAGTAAACCTGTTGCAGAACTCGTCTTAACGTGCAAGAATGCTAAAGTAATCTGGGACAAATTACGCGGCCGATTTGAACGTAGCAGTACTCAGTGTTTGAATATGTTGATTGAAACATTTTTCCGTGTTAAACGTGATGAAACGGAAGATATTAGTGTACATGTGGCCAAACTGCCAAAGTTATTTGTGGACCTGAACGATGAATTAGCAAAACATGAAGAAAATACGCTATCTGAAAGAATCTTAAATGGTCGAATTTTGTCTACACTGGGAAAAGACTACGACAATTTTAAGGATCTCTGGGATACGATACCGACAGAAAAGCGAAGCTTGAATTTATTGATTGAAAAACTCTTTACTATTGAACTTCGTGAACAAGACATTAATGGAAGTGCTTTTGTCGTTTCTAAAACAAGAAAACGGCAAACAAGTAATCAGCAAGTAAAGATGACGAAGTCACAATTAAAAGAGAAGTTTCCGTGTAATATATCCAAACAATTAGGTCACTGGGCAGCAGAGTGTCCACAGAACACTCGTGACAGCAATAAAAGAAAAGAGAAGAAGCGAGAAAGTGAAGACGCTGCATTTACTTCATATGCTATGGGTGTGTGTACCAGTAATCACAGCGACCCAAATAAATGGTATTGCGACAGTGGCGCTACAAATCATATCACTCCCAACAAACAGTATTTTGTTTCGTATAGTGAATTTGATGTTCCTCAAGTCATTTCATTGGGAAAACAAGATGTCAAAATGTGTGCGTACGGTCAAGGAACAGTTTACATCCAAATTCGACGAAACAATAAATGGTACAATGCTAGAATGGACAATGTTTTGTATGTCCCTGATGCAAGTTGTTCGAAAACAAGTCAGTGGCAGTATTGTTATGACATGTTATGTGAAAAATGGACTTTATGTGTTGAACATGCGTGTTGTTAGAAATGCAAAAATGAATCGTGTGAGCTTGATGACTTCATCCGAAACATTGCAAGTGTACCACGAACGGTTTGGTCATCAAAATAAACAACATGTGAAGAATATTTTAAAAGGAATGAACATTAATGTGGAACATGCCAAGAGTGAATTTTGTGACGGTTGTGTGGTTGGAAAGATGCATAGGCTGCCATTCAAAACACGAACAATACGCGCTACCAGTACTGGGGAATTAATCCACGCGGACGTCAATGGACCAATTAGCACGAAATCTTTTGGAGGTAAGCATTATTATGTATGTTTCAAAGACGATTTTAGTAAATTTCGTCGAATTTTCTTTTTAAGACACAAAAGTGAAGTGTGTACTGTGCTAAAGCAATTTTTAAATGAAGCACGAACTAATGGACATGTTGTCAAACAATTTAGATGTGATGGTGGCAAAGAATTTAACAATAAGAATGTCAGTGAACTGCTTGCAGACAGGGGAATAGAGCTACTGATTCCTCCTTACACTCCTGAACAAAATGGTGTGGCTGAACAGGAAAATAGGACCATTGTTGAAGCTGTCCGGTCAATGCTAAATTCGAGTAAATTACCTAAAGGGTTGTGGGCAGAGGCATGTAACACAGCAGTCTACCTAATAAATCGTACTGGAAAATCTTCAGTTGAAAATAAAACCCCTTATGAACTATGGTTTAATCGACCAGTAGGACGACTTGATCATCTTAGAATTTTTGGCACAGGCTGCTATGTTCACATTAACAAACAATTCCGTTCCAAGTTTGATGATAAGGCAGTTTTTGGACGACTTGTTGGATATGTTAATGAAAAAAATGGGTTTAGAGTTTGGATTCCATCTAAAAGAAAAGTGGTGTTAAGTCACGATGTGAAATTTAAGCCTGAAATTGTTTGTGATTTACATAGTGATCATGTTGAATATAGTGATCATGTTGAATTTGAAGACCCTCAGGAAGAATTTAATGATCCGAATTCATCTAAAGACGACCAATGTAAATCTCCTAGGCTGTACACTTCAGGAGGAAGCCAAATTCAAGAAAAAATTGGCGGTCTCGATTCTAGAGAAAGTCGAGAGTCGAGTGAATCTGATGAAAATAAAGAATTAACAGAATTTCTAAAAGCAGAAAATACTGAATCTTCTAATGAAGAGAAACAGAAGAATAAAAGACAACGAAGAAAACCAACCTGGATGGAAAGTGGTGAATTTTGTATGGCAACAAAAGTTGATGCACTTGAATACAAAGATCCAAACTGTTTTTCAGAAATATTGCAGTCAAACGAGAAGGAAGAATGGATGCAAGCTATCAGTGAAGAACCTCAATCTCTAAAGAAAAACAATACCTGGGTGCTGGTTGACCGTCCGAAGAATGCCAAAGTATTGCAAAACCGAAGAAGAATTAAAGATTTATACTGGTACAGATTTCGCAGGTGATAACTGGACAGGGCGCTCAACAACTGGAATTCTTGTAAAGTACTCAGGTGGTGCAGTCAAACGAGAAGGAAGAATGGATGCAAGCTATCAGTGAAGAACCTCAATCTCTAAAGAAAAACAATACCTGGGTGCTGGTTGACTGTCCGAAGAATGCCAAGGTATTGCAAAACCGAAGAAGAATTAAAGATTTATGCTGGTGCAGATTTCGCAGGTGATAACTGGACAGGGCGCTCAACACCTGGAATTCTTGTAAAGTACTCAGGTGGTGCAGTGTCATGGACAAGTCAGTTGCAGAAAGCAAAGCAAGAATTTCATGATTTTTTCTTTTGGA
The DNA here is from genome assembly GCF_021461395.2 of Schistocerca americana. Lineage (NCBI taxonomy): Eukaryota > Metazoa > Arthropoda > Insecta > Orthoptera > Acrididae > Schistocerca > Schistocerca americana. Next base: position 199,204,859 of record NC_060128.1, on the reverse strand, counting down.
GGGAGTGTTAAAAGAAAAGAAAAAATTCCTTGACGTCTATATTTATGTGCTGCTCCATGATTCTGCTGTCAATATCTTTATTCTTGGCTTGTGTGTAACTTCTGTTTTTTCTTTCAGTAAATGTGTTTTTTTTCGTATCCAGGGTGTAATTACAATGCTAATAAAATTTTTTCTTGCCTTTAAATAATATTTTTCATTACTGCCATCAACTTTTGTGCTGTTAAAGAACTTAGATATGCACCAATTTGTCTACCGACCTATCACGCACGCTGTTGTGCCTAACAAATTATGCTGTATGTTGCGCTATCGTGGCAACCGTCCCGCAAAAGTACATCTACTGTCACTGTGAGTGGAATATTTTTTTGTTGAAATAAGGCTAAAGGCGGCCAACCGTTCCACATTCTGCCGGACTGTCCAGCAATGGAACCTCTAATCCCGCACTGGAAGAATTAACAAAAAAATGTCCCACAAAACGCCTAACATGTCCCGCATTTTTGTAATTTTCACATTCCATCAATCACATCTTATTTCCATACATCTTAGGAAGTATCGATCGACTTGTCAATACAGACACTCTGTTTGACTATATGCAATAGCATTCGTTGTCAAGAGTAAACGAAAGAGAAAGAAGTACAGCATAAGAACTTTTTAACCAGTACAGCTCCCTCGAAAAGTTCACCGATTAGACTGTTACGTGTGGGATATTCAGGTGAAATCATCTGGTTTTGCTTGGAGCGGGAATGTGAGAGGGAGAATGATGACATTAGTGCCAGCAACCTAGTTGCGCGTGCCTCATACTAGGCAGTGGATAGCGAATGAATTTCACGCAGATGTAACACGCATTCTTGACAGCAAATTACAACGGCCCTCATGGAATGCGGTACTTATTTGTAGAAAAGAAAATGAAATTGAATTAAGGGTTTTGTAATACAACACAGTATAAAAAATAACGAACACCGCTAACCCCCGAGGCTGGACCGATCTGCAAACACGACCTTTGGTGCAAAGCAATTGTTTGAGATTTAAATTAGTCCGCACATTGACACGACATTTTTAACTTGTGTCTGTCTGTGTTAGCCAGTTTGATGAAGTAATCTGCTTGTTTCACTTAGGAATGCCACCGACCTTGACAAAGCAAAGATGTAAATCCACGAAAGACTTGCAAAAATAGTTAGTTTTTTTTACAGAGCTGTTCAACATCTTCCTGAGTACGGTGCAGTACACTTCTGATGAGTAAAATACGGCTATCAAGATCTTGCAAGTGTTTGTGGACATTCCACACGATAAGTCACAATCAGAGTTATAGACCAGTGAACTTCTAAATTAATTCAAACAGTATTTGAAAAGAAGTTTCGCTGTGTCAAAACTAAGTGCTAGGCAACCCTAAATACAGAATTTAATGATGTCCCATTTATCTGTACGTGTACAGATACTTCAAACGATAAAGACGTCAAAATATTTCCAATTTAACCACAGAACTTTCATCCTACAACTGGAATTAATGTCAAAATGTTAGATATCCTTAATTTACCTAGCGAAAGTGCTGTCATTATATATGATTCAATAGACATTCTTGCAAAACATGAGCTTCAAGAGAAAGTGACTGGAATTTGTCTGACAATGCAAATAGAAATTTTGTTGGAGTTCAATGTGAAGGACGCTTTCTTCAAACTTCAAGAGGGCTGAGGAAGAAAGCCGGTGAGAGGTGCTCGGCATACATTGCATACAACACTATACAAACATCAGCAAATTTGTTACTAGTGGACGTTGAATATATTGCTACAAAGATATATTCATTCTTTTATATACACACAGTACGTGACGAAGTTCTCTGTCTCTGATGCAGTGCCAAGGGTAACCGCAGCCATGGTCTCCGATCTGATATCTCATGCTGCTGCAAACGTCGTCGTGCAGATGGTTGTTGTCTTACAAACGTCCCTATGTGTTGACTCAGGGATCGAGACGTGGCTGCACGATCCGTTACAGCCATGCGGATAAGATGCCTGTCATCTCGACTGCTAGTGATACGAGGCCATTGGGACCCAGCACGGCGTTCTGTATTATCCTCCTGATCCCTCATATTCTGCTAACATTCATTGGATCTCTACCAACGCGAGCAGCAATGTCGCGATACGATAAACCGCAATCGCGATAGGCTACAATCCGACCTTTATGAAAGTCGGAAACCTGATGGTACGCGTTTCTTTTCCATAAATGAGGCATCACAACAACGTTTTACCAGGCAGCACCGGTCAACTGCTGTTTGTGTATGAGAAATCGGTTGGAAACTTCCCTCATGTCAACAGGTTGTAGGTGTCGCCAAGGGCGCCAACCTTGTGTGAATGCCCTGAAAAGCTAATCATTTGCATATCACAGCATCTTCTTCCAGTCGTTTAAATTTCGCGTCTGTAACACGTCATCTTCGGTGATGTAGCAATTTTAATGGCCAGTACTGTATTTGTGAAAGTTTGCTACATCTCACATTATGTGGGCCATAATGTTCTGAAAAGACGGGAAGAGATCTAGAGCAGTACGGAGCAACGGTGGTTAAAGGTGTACGAAATCTCAACGAACGGCAAATACCACATAAAATCTGTCTGGCCATCGTCCAGCGCCTACTCTGCTTACCAGGGATGAATGCACATACCGAACGAGTATTTTCGTTGATGAAGGCCGTGTGAACTAGGAAAAACCATCCCTTAATTTGAAACGCTACATGCAATCCCCATTGTAAAATTTAACATGGGAACTTGTGAAAATTTTTATGGAATTCTAAATCAAAACGCAGAATTAATCAAAGAATGTCACTCACACCACAAATATAAATTCATAAGTAAATTAATACATTAATAATTTACATTGCATTTCTAATTTCAATGCACTGACGACACTCAATCACCTGTCCTCAGTCCCCACCCACATCCACAAAATGTCTCACATTGAGATTTCGAAAAGTTGGTCGCTTTAAGGTGGGATTCGTATGCAGCATCTGCCGCACTGTACTGCTACAGATGGTGTTGAAATGGGACTGTGTCCCATGTTGCGTCAGCTGCATGCAACTGACGCTACACCCAGCCAGTCTGACAGCAGTCTAGACACAGCCACAAATGGATGCACGACAGCATGTCTGAGGGAAAAGTACTGTTCACGGTGGTGGAAGATGAGAAACTGATATAAATGGTTTCTAAATTTCCTTGTATCTACGATGTATCGTTACCAGTAAACAAGGACCAAACTGTGAAGGATAATTATTGGAGAGAGATAGAGGAATTCGTGGAAAGAACAAGTAAGAAAAGTACTATATACTTTCTCTTTATTCATAATGTTTATTACTTAGTTGTCAGGCAAATATGCATATTGTAATAATCAAGAATAAGTACCATCGTCCCACATAATATTCAGTTATTAATGAAGTGTACACAAAGTGAACATCAAAATCTGATGTATGTTATAAAAGTTCAATTTTTATTATAATGTGCATACAAATTTTTAAAGGTTATTTAGTGGAGTTTAAAGACTACTGAGTTCTGTTAATGTGATCACTTTGCCATGGTGCTATCCCTGCACCTGCACGGCTGTTGAAGTATGCTGTAAATGAATCTCGCACAGAAAATCCATCAGCTTGCTAATGGTCCAAGATTTTCAGTAAGGAGTGGTTCACTTGTGTTTAATTCAAAATGAGGCTTGTTATTTTTCTCTAAGAAAGCATCTCTATGTAAACTGTGTAAACAGCAAGCAACAATAACCAAATTATCAGTCATTTCTGGCTTCAGCCTGATCGGCGACTAAAATATGTGAAATACTTAGACTTAACAGAGCGAAGGTATTTTCAGAAACTCTACAAGCTCGTGAAAGACGGTAGTTAAAAAGAGCTTTTTTTTTGGACAGTACTAGCAACTCGACGAGAGAAAGGTTTCATCATGTTTGGATGTAATCGAAATACCTCGTCACCTACAAAAACATGTGACACTACTATGTCTGTATCCAGCAGCTTAGTAGGCTAAGGAAACATCTTACCACTTGAAAACAGTTTCCCAATATTACTTTTATTAAAAATTCCACTGTTACCTTCTTTCCCATATGACCCGACATCAATGAGAATGAATTTGTAGTTCACGTTAACCACAGCAAAAAGGACGGTAGAGAAAAAAATGTTTTGAGGTTTTGTAGAATGAGCCTGACTGTGCAGGGGAAAAAATTCGCACATGTTTTCTGTCAATGGCACCAACACGGTTAGGAAATTGCCATTTTTCTTCTAGTTCCTTACATCTTGATTTCAACTGGTCAGATGACATCGATGGCAAAAGGATTGGCAGTATCTTCTTACGTAGAACTGACAGCACACCTTGTATGATTTTACCGATGTAAGAAGGAGATATTCTGAATGTAAATGCCAGTTATCTGAATGTTTCACCTGTTGCCATAAACCTAAAAACAAAATAAAAATAAGATAGGTGTAACCTTAAAAATTACTATTATTTTTACATTTAACGAATATTAACATACATAATTATTTGACTGTATTGTATTTTATAGTTGAAGACTGCAAAGAAAAGATGGTCTATAAAAGACGCACATCAAAAAAGGCAGAGAAAAGGAAAAAGTACTGGAAGTTCTGCTTCCAATAAAGGTAATGAATGACCACTGTCTGATATGTCAACAATTTAAAACAAAATGGATCACAATTTGCCTGTTTGTTGTTTTATATTCTGTTTCATTTTATTATTGATACTGAATTACCTGTATTTTTGTAATGTATTTCACAGAAGTACATCCAACATTGAACAGATGAATTGCAAAGCCCACAATAGATGGTGAACCGAGTAACAGAGGTGTGCCAAACATCGGCAACCTTGTCAGAAAAAGAAATTTTTTCCAAAGATGGGAAAGACATCGCATCGTTCAGACCACCCAGGTAAAGGTCACAACAAAATGAAAAAAACAAACATGGAGTTGATGAATTCTTGGTGAGACGAGAGAGAAACGTTAATGAAACGACTGGCTGAAGAAAAGCGTGAAGATCGCCCACAGCGTAAAAAAATTGAATCATAATTTGATCAATGAAGCCAAACAGAAATCCTTGCAGATGATTATTGATTTGGAGAATCGCAGTATATTTGAATACTACTCTTCTGTGCATCTTTCCTCTCCGAGTACTATCTCATACTCAACAGCTTCAACGACATCAAGTGTGGATAACACTGCCATCACACCATCTGACAACACAGAGACCGAAACGCCAGCTTACGAACCCATTTAGTGTTGTGATAAGTGTTAATTTCATATTTTTGTACTGTGCTATTTTCATTTTTTACACTGTGTGCATTATTAATAAAGCAATAACACATTAACAAATTTTATTGTACATACCTCGATGTTAAAGCTAGTTTTTCGTCTGGTGTTATAGCATATGGATATCTAGGAGACGAATCCTTCCTGCTATCTTCTTTGACGAGATCGGGAACATAGTTAAACTACGCTACGTTCAACCTGAAATACTCTCTCAATTTCTGGTCATTTTTTAATAAGTACTGGTTGACGAGCTGCTCAAAACAGCCTTCCTCAGTTCTTGTGAGGTAAATCGGATGTGTTTCAGCATTTCCCTCAGATAGCTGAAGCTGAATTTCTTCATCTTCAATGTCTTCTAACGTAAGATTAAACAACAAATCGCGCTCACTCATCCTTTCGGCACAGACGCAGCAGACCAACTAAACACTGTGCGGCCGCCACTCTACAGGTTTTGTATCCCACCTGGAAGGCGGGGCGTGGGTCTGCTCCTGTAAACTGAAGGGTAGGCCGAATGTAGGAAGTGAGTAGGAGCAGGAAAAGGTAAAACACGTCAGTACTGCGTGTCAAATTACAGATGTTTACTATAGGCCAAAAATAAGTTAATAAATAGTTACGTAACTTTGCACATATGAGCAAAGCCTTAGACCTGTCGTAAATAGTACAAAGTCTCAATAGCAAGCCAACACCCTCTGAAGTTGAGGAAAAGTGTCCCAGCCGATTGCTCTTGATCAGATAGCGTGAATCCGGAGCGACGCTCGTAGAGCTCCACAGCGCAGGCTAGAGGACGCTTTCGTCGGTGTCTCGTAGTGCGAAATTATGAACTTACACCTACACCGTGGCATCGTTGCTATCGATACCACAATTGGAATCGCGAGATATGCGTCAGCCGCACTATGTCAGATGCACAACAGCTACCGCATGTGTCAAACGCAGCATAGGAACCTCAACTTTTGCCTATAGGGTCCCACAGGCGAGCGACTTATCGCAGTAATCCATTGTACGGGTGACCGATCGCAGCATAGATTGCATGCGTATGGGCAAATTGCGGCAACCAGTCTCTGATCGCTGGTCACATGGAAATCCCAGGCAATCTGATGGATTACATGCAATTTGTGCACATGACATGTCAGCCTTGTTGGTTAGCGGCGATGTGTGGCAATATGACTGTGACCCATTTCTCTATTTATCAAGCATAATTGTGCAGTTTTGTTTTGTTTCGCTTCGCCCACATCGAGTAAGAAATTTACGTTAGAATTTATCTTGGAACCGCAAACTATTCTGAGAAGTGATGTGGAAGCCGGAGTTGACATTTACATTAAGAAGTAATACGGAATAAATCATCCAATTTTGCAGTGATTAGCATTTTAAAGCTTGTGCTGTAGTAGTAGAAGCGATGGGAAGTTCATAGTAATAGTCGTGATACAATGGGATCCTTCTTATGATTTTGTGTTATTTATGAAATGATTATATACATTTTTCTAAACAGAATGATATCAGTATCTACTGTACTGTTATGAGCACATTTTAATTTAACCCTCGAGCGGGAGTACCGATTTTCATAACATGAGCGAGTGCGCGGCCCACTTTATACACATGTAAACAATAGCTGTCTTTACTTTAATAAGGTAAACATGTATAAGCAAAACATAGTTTATTCTTAGATTAATTAAACAACAGTAAAGTAAATTTATCTATGTGCTAAATCATTGTTTAATTATGCAATAATAAAATATACTGTCATTGTATCACCCTGTTACATGAAACATAAGCAAGAAAAGAGTAATACACTTATATCAAGGAAAGGGCATTCACAAACAAATGCAAACCTAATTAATGATCAAAAGAAAGATAATAGATGTCATAGTGATGCAATAGGCCATTTTATGTATTTGTTGAGGGACTTAATAGAAATGGTAAATACCACCCTTTGGCCTTGGGGAAGGTACTATTTACCTCAGATTCTGATGACAAGCAGAAAATCACAAATCTCAAGCTAGTGGGGAAAACAGAATTTGTACTGATTTATCAACAAGGGAGACTGCAAACTAGTTTGTAGAGGACTACCCACTACATCGTAAACAGACATCAGTATGCACGCAGAACACATCGGCAGGGAGTTATTAGAAATGTAGATACCAAATTAACAGAGTTATGACTGAAGGACGCTATTCAATCTACAATTACAGCCACCTGTGTATGCAGAATGATCAAGAGAATAAGTTATTTAGAAATGAAGAGCTACATATCCTGCCAAACGTGTCTGGTCACATTTGCATTGCAGTTCTGTTGGAATTGTGTGAACAATATATTTCGTGTGAAACGGCACTAAAGTGCATCATGTGGAAAATAACAGACCTTTCTGGTGCTATTGTACACTCTGAGTTTTGTGTATGTAATTAAATGTTCCTTCGTTGTTGTGTTCAAGGTATTTTACTTGGAAGTGCAAATATAGTTACTGGCACTAAATGTGTTTTACTCACTATTTCTTATTCACCTGTGTCAACTCTAACAGGTTATGGGCCCAGCGATGCATCTGGAATGAGTATATGCATAATATAATAGTGATAAAGTATTGGAAAAGATCCAAGTAGTACACTTGCATGAAGTACGAGCTATCTTTACAAGATGTACGCAACTCTGTTGTATTATTCTTCGATATTATACTTTTCATCAAGAAAGATCGAAGTTACCGTTAAAATGAGCGCGGCACAAATTTCGCAACGTGGAAATTTGCAGTAGAAGCGTATTTACGTTTAGACGACCTATGGGATGTGGTGGATGGGACAATGAAATCCACATATCAGAATTATTCAAGTAAGGATAGGAAAGCAAGATCAAAGTTGATATTACTAGTTGACCCAGTGAATTATGTTCGTGTTGAAAAAGCTGCAATGACGAAGGAAGTCTGGGACAAATTACGAAGTGCATTTGAGGATGGAGGTCTTACAAGGAAAGTAGGATTATTACGTGAGTTAATTGCCACTCAGCTGGACAAATGCAAGAGTGTAGATGAAAGCGTCAACAAAATAATAGCCACGTCGAACTGACTGAGAAACTTCGGGTTTGAGATCGCTGGCAAATGGACAGGGCACTTCTGTTGGCAGGACTGCCCAAAAGGTATGCGCCTCTGATTGTGGGGCTGGAAAGCTCAGGTTTACCCCTCACGGGTGGCAGTGTTAAAGTGAAAATCCTACAGGATGTAAAGACTACTTCAAGCTGTCATGTATTGGAGAAAGAATATGCATCTGCTCTTTATTCAAAAAACAAAAAGAAGAAAACAGTGAGGTGCTATAGATGTCAGAAGTAGGGGCATATTGCATCTCAGTGCAGAGAAAAAGTAAACGCAGGGTCAGACACACAGCAAAAGAGGTATGTTGCTGATAGCCCAGAAAGAGGTACCAATAAGAAAGGTAAGGCACTCTCATGTTTTTATTCTTTTGGAGATGTGGGTAACCGTCAACTGGAATGGATTTTAGACTCAGGTGCATCTGTGCATATTCTTAAAGGCAAATCTCTTCTTTATGAAGTTCAAGATAACACTCATATGGGGATATCTACTGTTGATGGCAGCAAGCTTCAGTGTCATTTGGCTGGAAAACTAGACCTACATGTGAGCATAAATGGTGAATCCGATATGGTTACAGCACATGATGTACATTATGTAAAAAATGTTACGACTAACCTACTGTCTGTAGGGGAAATTGTCAAGAAGGGAAATACAGTCATTTTTGACATGCACAGTGCATGAAAATGGTGAAGTTATAACTACAGCATGTAATGAAAGGGGTATTTTTAAATTGGATACCATTGACAGTAAACATAGAAATGTTAGTCATTCAGTAAACTCAGTGGAAGATTTTGTATGGCACCGCAGACTTGGACACCTAAATAGAAAGAGTATGTCTTTAATGATGAATATGGAGAAGGGAATACAGAATTATAGTGTAACCAAGGATCCTTGTTTGATATGCATAAAAGGAAAACAAACGAGACTGCCTTTTAAGACTAGTAAAAGTAAATCTACAGACATCTTACAGTTTATCCATACAGATGTATGTGACCCGATGGAGTGCGAATCCATAGGTGAGAGCCATTATTTTCTTACGTTTATTGATGATTATCCACGATGTACTCATGTTTATTTTCATAGTTCCAAAGACCAAGTGAGTGACATTTTTGAGGAATATTGTAATATGGTCGAAAGGTGGACAGGAAAGAACATTAAGATCATCAGCTCTGATAATCGGAGAGAATGTATTAACCAGAAATTGAAGACACTTTTGGCAAAAATGGGAATCAGGCATCATACTACCATAAGGTACAGCCAATCTCAAAATGGGGTTGCGGAGAGGGCTAATAGGACCATTGCCGAGAAAGCAAGGAGCATGATAACTTATGCTGGATTGTCAGAATATTTTTGGGCAGAGGCAGTATCAACATCCATATATTTGAAAAATAGATCACCTACAAAAACATTAAGGAATAAAATCCCCTATGAGGTATGGGTAGGAAGGAAACCTGACCTACGCAATATAAGGGTTTTGGGGTGTGATGCAATGGTGCACATTCCCAAACAGCTTAGAGAAAAATGGGACCCGAAAGCTGAAAAGTATATTTTTGTAGGCTATTGTGAGAATTCAAAGGGCTACCGATTGATGGATCCATTGAATAAAACGATTGTTAGAAGCAGAGATGTAATATTCTTTGAAAATAGAAAGGACTCTGTAGAGGGCAAGAGTACTAAGTTAACTGCACCTAATTCCAAGAGTGAAACTGTATGTGAAGAAAGAGTTTGAGGACGAACAAAATGAAGAGAACAATGTAAGGCATCCTTCTCGCTTACGTAAACCGAAAGACTTCCGGATTTTTAAATGTATGCAGCCCAGTGTTTTAATGATGAGCCAGCAACAGCAGAAGAAGCAATGACCGGCCCAAACTCTCAAGAATGGAATGTAGTGATGGAGAGAGAATTGGAATCTTTATCTCAGAATGAAACCCTTGAATGTGCAAATATGCCAGCAGATAAGAAGCCATTACAGGCAAGATCGGTATTCAATCTGAAGAGCTCCGAAAATTCATCACCAAGATATAAATCACGACTTGTAATAAAAGGATATTCACAAAAACAATGGGTAGAGTACAAAGAAACTTTTTCACCCACAGTCAAGTATGTCTCCTTCAGATATCTTTTAGCCATGGCAGCAAAATGAAATTTAACAATTCATCACACAGTTGTAAAAACAGTATATCTAAATGGGATATTGAAGGAGGCGATATACGTCGTTCCACCAAGAGAAGCTATGAAAACCAGAGCAGGAAAGGAAAAGATCTGGCGTTTGAAAAAAGTATTTATGGACTTAAACAGAGTTGACATTGCTGGAATCGATGTCTACATAAAACTCTAATAAATTTGAATATGAAACAATCTAAGGCAGATCCCAGTATATACTATAAAAGTGAAAGAGCAAGGACAATAATAATGGCAATATTGGTGGACGACTTCTTATCCTGGTTGAAAACGAAAGTCAAATGAGAATTTTTAAGAAACAGCTGCAAACCAAGTTTAAGGTGCATGATTTCGGAGAAGTTAAACGTTATTTAGGTATGCAGATTACCAAGGATGAGGACAGACAAGAATTGAGAATAAATCAATTATCATATACAAACAAAATCTTAAAGAAATTTGGCATGAGTGATTGTAACCCCATAACTACTCCAATGGAAGTAGGAGTGAAGTTAAATATAAATGATACAGATGTGGAATGTGATAAGAATGTTCCATATTTAGAAGCAGTAGAGAGTCTACTATATTTGTCTCAAACGTCATGACCCAACATTGTTTTTGCCACTAATGCAGCGAACAGATATTGCAGAGACCCAAAGGAGAAGCACTCAAAAGCTATGAAAAAGATATTCCGATACCTAAGAGGAACTTCAAACAACGAATTATGATACCACAGAGAGGGTAATGCAAAACTAGAAGGCTGCAGCAATGCAGACTGAGGGGAGTGGATTTGGAGATAGGCACTCCACTACTGGCTACTGCTTTAAATTAATGGGAGGCCTCATTTCATGGTTCTGTCAAAAGCAAAAAACTGTTGAATTGAGTACTGTAGAGCCAAGTGTATGGCGCTGTCTTACACCACACACGAAGCATTGCGGCTAAGAACATTAATATGTGAAATAGAATGCAATTTAATAGTAGAACCCATAATTATCTTCTGTGACAATAAAGGAGCCATTAATCCAGCTAAAAATGATGTCACTAGTGCTAGAACAAAAAATTTGGGTATAAGGCACCATCTTATTCAGGACCACATAGAGCGACAGAACATCGCAGTGGAATACATGCGCACAGAATACATGTTGTCTAACCTTCTGACAAAGTCCTTGGGCAAAGAGAAGTTTGAAAAGACTGTGGGACTATTTGGTCAATCTGGTGAAGGCAAGCCACAACGGGGGGTGTTGAAATCGTGTGAACAATATAATTCGTGTGAAACGGCGGCAAAGTTCATCATGTGGAATATAATAGACCTCTCTGGTGCTATTGTACGCTCTGAGCTTTACATATGTAATTAAATGTTCCTTGGTTGTTGTGTTCAATGTATATTACATGGAAGTGCAAAAACAGTTACTGGCACTAAATGTGTTTTACTCAGTATTACTTATTCACCTGTATCTACTCTAACAAGTTCCTACCAGAATATGTGACAATTATGGCGTGAAGTGTGATGTTAGACCACATGTACCCCTAGTGAGGCAGTGTTTTAGACGCCTTCGATATGGCCATCTTAGAAACCTATGTCAGTCACAGACTAGATGCAGTCATTGTGGAGGGAACCATGAGCTCAGTGCACAAGTGAAGTAATGTGTAGCATCCACTGTAACGGGAACCATACATTGAGATATAAGTCTCGCCCAATATATTTTAAACAACTAAAGATTAAGAAAGCATAAGCTTCATACAGTATATCCTTTAACAAAGCTGAAGAATATGTTAAGCAAGGATACTGCTGTGGCTGGAAATCTTGGTAGAAGTGAATCATAATAGGACAAGGAGTCCACCCCCCTCCTCTTAAAAAGTATTCAGCATGGATTCACAACTACTGTTCACCACAGTGGGCCAAAACAAATAAAGACTAAACCAGCTCAAAGCCCTCTTCTTCCCAAAATAAATTTACCAATATCTCCTTTTAAAGAGGATCCACATTGTAGCAGCAGTACTGTTTGAGATAGGAAAACACAGTTTTGGTGCAACATTTCTGAGAGCACAAGTTACAGCCATGCATGGGTCTGTTTACAGTGAGTTACGGTCAGCAGCAGATCCGAAGTAAAATGGAGGCTACAGGGGCGTAGAACGACCGGAAAAAGTACACGCAGTGGTTTGCATAGCGCAAGTCACAGGCAGAAGGGTGCCTCTGGCCGACCTAAGTGTTATGGGTACATGACGCAGAGCGATGCGCTTAGCAAAACAGAGGTGCACAGCCGCAAATAAATAGGTGCTGGTTCACTAACAAAGTATTCAAGTGTGGCAGCTCTCCTGGATGGTGGGGCATGTCACACACAGCAACAGATGGGGCGCCAGCATTCCAGTCAATGGCTGGTTTGACCCTCTGAAGCCGATGCGGGGTTCGTAGCCAGCCAACGGCGGGCCACTCCACAGTTTGCTACTGCGGGCAGTCGTCTTGACTCCCAACACGCACTGGAGACATCCAGGGCGAGGAACGCAGATACAGCTGCCGGATCACAGCCGCTTGTTGTCGCCATGACCCAAGCCATGCTAGTGGAGACACACGGCGTGGGCCACCTTGCAGTTGTCAGCAGGCGGCGCTGAGGCAGCACAGGACGAAGGCTGCCCTGATGTCATATCACCGCAGCCATGCAAGGCCAACACATTAGCAGAGTGCTTGACGGGTTGCTGAGGTGGCGTCCTCAGCATTGCGTGACCCAGTGACACAGACCTAGGGGAACGCAGCACTATAGTTGTAGACAATAAATCACTTGGAAAGCTCAGACGAGTCTTAATACGGTGCCCTCTATCTCTTCCCGCTACATTTAGTGTTGCTGTTACATTTGGTGTCGGAACTTGCTGTTACAATATAAATCACAAGCATACACAACAGGCAATGATATCAAGAGGGGAGGATAAGATAAAAACGATAATCAAACAGTCGGTGGCTGGCAAATCTAATAACACAGCTTACCTATTAAACAAAGATAGTTTGGATCAAGCTAATATATACAATATGGTTGCTTTGATAGTAACAAAAAGAACATGTATCAGGATAGAAATAGACCATACTTATGCTCTACTCATATAAACAGAATAATGGATATTGAAGTTCTCCAATGAAATGCCAGAGTCTTATATGCTAATAGAGAGTCATTCATGCATGAACTTAATAATAATGACGGTTCTATCGATATTATAAGTAAAGACTGAATTAAACAAAACATGTCTATCAGATGTCGAGGATATCGAGTAATAAAATTAGATCGAGAGGATGGGAAAGATGGAGTCGCCATATCGATTAGTACAAAACTCAACTGTTAACCAATTACCATGCCACTACCTATTCTTGACTTTCAAGCCGCAGCAGTAGATGAAGTAAGTACTAACAAACGCCGATTCTCCATTGCATCTGTATATTGTAGATATACATACACCACACAGCAAATGAATCCATCCCAAAACGACCTTTATCAAGAAAAGCAATGCGGCTGGGTAATCCATGGTGGAATGAACACTGCATTAAAGCAGTACGGGAGAGAAGGGTAGTGTTATCTGAATATGTTAAACAACCTAATGCAAACAGCCTTTCACTGTATAAACAAACTGCAGCTAGAACCAAGAAGATACTTAAATCCACAAAGAAGAGTGGTTAGATAGAATACTGTAATAGTTTGACCAAGAATACTAAATCATCAGGGATATGGTAAAAGGTCAACTTGTTTAGGATTATCTCCCTTGGAGTCAATAATATGCAAACACATGAGTGTATAATAGAATTCTGTGGTTTTATTGCCCGATCAAGTATTCACAATACGTTATTCAGGGGACAAAGGGGAAGTCCTGTAACTCAACATATTCTAACTACGCAGTTCAGTACTCATGAGCTGACATCAATCATCAAAGACAGCACTTACACTGCCGTAGCAATTGATCAGAACACATATTCCACAATACAAAACATGCCTGACAATGCTGTAGAATTACTTCTTGAAATCTGTAATGGAATTTGGGTGCTTCGAGAATTAGTCCCAAAATGAAAGACACAGATCATAGTCCTCATATATAAAATAGGGAAAGAACCATTATTAGCCACTTTGTACAGATCCACAATGATTTCACTGTCATCACATATTGCTAAAACATTGGAGAAGCTAATAAAAAGGCGATTGGAATGGTGGGTAGAATCTTTGTTCTTACCAGATGGTTCACAGTTCAGGTTCCATTGAGATAGAAGCTGCAGGGACAATAGCATTAGTACCCTCCATGTTAGCTGGCTTTTGCGAAAACAACTGTACAGCAGCACTATTTTTGGATATTGCAAAAGTGTATGATAATATTCAGACAAATATACTATTTGATAAGCAACTACATTTAGGAATGCACCTCAGTTTGTAGAGGATATTTCGTCACTAACCAATGAATGGACTGTATATATTAGAAAGGATACTGGATTCAAGAGTCCAACATGGTGGACAATGGCATACCGCAAGGATCGATACACAGCTCACTACTGTACGCAGTATATATATGATATGGGAAGGATAATAATTCAACCAGTTTTAAGTATCAGTTTGCTTATGACATAAGTGTGTTTATTTCCCTTTTAGTATAACAGAAGGCGATGAGCAACCTTATGTCATCGATAAAAAAAGCTGAATCAGCGGCTTTGGGGCAATGGCCTGATGGTGGCACTGGAGAAATCTTTGGTAGTCATATTACTAGGAACGGTTATGCACCAAGAAATTCTTTAACACATGTAGATGATAAAATAATACAAGTGACAGCACTTATTCGGTTCTTGGGAATTATTCTTCTTGTTCCGGATCCGGATGCACCAATTATAACTTCCCTTCCCAGTAATTAGCAACGTAGGTTGCTTTGTCATTGACTTTCAAAATATCGTCTTTAGTGCATGTTATTGACATATCTGGGCAAATCAATAGGTATTGCTCCGCATTCACACCTATCGCTATCACTGTAGTCCCATTTAAATAGGTTTAATTTGCGTCCAGTTACTCCAGTGCGCAGCCGGTCTAATGACCCCCAAGTTTTAAAATGTAGTTGAAATCCTGCAGATCCTTCCTTGAGTAGTTCCATTGTGGAGTGTGGGACCATTTCTTCCCAAAGAGATGGCCGCCTTGCGACGGGCTTGGTGGCGAGCTCTTCAGTAGTTTCAATGAAACTCCTGTTGGATTTCAGATGGACACGTTGTTTTCGGTGCCTATGTATCGGGTGTCGGGGATCATTCTTTTGTTTTGATCTTTCCATCTCGGCGGCTACTTGTCTGCAGATAGTGGGTGGTGCTATGCCTATGATGGGATAAATTTTGTCTTTGGGAGTTGGTTTGAGGCATCCTGTGGCAATACGTACAGTTTCGTTTATGGTGACGTCAACTTGCTTAGTGTGAGCAGAGTTCCTCCAAACTGGCGCCGCGTATTCCGCTGCTGAGATATTCAGCGCCAGATCTGTGGTGAGCAAAACGTGTGGTTGAGCTCCCCACAATGAACCTGTTAGCTTCCGCAGTATGTTGTTCCTGGCACAGATCTTTTTTTGTGTTGTGACAGTGCTGCTTAAAAGTAAGCGCTCTGTCCAATGTTACTCTCAGGTATTTTGGGCTGTTTGTATGCTTCAGCTCTTCCCATTGCCACATGACTTGTTTGTTCCTAAGATGGAAGGCGGATACTTGAGATTTACTAGAGTTTGGTTTGAGATTATTGCCTTCGTAATAGGTAGCAAGTTCTGTTAAGGCTCCTGTGAGAATCTCCTCCACTTGCTCAAGGGTTTTATCCTGTGTGGCCATTGCTACAGCATCGGCATAAATGAACATTCGCGTCTGGTGGCTGATGGGAAGGTCATTCGTATAGATGTTAAATAGTATTGGAACCAAGACGCTACCCTGTGCAAGTCCATTTTTCTGTCTCCTCCATCGGCTGTTTTTGATTGTAAGGTTACATAATAGCATCTGGTCTGTAGCACGCATTGCACGAACACAGAAAGTGTGTAGTCCTTAGTGACATTATACACTTTCTGGGTAAGCAACTTATGGTTAACTGTGTCATATGCGGCATTGAGATCCAGAAATCCGACCCCATTTACTTCTCCTCTCTGACAGCTGTCTTCAATGTACTGTGTGAGATTAAGTATTTGGCCACAGCATGATTTTCCTGGTTGAAATCCAGCTTGTTCGTTAATGAGGGCTTTGTTCACATAATCAGCTATGCATTTGAGGATCATTCGTTACAGCACTTTAAATAGATGACAAAGCAGTGAGACAGGTCGGAAATTTTTAGCTTCAGCTGGGCCTTTCCCTGGTTTTAGTAACGCAACAAGAGCATTTCTCCACAATTAAGGAATTTGCATTGTTATAATAGAGTTATTCATTAGCTCCAGGATCCGTAGCACTAAAACCAAAGATTTATTTTCTTGGGAATGGCACTAGACAACAAGCTTACTTGGACAGGTCATATTAATACCTTAATCATTCGATCCAGATTGAATTATGGATTTATAGACCACAAATACACAACCTGCAAAATGTCCAGAAGCTGGGCAGATTACAGTATCGCTGTATATGTACGTGCTTAGGAGTGATGAAATCCGCACCAACAAATACACTCCTGGTGGAGGCGTGAGAGATATCCTTCCAAATATGGAGGAAGATGTTTGTGGAACGATGCAGAGTAGAGAAAATATTATGCTGCAGTTTTCAGTTCATCACATTCTATGACTGCACTGTCCTTTCCAGGAAAGCCTTTGGTTTTATTTCGACATGTATTCATTTGGAAAATGAGTGCAAAGATTTTGCTGCAAGTATAAAGTGACCTGCTTACCAATACGACTTTTCATCATCAGGGATCGCATCTCATTCGAAACGACAGTGGGAAAATCTGATGTCTTGGAGACAGTTCAGCAGTGCAAAGACAAATGGAGGAAACAAGACAATGGGAAACCAACATATACGTGAATGGATTGAAGATGAGAACATGGGATGTGTTAAATTTAGTCCACAACCGCAGATAGCTAAAACTTTTAAATTAGCAACAACTACTTCTACATATTTGACCAAAACAATCCAAATATTAAAGGCAATACAGTGGTGTATAAATGAAAACTATACATCCTATGCAATATTATCAGACTTGAAAAGTTCCATCAAGCAATATCAAATATAAAAGTCTCAAAATCCATCAATGAGTACGTACTCCAAGTTCGTTATTGGTATTATGCATGCCTTGAAAGGCAGAAACAAATCGCCTTTACGTGGGTGAAATCCCATTCTGGAATCCCAGGTAATGAAAAAGAGATCAATTGGCGAAACAGGCTACAAGCGACAGGACACCACCACACATAAAGCTATCCTATATGGAAGATGGACAACTTATTCAGAAACAGGCATTCAAATACTGGCAGGAAACATGAGCGCAGAGCTCACTACACAAATGAGGTGACTATAGCACAAATAGAAATAGTACATTCCGACAGACATGATTTAAAGCTAGTTTCATGAAACCTTTTTAGTAGACTTTCTCGGGATAGTTTACGTCTATCTTCAAGTATCTTCAGTATCTCTGTGACACTCACATGGATAAAACAGCCCTGTGACCATTCATACCCTTCTTCTCTGTATACATTCAACATCCCCTTTTAGCATTGTTCAGTATGGATCCCAGGCACTTGAGTGATAGTCTAAAACTGGTATTCTCCTTTGTAAACAGATTACACTTCCCCAGTATTCTACCAACAAACTGAAGTCTAGCACTTGCTTTACCCATGACTGAGCCTATGTAATTACTCCATTTCGTATTCCTACAATGAGTGACACCCAGGTATCTGTGTGAGTTGGCCGACCCAATCAGAGACTCATTGATATTATAGCCACAGGATACTGCGTTTTTAGTTTCTTGAAGTACACAGGTTGACATTTCGGAACATTTAAGGTATGTTGCCAATATTTACATCTCTTTGAAATCTAATGCAGCTTCTTTCAGATGGTGCTTCATTATAGATAGTTGCATCAGCTGCAAAACATCTGAGGTTCCTAATAATATTAATATGATGACTGTAATGACACTACTCAGGGAGATATGAACCATGTGTTATGTCAATACAGAAAATATACTGAGGTGAGGAACAAGTTTCTAGCATTTCATATCAAGACTAAAATCCTGCAACCAATGTCAGTCAAGTCTTTCCTCAGCATTAAAGCCTGAAAGAAGATAATCGTGTTTACATGTAATGGACAGATACAGATATAAAGTTTAATTGTAAACTATGAAGGATAGGAAGAGCCAACCTACACGAAAGAAAGTGGTATTCATCAAGCCAAGCTAAAGTTTTCCGGGCACAAAAACGTGCAGTAAGAATTATATGTGGTGTGAACTCAAGAACATCCTGCAGAAGCCTGTTTAGGGAACTAGGGATACTAACTACAGCTTCCCAATATATTTATTCCTTAATGACATTTGTCATTAAAAATATATCACTTTTTCAAACCAACAGCTCAATTCATGGAATCAATACTAGAAATAAGAATAATCTTCACAAGGATTTAAAGTCACTTAGTCTTGTACAAAAAGGTGTGCATTATTCAGGAACACACATTTTCAATAACTTGCCAGCAGCCATAAAAAGCTTAACAACCAATGAAATTCAGTTTAAGAGAAGCCTAAAGGATTTATTGGTGGCCAACTCCTTCTACTCCATTGATGAATTTCTGAGGAAAACCAACTGATTTGTATATAAGTACAACATAACTTCTGCACAATTTCAGTGCAGTAATGTGTTCACTGAAAATTTGTGTGTGTGTGTGTGTGTGTGTGTGTGTGTGTGTAAGTATAATCTAACTTCTGCACCATTTCAGTGCAGTAATGTGTTCATTGTAAATAAGTATTACAGTAGTTGTATTACATGTTTCTTACCTTATAAATAAATATAAAACTTTTTTATTTTAAATTCAGTGCGATAGTATTTGTAAAATGACTCTTAGTGTTCATTAAAAAATGACGATCATTCCACTTGGGACCTGTGGAATGGTACATTAGCTTATTTGTTTTAGTTTAAATATTTGTCATGTATTGTTGTTTTTCTGACATGTTCCACATCCTGGAGGACCTCCTCACTACGGATCAATTGGAATGAAAGTAAATCTAATCTAATCTAATCAAGAATGATTGCCTATCGAAGTCGCTGGGTCAAAACGATACATATCGAAAGTGCCATCGTAGATCGATCATGCCACTCCGGTGGCGGGCGTTGTGATCAGGTATTTGTGATTGTCATTCTTATCTGTTTCCCGTTGTTCCCGTAGTTTCTCTAAATTACATACCTCTGCGAATTATTTGTGAGTTGCTAGGGAAACCCAGGCGATTCATGTCTTTATTGAGTGGGTTGTCTGGTGTTGCTGTCTTTCTTCAGCGGATTCTCTTACATGGAAAAATCTAATTCCATGTTTATCCAGCATAGAAACTTGTTTGCTTTTGTCGCAAATATGGAGTACTACCAGATGAGAGAAGAAGGGACTGTGTAGACTGTAGTGGTTTCGAAGTGTGTAAAACTTCGTAAGAACAGTTTCAATGCTGAAATACCGTTACAATTTCATTGCGGACAGTGCGGAAAACGAACGAGTATCAGGAAGAATACATGGTTCGACTCTTCCAAATTATCCATCCAGACCACCGTAATAGACTTTAACATGACGACAACACCGATGATGATTAAGGTATGTCGTCTCCTTTGAAATTCAAGTTTTTTTGTAACACTCCTGTTTTGTCATTGCTGTAGTGACCACCGTAAACATACTCATAACGCCCGCCACCGGAGTCGTATGATTGATTTACGGTCGTACGTTCGATATGTATCGTTTGGGCCCAGCGACTTCGATAGGCAATCATTCTTGGAAATTACCCAGAGCCTTACATACTAGAGTTACATATTATTGCCTGGTATTATTACCTACACAATATTTTCTATATTTAGTTGAGAGAACAATGTTGCATATACGGACTATACATAAAGACAATTCGCTATTGCAAAATCCTAGATTAAAGATTTTATAGTTTGTGACAGAGTCTTCAAATCTGAGATTCATATATTTTTAGAAAAAATGGTCTTTAATCATGCGAGTGCACTAATATAGAAACTCATCTAGTGAATACACAGGATTGTTTAGGACCCATAATTTTGATTTGTTTTTTAGTTCTGTAATGGACAATTTGATGATATTAGGGTGGAAGCAATTCAGTAGTTTTCTGCCCACATAGTGAGGACTTTTCTCATGATGTGACAGTATGTGAGAGCGATTGTGGGGTCTCTCTCTACCTCCAGTATTGTGGCTGTGTATGTATTTATTAAGTGTTTTGTTGCTCTTTACTGCTATAGTGACTACCTTAAATACATACAGGTTGTGAACAAAGACTATTATAAATTCCTGAAACAAATTTCTGCAGGATTCCCTAACACATTTATTGCCCATGATTCTAAGTGCCTTCTTCTGTAGGATAGGTACTCTATTCATATTACCTTTACTGCTGGAACCCCATAGCTTAGATGGGATTCAAATAGTGAAAAATATATTTGCCTCAGATTAGTAATGTTACAAAAAGATGTCAGTTTTCTTAGGGCACATGTGGTAGTAGATAGCTTTTTGCAAAAATAATTTACATGATCAGACCAATTTAACTCTGTATCAAGTGTCAGGCAAGAAAACTCAGTCGAGTGTTCTTATCTAGTATAATCATCAGCTATTAAAATTTGGGTTTATTAGTTTTTGCCTCCTAAGATCAAATTCAGTATAGAATGATTTATTGGTAATTAGGTTTAGTTTGTTTTCATTAAAATATTGCAGAATTATATCTACTGCAATACTGGATACCGCTTCAAGTTGCAAAGAGCTAGGATTGCAGCATATTAATGTGGTATCATCTGCATATAAGATAGCTGTAGTGGGGTTTGTTATAGACTGAATATCATTAACTTAAATAATAAACAGAAGTGGTCCTAATATTGACCCATGTCGAATACTGCAACTAATGTCAGTGGTGTTTGATTTGGATGCTCCCTCTGTAGTGCTAATAGACACAAACTGCTTCCTATTCGTCAAATAGGATCTAATCAGATTATGGGCTGTTCCTCGAATGCCACAGTTCCACAGTTTGTCCAGCAATATTGTCATATCAATATAGTCAAATGGTTTCTGTAAGTCTACATAGATGCTGCAGACATGTTCTTTATTGTCTACTGCTTGGGTGGCGTTTTCAGTTAAGTTGGATGCTGCTGTAGTAATGGACAACTTCTTTGACAAACCCATACTGCCCTTTAGAAATCATTGTTTTGCTTACCAGAAAGTTCCAGATTTTTATGTATATTTTGGATATTATTGAAAGAACAAATATGGGTCGTAATTTTTCTAGTATATTTCTCTTTCTGCTTTTAAAAATAGGCACAACTCGAATAATTTTCAACTCTTCTTGATATAGACGATCTTCCTTTAGAAAGTTGATAATTGCTAATATGGTGATGCAATTTTATCAATGCATTTCTTAAGAGTGTCCAGGCTAAGAACATCATAGCCTGCTGCATGAGAATTCTTCAAGTTGCTCACTATTTCAATTATTTCTTCTTCACTTGTTGGCGTGAAAAATATATTTCCTGCCATTTGTGTACTCTAAATTTTTGTTGATTGTTTATGCTGAAGCCAACAGGGACAAAATACTTGATAAATAGATCTACTACCTTATTCTTATCAGTTTCTGTTGAACCATTTATCAGCAAGTGATTTTCTGTTGTAGGTTTCCCAGATTTACCTGTTTCTCTGTTTACTAGTGACCATGATGTTTCGGAAATATTTTTTGAGTTTTGAATAACACTTTCAAAATGTTTCTGTTTTCCAGAATTTAGGAGGTCTATATAGTATTTCTGATACTTGTTGAACTCTTCTTTTAATTTTCTATTGCTCAAGTCATTTAACATAGCATACTCATACCATCTTAGTTTTTCTCTAGCTTCAGTGACTGAACTTGATATCCAGTTTCGGGTTACAGCATGTGACTGAATTCTCTTTTTTTATTAATGAGCAGGCTTGGCAGAGAATGTAGTCTTAGCATGTTATTCAGATAATTATCTTTTGGTCTGTATTCATCATAACATATTATAGCAACTGCGTCTAGGGGCCTATTTTATGGTCACACCTAGTTCTACTGCATGATGGTATGACAAACTGCTTATAACAACAGATGATGTAAGATCGTAAAGATGAATACCAGTGATTGTTATCTACTGCAGACTGACATGTTTCAGTCTCCCTGGTTGCAGTGTTTATCAAGTATCATATTATTTACAAGCAGGGTATACTTGAATATTCTAGTGTGTAACTTATCTGCCAATACATTTATGTAGAAATCTCCAATAATTACTAACTTATTTAGGTGTGACATAAAAGTATTCTCTACCATGTCACAAAACTTTGTTAAAAAAATAATTCAAAGTTTCCACTTGGGGTCTGTATAAACGTATAGCGCACATTTAGTATTGAGGGAATATGGTATAGTTGTAGGTAAACAACTAGAATTCTCTCATATACAGGTTTATTCACACTTAGCGTCTACACAGATACAAGTCCGGAGGCTAACTGCCATTAGCGTCCAACATGCTCTCCAAAGCCCTCTCCTCAAAGATAGCACACTTACGCACAGAACAAATATCGATTTTTATGGCGCTCTACGCCACATAGCCCCCCCCCCCCCCCCCCCCACGCAGTATGGAGTATGTCCCTGTGAATGAGGGTGAGGGGATGAGAAGAGGTAACGCACAGTTCTTCTGCGTCAGGCGGAAGCGGTCGACTGGTAGGAGACGGGGGGGGTGAAGCCCGGTACGTCGACGGTGAAGTCAGCAAGCGACACCGGCGGCTGAAGACGACGTCCCGTCCTGGAGTGAAGGTGTAGCACTTCGTCACTCGGCAGGCGGAGAATCACCTTGCCAGAAGGCCTAACAAAGGCATGCAAATTGCCACACGCAGCACTTCTGCTCAATTTAAAGCGGCGCACCACACGAGATTCTGCACTTCCTCCCTCAATATTGTCACATGCGAGTACCACACACACTGTATCGCCATCTACGACAACAGATAATTTATGTATGTCATCAGGGTGCACATGTGTTGTGAATTCTTGGATGGCACCTGTACGAGCAATGGTAGGGAGGCAGGGAGGTGTGGGAAAGCCATGGCAGGGGGAAGCATCTGCTAAGAGGGGGGTGGCAGGTGCACTAGACTATGCAGGAGACAACCTCGGGCGATCAGCTGACAGACGAGGGAGCGTGACCGAAGGCAACGAGGAGCCAGCATGGGTTGAACGGTGTGACAAAGAGCTGTCACACGAAGATGGTAACACAATGGTAGAATCCGAGTGGTTGGCAGTTCGACTGCGAGGGCTGTGAGGAGTGAAGCCCCGAAAAGATTGGCCACTCGAATTAGATGAACGCGGAGAAGGACCAGTGCTCGGCGGAGAAACACGCTGTGGAAAATCAATACCCAAATGAATGGTGTGGGAAGATGGATGGCCGCTCGAAGCAGGAGTGGGAGAAATAGGGGCAGAATCAGGGAGGTGCACCTGAGGCTCAATGAAAGCTGGTTTCACTCGGTTGAGTTAGACCGTGGTTACAGAATCTTTTATGAGGAGATCCATGTTATTCTCAGAGCGTTTGACGACCTTGTAAGGACCTGTGTAGGGGCGACTGAAGCGGGGCTTTGACTGAGTCGTCTCTGAGAAACATGTACTCACAAGAGTCTAGCGTGCGCGGTACGTACACGCGCGGAGGTGTATGAGCAGCCGGAGGTGGCGGCTGAATTTTGCTGCAGTGCAAGCGCACCCGCTCGAGAACTGAAGGGAGTTCAGAGGGCCGTGGAAGTGGGGTCGGAGTGACTAATTCTCCAGGCAAAACCAGAGGTTGGCCATATACAAACTCGGCTACGGACCCCTTGAGGTCTTCCTTGAAAGTCGCACGAAGGCCAAGAAGCACGAAGGGCAGTGCCTCTGTCCATAGTGAGTCATGGCAACGCAGGGCAGACTTCAGGGTGCGATGCCATCGCTCGACAAGCCCATTGCTTTGGGGGTGGTATGCAGAAGTATGAATTTTGACAATACCACACATTTTACATAAGTCAGAGAAAACTGAAGACTCGAATTGTCGCCCCTGGTCAGTGGTGAGGTAAACAGGTGAGCCAAATCTAGAGATCCACGAATCTAAGAATGCTCGACTTACTGTCTCAGAGGTAATGTTCGGAATAGGCACAGCCTCAGCCCACCGAGTCATCCTGTCAAAAGCTGTAAACAAGTAACGGAAACCCTCGGAGGGAGGCAAAGGGCGTACGAGGTCGACATGAACATGGTGAAACCGGTCTAGGGTGGAGAAGTGTGCCTGGAAAGTTTGTTCTGTTGACACACCATGCATGCCCTTGCCCAAGACTGACAGTCACCGTGCATGTTTCTACAGACAAACCGTTCAGCTACCAGACGGGTGGAGGCTTTGACTCCGGGGTGTGCTAATGCGTGTAGTTTGTCAAAGACCTGGCGTTGAAGGGGCTTAGGAATGAATGGCCGCAACGTACCAGTCGATTCATCACACCACACTAAGTCAGATATGCCCGGGAAAGTAGAGCGTACCGGTTGGAGAGAGGAGCTGTGGTCTGAAATTAACTGCATGGTATCGGAGTCTGCCGATTGCAACCGAGGTAGGTCCGTTAAGTCAATTAAGGTTGTGACAGCACCAACACGCGAGAGAAAATCAGCGACCACATTGTCCGCTCCTCGGATGTAGCGAATGTCATTTGTAAATTGCAAGATATAATCGATGTGACGAAAGCGTCGTGGGGGCGGATCAGCCACAGGATTTTTTATGGCAGGAACCAACAGCTTGTGATCAGTGAGCACATAGAAATCTCGTCCCTCAACATCAGTTCTGAAGTGTCTTATGGCCTCGTAAACTGCAAGTAATTCTCTTTCAAATGCTGAGTATTTCTTCTGCGCGTTGTTTAGCTTTTTTGAGAAAAACTGCAGGGGGTCATAACATCATTGTATGTCTGACTCAGTACTGCGCCGGTAGCATTGTCATTAGCGTCAGTAGTGATAAACATTGTGGTGTCCGCCCGTGGGTGAGCAATAGTGACAGCAGAGGCCAACAGCTGTTTGAGTTCATTAAATGCCTTGTCCATGTCTGGTGTCCATGGTACCTGGCGGGTGCCAGAAGTTTGTGGGCCAGCGAGAGCATCTGTGAGAGGAGCCTGCACCGCAGAAGCGGCTGGCAAATGTTTCCGGTAATAATTAACTGTTCCGATGAACCTGCGTAATTCCCTGTAGGTCTGAGGGCGTAGCATCTCGAGAACAGGCTTGATCTTGTCCTGTGATGGTATCAGACCGTCCGATGACACAACATAACTTAGGAATGAGACGGATGACTGGTGCAATTGAGTCTTTTTATTGTTCAGTTCAATACCAGCGGCTGCTAAAATATCTGTCACGACTTGAACACGCTCCTCACTCTGTTCTAAAGTAGAAGCAAAATCCAATATGTCGTCCATATATACGAAACAAAAGTCTAGATGGGATAAAGTTTGATTGATGAAACGCTGCCACGTTTGGGGTGCATTTTTCAACCCAAACGGCATAAATTTGTATTGGAACAGCCCGAAGGGAGTGGTTATGGCAGTCTTTTCAATGTCCTCCGAAGCCATAGGAATCTGATGAAATGCGTGCTTACAGTCCAAAACAGAGAAGTACTTTGCACCTGTGAGCACATGATTGAAGTCTGCAATGTGTGGGACCGGATATTTATCAATGATGGTGCGGGCATTTAAACGCCTATAGTCTCCGACCATATGCCAAGTACCGTCTTTCTTTTGGTCAAACAGGATAGGACTAGCCCAGCAACCGGAAGAAGGTTCAATTATTCCCTTTTGTAACAGATCGTCTAATTGTTCTTTTGCAATTTTCATAAATTCCGGCTTGAGGCGGCGTGGACGTTGCGATATGGGCGGCCCATTGGTTAGACGTAACCGATGAACTGTGCCGTTAGTGACTACTGCAATACGTGGCGCGGCACGATAGTCAGATGTCCGTGAAGCGGAGCAGGCAGTGGCGGACGGGCCAAGCTGTGGCGATGAGGGCACGGAAGTACAGGTGTGCCACCCGCTCGTAGGCTGCGTAAAGGCCGCACACGTGTTAACATGGGCGAGGTTGGTACACTGGTTCTTGGTAGCGGGCCATACCGCTACGAGCGCTGTAGGCACGAGTGGGCGTGGCCGGACAGCAGATGGCTGTAGTTCATTGCCACGAGCTTGGCAAGTTAATTTTCCATTCGGAACGCAAGGACCATGAGCACTCGGGCATACCCTATCATTACAAAAGGGGGTGCTGACACAGTTTACAGAGTTCACACCATTGTCGTTAACGTGCGTGGCCACGGGTACACCAGATTGGCACAGACTGACCCTGTCTGTAGCCAACGAGTCGTCTGCTTGTAGTGCCGCGAGGCATTGTTGGGTGGAGGCCAACTCATGGTGTATGTCGCGGAGATGCAGCAGCATTTCCATACTTTCCATCCGCAACTTAGAAGACTTGGCGCACTCCACTAGCCACTTGTTTGTCCAAGATTGCAGCTCCAAGGATAGGTTTACACACTTCTGAGCACAGCACACATGTCTGGTGTTAGCTGAACTGTCACTCGGCGAAGCGAAAGGAATATGTTTGTTAAGGGAGGGGTAAAACACAGTATTTTGCACAAAATCTAGTGACAACTGATATTGCTTGAGGAAATCAATTCCGAGAATAGGTTCTTCAATTGTTGACACTAGAAACGTCCACTCCAGCTTGCACTCAGGCGAAAGTTTCACTGTATACAAAGTGGAACCCGAACACTGTAGGGTAGACATGTTCACTGCACGAAGTACTGTTTTGTGTGGTTGCACTTTATTGGTTGCCAGGCGAATCGGCAGCAAAGAGACGTCTGCGCCAGTGTCTACCAGAAAACATACACCTGATCGTAAACGGAGTGCAACGTGGGATGGTGCCTGTTGTTTACATCGCAGGAGGTGGCACCGTAGCCTACCTGCGGTTGGAGTTTGGGTAAGAACACGGTGACTGGCATTTGCGAACTTGCTCACCGAATCTCGCGTGGAAGAAACAGTAAGGTTGGGCGGGCCTGTGCCCTTGTGGGTAGTTGCTAGGTGACGGAGTATGTGCCCCAGAGTCTTCCACAGAGGCCGATGCACTGTCGTTGCGAGGAGTTGAAGGTGCAGGCAGGGTGGCTAGTTTAAAAAACTTGTTATCAGCAGCACCAGACAAGGGCGTGGCGTCAGAAAGCGTCTTAGTGCGGTCACGTCCAGAATGCAGTGCACGGAGCTCACGTTGCCTGGCGGAGTATGCTCTGTCGGCGGCGCGTAAACGTTCATTTACTGGCCTATCTTCATACGCAGAGATTGCAGTCTGGACAGGCAAAGGCAGCTTTTCAGTCCAGATTTCTGGGAGCGTGTCATCAGGCATAACTTGCTCATCGACGAGAAGACGGATGCACCACCACAGCTGGGACGGAGACCTGTCGCCGAGACGCTCTTCGTAGATGAGCTGTCGCACATTTTCTCTCCTGGTTTTAGAGATGCGCTCCAGTATCGTTTGTTTCGCCACAGCATACTTCCCTGCTAGGGAGGGTGCTTTGACCAGATCATAAATTAAATCGACGCGGTCGTGAAGATGGTTCATGAAGCAGGCGAAGCGTGCGTCGTCGTCCAAAGCACAGCCATTGAATGTTTGCTCAACTAGGTTAAACCAGAACTCCGGGTGAGCGGGTTTAAAGTCTGGTAATTTCGGCAGATTCGGCACTGCAGTCACTGCGGAGGTGCGCCTATTACTTTGGACGGAAGTAGAGCATGCAGAAGATTGCGAGTCCGGATTATTGGCGTCCCGTAATCCGGGAATCGAGAAATTCACTTGACGCCGGGGGGGGGGGGGGGGGGGCGGCTGAGAAGCGACGGACGCTCGAACGGTGTGAGGATCGTAGTCAAAATGTGCATTCTCATTGACGTAGTAGCTCGGAGAGAAGCCACAAGTGCTTAAGTACGCCGGTGAATGTCCTTTATGCACACAGTATTCACTCGACCGTGAATGGTGGGGCTGGTTGTAGATGTCGGAGTAATTACTACCCAGCACAGAATTGTTGACCTGATTAGAAGCAACACAAGGACCCCACACACGTCCACTAGGGTGCACACTCGGTGTGATATTTGCTGTTTGGCGAGCATTGAACACCTGTTGACTAGCTGGCGCAGAAGGATACACACGTGGCGGGAACTGATTCGAGTTTGAATTTACTACTGGATTTTCCAAAGTAACAAAACCTCGCTCGACGCCACGAACTGTATTGAATTGTGTGTTCGACACAGGAGTAGAAATGTTCCGACCAACATTCTGTGGAGAACACGTGGGAAGGTCCAGGCTAACAAAGCCAGAGTCCACGACCGTTGGCGGTTGGAAGAAACTGGCGGCACTCGATGAATTCCACTGCATGTTCTGGCTGAAGGATTCCGAAGACTCTTGCGGCATGTCCACTACGACGGCAGGAGTGCTGGAGAGATGTTGCTGGAATCCGGGCGGCGGTGAATGCTGAAAGGCCATTGTCTGGAGCTGAACAAAGGCCCTCGCGATCGCGGAGAAACCCGACGCGGTAGGCGCGTAAATAACCTTCAGGCGGTAACTCGGACGCGTATTACACAAAAACGGGGTCACCAGTGAGGGAATATGGTATAGTTGTAGGTAAACAACTACTCATATACAGATTTATTCACACTTAGCATCTACACAGATACAAGTCCGGAGGCTAAGTACCGTCAGCGTCCAACATGCTCTCCAAAGCCCTCTCCTCAAAGATAGCACACTTATGCACAGAACAAATATCGATTTTTATGGCGTTCTACGCCACAGTATTTTTATGTCTGCTGCACATAATTTACTTTTCCCTTCTAATGAATATTTACTTACATTTACAGAATTAAAATCACCCCCACCTCTGATGGAACATCTGCAAAACTTATTAGCTAGTACCATGTTTAAAAGTTTGAAAAGTTCTAATTTGGCATCAGATAACCAGTGTTCACTAATAGGAAGTACATCAGGCATAGTTTCATTTACAAACACATCTAATTGTTCATAGTTTTTGCTCAGGCCCTGTACATTCCGGTGGATTATTATAAAGTTGTAAATATCTTGTAAATTCCTCTTTCTGGTTTCCACTAAAAAATCATTTAGATTGGGAGGAGGCACTGGCTTCTGTCTGAAGTTTTTTTTAGTTGACAGTGCTGGTTCCGCTAATGTTGGAGTTGCTTCTGTTGCTGTTATGAATGGTTCTGCTGTTGTTATGAATGGTTCTGGTGTTGCTAATAATGGGTCTGTTGCTCTTGCTGTTGATTTTGCTGCTGGTATTACAACTGGCTCTGCAGTTGATAGAGCTGTTACTGCAACTGTTGTTGATGTTTTTACTACTTTTGGAGGAGATACTGCTGCAGGAGTTGGTTCTGCTACTGTTGTGTCTGCTGATATAAGAGCTGGCTCTGCTGTTGAGGGAGCTGCTGCCACTTTTGTAGTAGTGGTAGTTGTTGTAATTGTTTCTGGTGCTTTTACTATTTTAGGTGGAAATACTTAAAACTAGTGGAAGTAGGGTGCTCATCACAGCTTTTTCTTCTTCAATTAGGACATCTACAATCACTGCAGGTTGGGGACCATTCCTACAAGAGAGTGCAAGAATTCAAATACCTAGGGGCACTTTTCACTGAGAACTCGTCATGTGAAGCAGAGATCAATGCCAGAATACAAGCAGGAAACCGATCTTACCACAGCCTAGCACAACTGCTTCGGTCCAAATCTCTCTCCAGACAGTTCAAGATTCGACTGTACAAAACCCTGATCCAGCCTGTTGTTCTATATGGCTGTGAGACATGGAGTATCCGGAAACAGGACTTCCATAAGCTCCTTGTCTTTGAGAGAAAAGTGCTTCGGAAGATCTTCGGTCCGGTTCTGGATACAGATACAGGGGAATGGAGGATCAGATACAATAAAGAGCTTGAGGAACTATACCAGCAGCCCAACATAACAGGAGCTGTCAAAGCCAAACGAATGCAGTGGGCCCGCCATGTGGCCCGGATGGAGGATCACAGATGGCCTCGGAAGCTCCTGGATTTCACACCTACAGGAAAGAGACCGCCTGGGAGACCCAAGAAGCGTTGGAGGGATGGACTCCATGAAGATTTAAAACAAATGTCAATAGATGTGGGCGAATGGCGGATAGCAGCAATGGACAGAATACAGTGGAGGAGGAAACTTGTAGATGCGTGCGGTCCACTGGGCCTGATCACGTAGTAGTAGTAGTAGTAGTAGTAGTAGTACATAGGACATCTGGCTCTGCTGATTCAGTTTCTTTAATGGAAGGAATATTTGCTGAGTGTTTATGCTTGGAAGAATGGGCTTTTCAAGCTGTTAGTAATGACGTATTGTCATTATGTTTGTTGACTCTCTCTGACTTTTCACTGATTTTCTCACACAAAAGTTTCTTCCCCTTTTCGTTCAGATGTATCCCACATTTGGTAAAGCAATCTCTCTTAAGAAAATCTATTCAAAGAATGTTTGGATTTTGATACATTTTGCATATTTTCTGAAGTTGAGAGTTGGCTTTCCTAATTTCAGAGCTCACACATGAAGTGGGAATAAGATCAGGTCTTATGGAATGCTAGTAACAATCACATTCTGCTTCTTAGTATTGTCTAGAAATTTCTTTAAGTTGTGCACAGCATTAAGTAATTCGTTCTTTTACACGCCATTGGCACCTCCAATTAATAAGATATAATGGTTTGTGCTTTTTCTGTTGTCTTTTATCATGCCCCTATTTATTTCCTGCATTGTAGCTCCCGGTTTTACACATCTGCAAGCTTTTAAGTCATTACGATTATTGAGAATTTCCCTAAGACTGCATCCCTAGCTGTTTAAAAAAATATTTAGGCCTACTTCATTTTCTGTGCCATTTGCAGTGTACGATGTTTTTGGTGTAAATACTGATGTTTCAGCTGAATCAGTAAGAAATTGAATCATGTTCTCTAATGTTAAATGAGTTTAATGTAAATGTCGAATAATGACTTGAATTAACTTAAAATGGCCATTTCACTGATCTATAGTCAGTGTCAGTAGATTAAAAATTAACATTAATTTTAAATAAACAACAGTCTCAGTGTCAATGTTTACTTAGATTTACCAAGGTTTCATTTGGGATAACCCAACCTTCTTCAGAATAAAAGGAACTACGATTTGTATGTTGAGGCTTATGTTAATTTAAAATTAATATTTATACAGTTGATGACAAGGCCACAAAATGTTGAAAATATTAAAAATTAACCCGTTGCACCACAGCTCCAAAAATTACAATGGTCAAATGCCTGAAAAGTTAGTTGTGAGTCTGAAATTAAATTAGTGTAAGAATTTCCGAGACATTATGGTAGCCAGATTAGCTCTGTCATATTTGCCTAAGAATGAGAAAGTATTTAATGGGGTGTGTAGTGTGAGCTTAAATGTTGGACAATCCTGTTAATTGGTCACAAAATGTTTGTATGAAAATTGGATATTATGCATATGGAGTTATGGCGTATTTACCCATACTCAGAGATGTTTAACCCTAAATGAAGCGCATGGATGACAGGTTTCTCTCTGCCACACCGTGTGATGGTATTCGGGGTCATCCTCTTAGTAGATGAATATTTGCTGTTGGTGTTTGTTGTGGCAATAGTAGGACACTTCTGTTTCCCATCTACCATTCACAATAAATAAATCATCCCTGCAGTACCATGTTTTGATGACTGCTGTCAACACTTAAAAAAAATGTGAACTCGAACCTGCTCACACTCAGTACTAGCAAACAATGATTTGTTTAATCTCTTAATACATAGAACTATACTGTATTAAAGGACCCACTGAATGAGGGACTGCTAATTTCAGCAACCTCTCTCCCTCTGTAATATTTAAAGCCAGCCAAAATTTGCAATATTTAAAGCCAGCCAAAACTGAAAACTGTTTGCCATCCCACACTATTCACTAGACGAGATGTTTCAGCTTTGGAAAGGCTTAAGAAAATTTTATATAGGCTTCATAGATGTTTGTAAGTATTAATCAATGTTATCACGTAACAGTCGGTTTAGTTGCCTTCATGTCTAAAATAAATAATCCAGAACTTAATGTAGTACATGAGCTGGAACATTTTCCCTTCAAATCAAGCCTCTGAAATAAGCACTTTACTTTGCAAATTTTTCACATCACAGTAGTTCTAAAATGTACTTACATGAAAAAGATTCTGAAGGACCCCTCAGCCTCCACCTAATTTTGACCTTTTATTATATCTTTTGCTGCAACCCACAGATAACTTATGAGATCTACGAACACCTCGACTCATTATTCTTCATATCCTAAATATTGGTACTTCTTCCACTAAATCGCTACTACTAGTAGTTTCGGTTCCACAGGCCTGTCCATTGTTCACCTGTGAATTTAATGACTCAGGAATCACACTACTATCTTGTGACCAATTAGCCTCACGACTACATGGAGATGAAGTTACATCTACCTGCTGACTACAGCCCGGCTCACCCATGGATCGCTTCACTCTATCATATCACTAACTTCTGACAAAGAAGCCAATATTGACTTTAACTTACTTACTATCCAAGTCTGTGTGATACTGATTTTGTAATCAACAGACTTACTTACAAACTGTCAAAGTCCTTACTCAAACCATTAATATCCAATCCCACTGACATTTGCTGAGTCTCTTTCAACTCTTCCATTTCCTCAGGAAGTGCTGACATTTCTTAATCCTGTTTGCATCAAATGTAATACCTCATTCTTTAATTCTTCGCGTCACTCATTAACATCCATTATCAAATCTACTAAACTCTTATTTGTACTTTTCGTATTTTCCCTAAGTTCTTTCATTTCTTCCCCAAACTTCCTCTGTCCAGCTAAAAGTTGCTCCGAAAAGTCTTTCGAGTTTCCATCCATTTGTGTATACTTAAAAAACCAAACTATGTCAACAGTTATCCTTCCAAGAACTTCAACACTCCCTACATCACAGTTTCTGTGCATATAACAATATGTCCTACCAGTCTTATAGTTCCTCTGAACACGCAACACTGGTCACTACCACCAAAGAAAAAAAGTTAATGAAAGAAAATTTTAGGCTTCACTGCCTCCTCCAGCTCGATGTTGCGTCTGTATCGACGTATCGGCTGATGCAAGGGCTAGTCTGCAGTGTCGGCTCAGCTGTACCGACTATACCGCTACTGCAGTGCCTCAGCTGAAGCGATGTCTCGGCTGAAGAGATGTCTGCACTGCGGTGTTGGTTCAGCAGCAGCGACGTCTGGATTAGGTTTCCGCTCAGCTCGGCTGAATCTGATTAGCAAAACTGTACACAACTTAATCCGTCTCCTAGCAATGGAAACCTCCTCAAAATAACCTTTAACAATGCAACGACGTGCGACGAACAAACTTCCGTCATCCAGCACCCTCCCTCACTATGTCTTGCTTTTCAGGATGGCTTCAGACTAGGCACATCCTGCGCCAAGGTCGCCACAGACTGTATCCCGTCGACTGGCAGTACCCAACATCGAACTTACAACGAAAATGGATCGTACTGTACCGACGTCGCTATGCCGTTAATGTATGGCTTCCTGCCAGGCAAAATACTTGGGCGAACCAATTGACCACTACAGCTTTAATTAGGTACCGTTTTTAATTTCACAGTCGATGTTATGACTGCAGATCGCTATCTTATTTTAGAAGATTCCAGTCGTAGTGGAGCGCCTGGTGACTACTAGAACTCTAGCTCGTACCGTAATCGCACTCTTAAGGAACAAATTGAAGACAGATGAACCTTGGTATAATTGCTACTGCGGCAACGTCAACCACTGACTATAATTGCTACTGCGGCAACCTCAACCACTGACTATGCAACCGGCTCGAATATCGAATAATGAAAGACAGCACCCTTACTTTACACAACGTTGTGATCGAACAATGACAC
This sequence comes from Schistocerca americana, assembly GCF_021461395.2. NCBI lineage: Eukaryota > Metazoa > Arthropoda > Insecta > Orthoptera > Acrididae > Schistocerca > Schistocerca americana. Next base: position 199,170,241 of record NC_060128.1, on the reverse strand, counting down.
GATTACACTACGAATAGACCATCCAAACATTCTAATGACAATGATCACCAATATCAGGCAGTAATTGCGAGATAGGCCAATTTAGATAACAACTCTCGTTATCTAAACTACTGGTCAAATCAAAGCAACAAATCTCTTTAAATACAGTACCTATTTATATTATGTCGAGATAAATGTCACATTTAGCGTGTAATTGTTCTCCCACACAACAACATTCTCACAACGCAGTACATTATCCCTGAAAAGACTCGTAACTTTTCAATTACTTACAAAATTCCTATTTCATATATCGACGTGTTATGACCAGTTTGTACTAAGACGCTTTTACCGATATGTATATGGATTAAAATAGTTTATGCTACCACTAAATCTCTTTCCGCTTAGCCCAGCGTTGCAATGTAAACAACACGACTTCACGTACTCCACTGATTTACCAATCTTTGTTTTAGGTATAATCGATGACTGTTCCGTACTAAATTACAACTTCAATTTTACTTGAATTAACTGAGGACACTCTTTCCATATATGAAATCATTTTAACTGTTTAGAATATCTACCTTCTATATATTTATCGTTGATCCACTCAATCAATGAACTTTTGATCAGGTAACCTTACAAATACCAGCGTATGCTTGTGTCCTGCAAAGCAGTATTAAGATCTCTGAATTTCACCCTTTGCTTTTCTCATAAAATATACATACCCACACCAGATACTAATTGATTACACGTAAGTTTCTCTTTAATCCAAGATAACTTGAGTTTATTGTCTCTAGGTATTTCAATACACTTTTATTCATGAAGTGTGCTAGGGCCATCAGATACCACACCCCCAAAACACGGAAATTCAGCTATAAACAAAATTAAACAAAAACCGTAAGTGCCACCGCCATTTTAAATCTAACCTGAAGTAACAATTTAAAACATTTCTGAACCTCTTTAGGCATTGACAATACGCAACCCGCTAAGTTCCCTACTTGAATTCGGCCACTCGGCACTTTGGATAATCAAGTTTTTGTTTAGCTGCGTGCTGCTTGTAAAATGGTTCCTTTATATTCTCGTCGCTTATCCACTCAACTGCTGGTGCACTCTATCACGAAATAGTGAAACAGTTCGTATTTATTCGAGATAATTCTCGGTCCGCTGTAAGATAGTGCTATTTAAACAACAACTACGAACATGTGTTTCTGGGCGCTCTGTGACCACTAATAGTACAACACGGACAGAAAATCGGTTTGTGGGTGTTGGAGAAAACAATTCCTTTATTCCCAAATATATTTAGCAATAACTTAACACTACACACATGAGTGAATTGTGTAGACATGAACAGCACGAAATAACTAACAAAAGCTAAGACAAAGAATAACTATATCACTGCACGTAAATTAACACTTCATGGAATGTTTATGAAGCACTGTACACTTGTAGGGATCGATTGTCAGAAATAGGTCACTAGAGGTTCCACCGATTCCCAAAAACTGAGCACCTACAAATTCACTTCTCTCCCTAACCAGGCCCACGTTGGATTTACCACTGCAAACTTTACGACCGAAACTGTCCACAAGACGACAATCAATTGATAGCTCATGCACCTAAATTCGCCAAAACCAGTGCATCACCAGAGACTATTCAGAAAATCCCACAAAATCTCTGTATATTCCGTTGCTCAGCATTGGGAGGAAACAACCGTCACAGCCACATATATGAGCAGAGGCCTAACAGAATAAATAGCCACACTGCCTCCGCAAACTGTGCCCAAATTAAAATACTGTTACTACCAATCAAATCTCCTTTCCGTCTCCCAAGCCTTAACCGCCAGCTGCGGTTCCTCACTACACCATGCAGTGGGTCGCTCTACCATCAGACCTAGACGCACACCAATATATCCACTTAGTCTGTGAGAGATCTACATTGGAAATAACTAACTCTTTATGTCATATCATAGGAACCAGCGTTGCATGTGCTCGACCAAGTGCACCACTGTGGCATACGCCTAGCGACGGGAGCTTTCAGAACTAGTCTGGTGACCATTGTCCTGGTGGAGGTTGGAGACCTTTCATTGCAGATCCAACGTGCACAACTGCTCGCCAGTTATGTTGCATACATTCGTAATTCTCCTTAGCATCCGAAATACCGTTTCCTTTTTCCACCCATGGCAGTTCCTCTCCTGCATCGGTGGCCCAGGACAGGGCTAACAATTGCGATTCATGTGCGATCCCTTCTGTCTGAACTGGAGTCCTTCCCTTTACCACCTCCCATCCAGGTCTGTCCGAATACACCTCAATGGTGTACACCTAAGCCGCAGATTCGTCTGGACCTTTTGCATGACCTAAGGACTCAGTTACTCCTGCCGCTCTCTGCTGTCACTTCCGCTCGATTCTTGACGTGTTCCGGGTCTCTGAAGTGGTTTACACAGACGGCTCGATAGCTGATGGTCATGTTGGATTCACCTACGTCCACAGAGGCCATTTTGAACAGAATTCCTTGCCCGATGACTGCAGTGTATTCACTGCAGAGCTGGTGGCCAACTCTTGTGCACTTCAGTTTATCCGTTCATGCCCCGGGGAATCGTTTCTCTGTGTACTAACTCCTAGATCAGCCTACGAGCTATCGACCAGTGCTACCCTCACCATCCTTTGGTAGCGTCCATCCATTAGTCCATCTATACCCTGGACTCGTCCCATCGTTCAGTGGTGTTTGTGTGGACCCCAGGACACGTCGGCATCCCAGGTAACGTACTTGCTGATAGGGTGGCCAAACAGGCTATGCGGAATCTGCTTCTGGAGAAGGGGATCTCTGAACCTGACCTGCGTTCTGACTTATGCCACAGGATTTTTCAGCTTTGGGAGACGGAATGACCTAAAAGTACACACAACAAACTGTGTGTCATTAAGGAGACTACGAATGTGTGGAGGTCTTCCATGAGGGCCTCTCGCAGGGAATTAGTTGTCCTCTGCTGGCTCTGCATTGGCCACTCTTGGGCTACCCACGGTTACCTCCTGTGCCGCGAAGACCCACCTGAGTGTCGGTGTGGTGCCCAGTTGACAGTGGTCCATATTCTGGTGCACTGTACCACTTTGGCTGCCCAGTGACAAAATCTTGGGTTACCAGACTCATTGCTGCTAATTTTATCTGACAACGCCTCATCGGCAAATATACACTCCTGGAAATGGAAAAAAGAACACATTGACACCGGTGTGTCAGACCCACCATACTTGCTCCGGACACTGCGAGAGGGCTGTACAAGCAATGATCACACGCACGGCACAGCGGACACACCAGGAACCGCGGTGTTGGCCGTCGAATGGCGCTAGCTGCGCAGCATTTGTACACCGCCGCCGTCAGTGTCAGCCAGTTTGCCGTGGCATACGGAGCTCCATCGCAGTCTTTAACACTGGTAGCATGCCGCGACAGCGTGGACGTGAACCGTATGTGCAGTTGACGGACTTTGAGCGAGGGCGTATAGTGGGCATGCGGGAGGCCGGGTGGAAGTACCGCCGAATTGCTCAACACGTGGGGCGTGAGGTCTCCACAGTACATCGATGTTGTCGCCAGTGGTCGGCGGAAGGTGCACGTGCCCGTCGACCTGGGACCGGACCGCAGCGACGCACGGATGCACGCCAAGACCGTAGGATCCTACGCAGTGCCGTAGGAGACCGCACCGCCACTTCCCAGCAAATTAGGGACACTGTTGCTCCTGGGGTATCGGCGAGGACCATTCGCAACCGTCTCCATGAAGCTGGGCTACGGTCCCGCACACCGTTAGGCCGTCTTCCGCTCACGCCCCAACATCGTCCAGCCCGCCTCCAGTGGTGTCGCGACAGGCGTGAATGGAGGGACGAATGGAGACGTGTCGTCTTCAGCGATGAGAGTCGCTTCTGGCTTGGTGCCAATGATGGTCGTATGCGTGTTTGGCGCCGTGCAGGTGAGCGCCACAATCAGGACTGCATACGACCGAGGCACACAGGGCCAACACCCGGCATCATGGTGTGGGGAGCGATCTCCTACACTGGCCGTACACCACTGGTGATCGTCGAGGGGACACTGAATAGTACACGGTACATCCAAACCGTCATCGAACCCGTCGTTCTACCATTCCTACACCGGCAAGGGAACTTGCTGTTCCAACAGGACAATGCACGTCCGCATGTATCCCGTGCCACCCAACGTGCTCTAGAAGGTGTAAGTCAACTACCCTGGCCAGCAAGATCTCCGGATCTGTCCCCCATTGAGCATGTTTGGGACTGGATGAAGCGTCGTCTCACGCGGTCTGCACGTCCAGCACGAACGCTGGTCCAACTGAGGCGCCAGGTGGAAATGGCATGGCAAGCCGTTCCACAGGACTACATCCAGCATCTCTACGATCGTCTCCATGGGAGAATAGCAGCCTGCATTGCTGCGAAAGGTGGATATACACTGTACTAGTGCCGACATTGTGCATGCTCTGTTGCCTGTGTCTATGTGCCTGCGGTTCTGTCAGTGTGATCATGTGATGTATCTGACCCCAGGAATGTGTCAATAAAGTTTCCCCTTCCTGGGACAATGAATTCACGGTGTTCTTATTTCAATTTCCAGGAGTGTAGTTTTACGTTTTATTCGTGAGGGTGGGTTTTATCATTTGATCTAAGTTTCAACACATGTCCATTGTCCCTTTGTGTCCTCCAACCTAGTGCTTCTAGGGTGTAGGTTTTAATGTGTTGCAGAGTGGCTGGCTTCTCCTTTTTTATCCTCATGTTAAGCCAGCCATGGTAATCTGCTTTGTTGTTTTAATCTCATCATGCCGTATCTTGCCTTTCTATGGTTTCCATTGGGAGAAGATGTGGAGGTGTGGAGTTGGGGGGATGTGGAGATAGAGGTACAGCAGAGTAGCACAGTCAGTGAATGGGGGGAGGGAATGCTAGGGGGTGGGTAGTGTCGAGTTTATGGTATGGGGGTCTTCAAGATGAAGGAGTAGTTATAGGGAATTTTTAAGTTGGCAGATGATGCAGGGGGGCGGAAGGGGGGGTGAGGGTAAGTGGAGCCCAAACACTGGGTGGGACACATGGCGTTCAAGGATCTGTGGGGCATGATAAAAGTAAAAGGCGAGAGGAGCGGGAGTCCATGCCAGATTTGCATAACAGCGCAGAGAGTAGTGTTAAGTGCCTTTTTCATACACATCACGAGGTGTAATGTAGCTGTGCTCCTTTCAAAAATAACCTTGGCTTCATCAAAGGCATCAATAAATGTATCAGTTATCAAGGTACAATCGTGATCATGGCAGCTATTCTAATAGACGAATTAAAGCAGAAGCTCTTTACATGTTCATCTGGTTTATTCATTGCAAACTTGGAAACTATTGCTACCTTTTCTTTTTTGGAAAGTGAGAACCCATTACTGGTATGTAGTACGAAAAGTACTTAAGAAGCAGCCCCAATGCTAAATAAATGTGCTGGTTGCATGAAGTACGTTATAATTTGTTGCGAAAAATTAAAGTTCACTGCTAGAAAAATAAATTTTACCTTCGCTCTTGAAGGTAACTGAAACAACGAGAAAAAAACACCGGCACGGATATGCCTGTACCAGTACCATAATGAATTTCGTCGGTATATGTGCTTTCTTTGAAGACGCTCTTGTTTGGAAAAGTTGTCGCTTAAAATTACTAGCTTGTAAATTTTCTTTTAGACCCTATAGGCGGCTGACAGTGAGACCAAGTCATCTGTTAATTCTTTCTCTTATGGATCAATCTTGTTTCTTGTTTTTTCTAACAATGAGTGGGAGTTTGTTTTTGCCATATAAATCATTCGCATTTTCCGTGTTTCATGGTAAATTAGTAAATTATTGACAATGATAAGTCGCAGAAGCTATCTGAAACGTGAAGCTAAACAATAACATTTTTATTCATGACTGGTTGAGAAACAGCATTGTCGTATTTGCGAATTAGTCTCCTTACCCGCAGCTGAGGACGTTCCTCACTACAAAGTGATAACGGACAGTCAATATTCGTGTACTGTGTCATGTGTCTCCTGATACATTTAACCGCCGGTTACCCATTACCGGTATCTGAACTTTTGTTGGACGCTTGTCACGACAGCACTTCACAAGACATGATTTGTTGGGCGAAATGGTGTGGACGATCGGCCGGTCAATAAATTCGTGCAAGTGTTGGCCCTTCAAGAGCAAAACAGATGCTTGGCAGAAAATCTAACATGCCAGTTTTCCAGTTCATATTAGGGTCACAGTCTGTGTCAGGGTAGTGTCAACAACTACTTTTTCTAAGCATAGATGTTGGCACGTTTCTTGCAGTCGTCGTTCTCGCAGCAGCTGTATCTAAATTGCAGTTGTTTCAAAGAAAATGCCTTTTTTGCATGCTGCACAATGAATTTTTTATTTTTATTTATGCACTCAGATGCGTTTCACCTTTTTTACAAGGCATCTTCAGTGGGTGTCCTGAAATATAACATGAGTTGTCCATTTTTTACGTGTGGGTGCATAAATAAAAATAAAAATTTCGATGTGCAGCATGCAAAAAATGCAATTTCTTTGAAACAACTAGAATTTATATATGTTGGCACTGCGTCAGTCCCGTAGCCAATGAGAGACGAGGAACGAGCGAAATGTTCGAAGCGCTGGAATTGAAATTGTTCGATGTTTTACGGAGGTTACTCTTTCTTTGAATTTTCAGCACAGCAGATTCGACATTTTTCTTAATTACTTGTTTTGAATAGAGGTTGCTGTGAAATATAGGTTTGTAATGTAACTCAAGGTTCTAATTACTGAATTGCTGTTCTGGTTAGTCATAATTATAGTTTAGACTCGGCTATTTCAAGTTTCGTAGATACAGCTATTGTAGTATATCAAGTTTATCTTTACTTAATAGATTATATGAGTTAGGGAGAAAATACGTCGCATCGACGTTGTAAAACAAAGCTGTAGCTAACTTTTAGCATTTAGTTTTAGGAAAATATCAGTAGATTGGTGCAGTTGCCGGTACTATTTATACTATAGTTTAGTATAACGCCAGTATCCACAAAACTACTAGTTGAATACCAGTACTTCATTTTATCACGACTGTGTAGTAGCTGTGAACTACCCTAACCTCCGTTTCTGTGTCAAGTGAGTTTACATCTGTCTTAAAATCTTCACCAATAAATAATATTCGTATTCTCTCGTAAATAAATTTCATAGTGATGCGAATAGTATTTAAGCTTGAAAGCTACTCTTAAATTATGTAACCAATTTTCCCCAAAATAATTCTAATTTTCAAACGGTTTTGCACAGATCGCTTGTGCATTATCTTTCTTTAACATAGCGTTCTAACCAGTTACCATGAGTGTTATAATAAACAAGTGTGCACATTGTTGCAGGAGGATGGAGGCTCCAATCTTCATGTAGCCATTGTGATTCAGGTTTTCAATGGTTTCTCTAATTTACTTCAGGATTTCAGGTGGTTACTACTGTAAGGCCACAGCCAACTACTTGTTGCATCCTTGCCATACTGTACTGTAAGTATGCAAATGTCTGTTATGTGTACTACCTTATTTTTGTGTTTATTAAATTGTAATACCGTGTTATGTCCGCCATACTGTACTGTAAGTATGCAAATGTCTGTTATGTGTACTACCTTATTTTTGTGTTTATTAAATTGTAATACCGTGTTATGTCCAGCATCCTTGTAAAAATGATCCACAGATGACTACTACTACTACTACTACTACTACTACTAGTATTTGTTCATCATCATCATCTTCTTCTTCTTCTTCTTCTTCTACTACTACTACTACTACTACTACTACAACAACAACAGAATCATCAGAAATGGCAGTATGGAATGTTGTAATGCAATATACATGACAACTATTAATTGTCACTTCTAGAAACACAGTGATGGTCTCTTCTGCAGCAAAGTGTTCGAAAAACAAGCAGCTTGTCTTGAAACTAGGTGCCAATTTGATAGTAGTGCAAGAAGAGTTGGCAATTTTGAGAGCTGCAGTCTGCAGTTGTAATATTATGGTTAGACTAGAACAGGGGATCACCGTCAAGCCTTCTAAATCTGTACAAAGATCTAGGTGATGCTCCAAATCTATTTGTTTCATTCTACTTGTCTCTGATAGCTTCATTGCTTTGGAGACTGATTTAGTTACATGTTCCATGGACCATTTGTATAATTAATCACTATAATGTGGAACAAGTCATTCTACACTCTCGTTACAAGTTCACATTAAGTAAAGAATCTTTTTTCTGTTTATTTTAAAATGTAACTTTTCTCTCTGTCGGATATTTTACATCATAGGGAAAAAGACCAAAAATTTTGGTGGCACCATTAAGCAAAGTTTTTTTGTGCTAAGAATAACCGTAATGTGGAGTAATGAATAATTTTATGTAATTTTGTCTTCTGATATTGTAATTATGTGTATCATATTGTAATTATGTGTATCATTATGCCTATCCAACTGCAGTGGACTAGTTACAACAAACATCTTGAGGGAATAAATAGACTGTCAGGCAGTAGTCAAAATGCCTAATCCCTTAAACAGGTGTCTGTAAGCTGATCATGGGTGAACACCACATATTATTCTTGCAGGCACATTTTTGAGCAATGAACACTTCCTTTCTCAGAGATGAGTTACCCCAGAACATTATCCCATATGATCTTACTGAATGAAAATACTCAAAATACATCAGCGTGTTGATTTGTCTCTGTCCAAGATTTGCAATGATTTGAAGTGCAAATGCACCTGAACTCAGTTCTTTTAAGAGTTCCAAAATGTGTTTTTTCCAGCTTACACTGATTATTGATACACGGACCCCTAAAACTCTGAAGTTTCCAGCCTAGCTATTGTTTCCTCCACATGTGAGGACAAAAGCATTCAGAGAACCCAAGAAGTTTCAAGCAGTCTGTGTGGGAAGAAAACTTTTACAAAGACCAGAAAGATCTTATTGCTGGCTAATAGCCACAAAAGAGGGAATATCAGAACTAGCTCAAAACTCTTTGGGAAGTGATTACCAGGTTACAATAGCATTTGTAAGTAAAATCAAGGCCCAGTGGTGTCATCTGCAATTTAAGCTCTTTGGAGAAGGTTCTTGAAAAAGACCATACAATTGGGGGAGAGGGGGGGGGGGGGTGCTCATTGATTTCTCATATCCACAAAAGACAATTAGAGGTTAAACGTAAATCCAGTTCCATTCATTACTTCATCATGTTTCATAGAGCCCAACAAGAAAGATAGCCTTCAGGGATATGCAACGAACGAAGATAAAGGTTAATTAAGAAAAGTCAAGGAAATTGTGGAAACCTTATCCGTATACTGCTTTAACTTATCACTGCACTGTGTAACACTTTCCATGTTTAACATTTAAATTTAATGGCATGTCCTAAATCAGAAGGAAATCTGCTTCTCTGAACAAAAGGATGGTGGCATCTCAATCGTGCCATATTGCTGCTGCTTATTGATATCGGTAGCTTAATATTTACTTTATTAGAATGGTATATTTCAAAGGAAATATGTACCTAAAACTTTATTTACTGTGTTTTATTTAGAGTACATAACTGCTTGTTATGCAGTTTTTAGTCATACTTTGATACTTGCTTTATAGGCAACAGCTTATCATTTCCTAGTGTTAGGGCATTCAGATAATTTGTAGAAAGTTTGGTAACTGGGAATGCTTTTTAATTTTCTTTTGAATTGGTAGATACTCCCAGTTTCATGTTGTGTGGAAACTTGTTGAATATCTTGCCACCAGAGCAGATGACTCCATTCACAACCCTAAACAACAGGGTGAAGTCTACATGAAATAATTGTTTCTTAATTATATTTTAAATGTGAAAGTCACACTTCAGCTGATGATAATCGTGGTGGTGGTGGTGGTGGTGGTGGTGGTGGTGTTGGTGTTAGTGATCTTTAAAAGCTCCACTCGTAGATGTCTCAGGGTTGAGCCGTAAACCGTCTGGTCTAAGCCCTGATATGGTAGTGAGCAATCAGTCAAAACACTGTGATCCTACTGTCAAATGGATGAGAGAGGACATGTAAAGAGAGTTAGAGATAACTAAAGATAAAAGATCAGGAAAATCACAGTAATAATGTATGCTGCAATTCAGATTTATATTTCATGTAATTTATTTAATTAAAAAGATATAGCATCCTACTGAATGGTGGTCCTTAATGAAATAAAAATGTGGCTCCATCAAGTAAGGATGTGCTATTTCCAACCTAACTAACTGCACACGAGTGATGGTAATCTCCACTTAATATGCTCAAATTGCTAAGTGCGTTTATACATCAGATCTTCTAACCTCACGATCAGAAGCAGCCAGCCGGCAATGAATGTTCTTCATAGTGGTCCCCTAGAGTGAGAGCGATAAGATAGAGAACAGAAACTTAAGACTGTATGTTTAGCTGATGGAGCATGTGATTGAATTTCATTATATATGGATTTTAGAATCCATATATAATGAAATGCAATCACATCCTCCATCAGCTAAAGATACAGTCTTAAGTTTCTGTTCTCTATCTTATCGCTCTCACTCTAGGGGACCACTATGAAGAACATTCATTGCCGGCTGGCTGCAGCATTTTCACTGCTGAGCTGGTCGCCATCTTTCGTGCCCTAGAGTATATCCGCTCCTGCTCAGGTGAGTCCTTCATTATCTGTAGCGACTCCCTGAGCAGTTTACGAGCTATCGACCAGTGCTTCCCCCACTCTCGTCTTGTGATGGCTGTCCAGGAGTCCCTCCATACTCTTGCTCATTGCGGCCACTCTGTGGTCTTTTTGTGGACCCCAGGCCATGTTGGGATACCCGGCAATGAACATGTTGACCGCCTGGCCAAACAGGCCACCAGTAAACATCTCTAGACATTGGCCTCCCGGAGACTGATTTGCGAGCAATCTTATGCTGCAAAGTTTTCGAACTTTGGGACACTGAATGGCGCAACCTGACCACACCAAACAAACTCCGTCCTATCAAGGAGACGACGGATGTGTGGCGGTCATCCATGCGCGCCACTCGCAGGGACTCAGTAGTCCTTTGTCAGCTCCGCATTGGCCACACCCGCTTCACACACAGCCATTTACTGCACCATGAGGACCCGCCTCTATGTTGCTGCGGGTCGGCTTTGACAGTGGCCCACATTTTGTTGGCCTGTCCCCTTTTAACTGTGCTCAGGCAGACGTTTGCGCTGCCTGATATGCTCCCTGCCCTTTTAAATGATGACACTGCTATGGCAAGCTTAGTTTTGTGTTTTATTTGGGCAGGGGGGTTTTTATCACTTAATCTAAGTGTTTGTCCTTTTTGTATTGGTTCTGGCCTTTGGCCTACTATTTAAGTGTGAGTTTTTAGTGTGTTTCTTGGTGGTTGGCTTTTCCTTTTTTTGTCTCTCTGGTCGGCCAACCACTGTCACACTCTGTGTGATTTTAATTCATTTTGTCTTGTCTCAGTCTGCGTCTTTCTTGTCCTATGTCATCTGTTCTCGTGTCCATTGTTCGTTTTTCATTCTTTGTGGGTGATTGAAGGTTTTGGAATAGGGGACCGATGACCGTAGCAGTCTGGTCCCTTCAATCCCACAAACCAACAAACCTCAATCTTATCACCTGGCTCCATTCCATATCATGAAAAATACTAGTTTATTATGGTTATAATTAAACATTCTCTCTCACATCAGAAAAACCAAACCAGTCCTCTCTATCTGATAGCCGTAACGTAACCATTCCTCGCATTTTCCAACAGCTCCGAAGAGCAAATCACCCACCACCCTGGCACCGCAGCCACCAAACACCTCATCAGATGAGTTAGGGAAACTGTTAGGTCGGAGGAATCAGATGAAGTGTTGTTGGAGGAAGATGAAAAGGATAAGTTAAATAATTACATTTTTTGTGTACGTGGTAAAGCTATGGAGAGTAATGCAATAGAAGAAAGGATGAGTACATTACATTGTGTCGAGAGGATCAAATCAGGCTTCGAATGACAAAGTGGAATTAGATGGGAGTACAAAAGATCTAGACAATTACACAAAAGAGGAATGGTGATTATGTAGTCAAAATTGCAGACATCATACAGGTATATGGAATTTTCAAAAGGCCAAGATAGGTAGGGAAACTGATCAGAGAACCGGAAGTGAAGGAATTTCTTGATGAATTAATGGAACCAGATAACAAGGCTCAAGACTGTTTGACAGACAAGATGTATGCACTGGAAGTACAGAGACATAGAAAATGATCTATGAAGGGAAAAATGTTTGGAGGAAGAACATAGAAATCAATAATTGTGATGAGAAAATGCATGCACTTATCGGTTATGGGAGCAAGGTGTCAGCAATTTTAGAAAATTTGTTAAATAGGCAAAAAAACAAGAAATTGGTAATTGTTACTGTCACTGGTGTGAAAATTAGATTTGCAACAAGTGGGTTGAGAAAGTCAGTAATAGAAGAAATCTTAGTAGCACTGCAAAGTCAGTGATTTCAGTTCAGAATGAGTTGCTTTATAGTGAAAGAGTTAATAAAAGATGTTGTGTTTGGCACTGATGAAGTCTAGGACAGTGCTAAGTTATAAGAAAAAATGGTTAAAATTTGAGAAGAAGCTAGAAAAGCAAAAATAAAATTTAACGGAATGCTCAGTGGCGAACAACAAACAATGCATTTGTATGTTACAATTACCCCAGACTCTGTCACAGAGGAACTGTTTTATTCACCATAACTGTACATAATGGATATACAATTATGCATAAAATTATTAAATATTAAATGTTTAATATAAAAATATTCATGGGATATTTGTGTCATGTGTTATGGTGATCTTAATAGAGCTCAAAGAAATATAAAGAATAATGAGGAACTTACAATTTCGCACCAGGCGGTATAACAAACAGTTGGCGTAATTCAAGGTATGTGGAGGTTGGGAAAGCTCAAGAGGTCAATCAGTTCAAGTAGCAGTAATGACAAGCTAATGTAATTAAATTGTTTTTGTACGTGTGTAACTGTAATTGTCATTTTGTTAGGATTAAAATCTATCAAGGGATATAAATGTAAACTTAAAATAAATGAACATCCAGTTCTGTCAAAGCATTAGGCAGTTTGCATTGGCTCCTACAATGTGTGTCAGTTCTGCTGGGAATGGTGTGCACAGCATAAACTTTGGGAATTCATTTGGACTTAGTATTCTGGGAACTGTTTAATGAACCTATTTTGACAGATTCTACGTCATCTTTGCTGATGGTGGGTGCAGAGTGACACATGCATTGTTGCAGTACTTAAGTGCTGGGTACCAGACTCAGCACCATGAGAAGTGCAAACGGAAAGAGTAGGGAGAGCAAGGCCAGGTGCTGTGACCGATTGGCTATTACGAAAATGAAGTGCTATGATGAAACTTGTGAATTGGACTGGTATAAATTATTCGAATAAGTGACAGTTGACAGTCAAGAATAATTCGCACAAATGAACACCACTGCATAAGAAACCTTTCCTGACAGTATTTAAAATTGCTACTTCTTCGTGCAAAAGGATGCAAATTCACTTAATTTTAAATCTATAGAATAGTGTCTTTATGAGTACTGTATCATTCTAAGTTAGTAGTACTGCTTCATTCACCACTGACACTACTGGTCAGACACAGATAGAAATTATGCTAACGTCAATGGTATGCTAGGTGGTACTGAATATGTCATTTAATAAATCAAATGTAGCATAGAGTGGAGATACTGTAACATGATGTGCCTAGAGAGAGAACATTACGCTGTCATTATAAGTTATTTCTTAAAACTTGGGAATTAAGTAAATGTTCCACTGCTGCAGTAAGGCCCCTAAGCATAAACAGTAAGACACTCCTTAACGAGTGTTGTATGAAAGACCAGAGCTGCAAAGGAGCATAACCATTAGTTTGAACTGCTGAAGGACGTCAAGGACAGTTCCCTTGTGGGGAAATGCATTCAACGCGGCATTACTATAGGAAACAGTTGATGCTGCTATGTATATGGATGTAGCCTGGCAAATGGTAATTGGTTTCCACTGAGCTCGGCACGATTAGGGCCTATGGACAAAGAATTTGCAGGAGTGAGCAGGTAGTCTTAAGTGTTAGTCACTTACATGTAAAAGGCCAGAGGACATATGCCCAAAGTAATGTTGTTTGGAAATGCCAAAGCCCTGAATAGAACAAACGCTCTAGTAACTTAGAAATAGACAAGAGAGATTGATGCAGTAAGCCAAACAGTTATGTCAGTTGAAGGAATGTAATCCTATGTACACCAGCACCAACTTCAACTACAAGTGTAACTAGACTCTACACTGTAGGCATTTACACATTATAAATAACAAACACAGCAGCTTTACAAGGTAGACATAATATCAGACAATGGCATTCCACAATAGTCATCATGAGTGGCAACACAAATTATGTTATCATGATTATAATGCTATGATAATAAGTGTTTACATTAATTGTCATACCAGAAATTACTCCACACAAACACTTATAAAAGATGTGGTACATGATGAATAGTGTAACAGATTAATTTAAATATTGATTTTGTCAGTGGTATTTGAATGAAAGTGCAATAAACACACATTCTTGTCTATGAGAAGCTTAGACATGTACTTAAAGGAATAGTAATTATTATCCGTATACACAGTACCAAGTAAGTTTTGATGTAAAATATGTAAGTTAATTGTAGAATTATTATTACAGTTAAGGGGTCCAATACCATTTACATTTACACCTACATTTACATTTCCAGGGGATTTTCATTCTATTTCATCCACACACAATCTTTCAAAGGTTGTAAAAGTGTATTATCCGGTAGTGAGCTACTCCATTTATGCTTAAATGTTTCTAACTTAACTAGAGTACTCCTTTGGAATTAAAGGGATTCTCCATTTCCATCAAATTAGGATCTGTTCTCCACCCTTGCTCTAGGGTCTGACCCCTGATATTACATCATAGACATTCCATGGACATCTTTTCAATTTCACAATCTTTTTATAAGAATTCATCATACACTTCTCTGGTCCTAATTTTTCTCTCCTTCTAATAAGCGCTTTCACCACCTTAATCTATTTATTGTTCCACAATTACATTAATAGTGATTTTGAAATTTTCCATCTCTCATCATAAAACTGTATTCTGCTTCCTCCTTTATGTACTACTCAGTGTTATTTCATGATCCCACACAATAGTTTCCTCATAATTTCTTACTGGTCTGTGGGTCCGACTTAGAACCTCTCATTGACTTTTTATCATCATATAAAACAATTAGCCCACCATCCACTACAGAAATGAATGCTTTGATTCTCTCTTCTGATACATCTTAATCCAACAGTATTACAATCCTCATCCACTACTGTATTCTCTGAAATCTCCTCCTCACTTTTCTTTGACATAAATTCAACTTTCTCTACATCCATCAATATTACATGTGAACCTCTATTACTGTCATCTTGAACATTCACCAGTACATTCACTGAATTACAACTGACATCACAATGATTACTGCTGCTGCATTTTATATGAATTGACATAAATTCCATTCAATCTCCACCAAGGTTGTATCTGCTTCTGGTCATAAAACTGATAGTGATTTAGTTTTACAAAGTCTTTTACGATTAGCATCTTCCTCCCTTGAATCAAAAAATCTTTTACTCCCATTTTATTGTCATTTGATGTATGTTTCCCATGTATTTTTCTTCCCTTGCTGTTACTCTGCTTCTGATTTTTCCCTACTTTCTTGCCCTCCTTTACCATCTCCATTTCAATGATTTCAACCTTCCTTTCTAACCCACTATATATTTTCGGATTTGCTACCCATCTTTCCCTTTTACATTCTACATATCTGGACCTGAGATGCAGAGAAATCTAGTTTTCTGCTCTCCTGTTGTGGTTCTGCTGTCCTTGCATTGTTGGTCATGCAAAACTTTGTTCCTTTTCATGATGTTTAAAATTTTCATCATCATTATTCCCTCTTTCTTAATTATTTCCATAAATAATGCTGTTCCTGTGAAATACACAGGACTAATTCATTTTGTCCTAATTAAAATTTACATTTTGGTTCCCATTCCCGCACCTGCGGTAGAAACTCTGCAGTTTTCAGTTTCACTACACATCCAATAATTTGCCTACTGAGTTTGTTGGGCTGTGTACTAGATCCCATTGCATCTATTCGCTCGACTATCGTAATTTCACTTAGAGCAGCCAGCGGTCACGTTTCGTGCATCAGTTTCGTTACTTCACATTCACAAAACTTCTCATTATTGTATTGCTGTGTCTGTAAATTGGCCCACCCAAGAACTTGTTTGGAAGTTTTGTCCATTGTGATTCATTCCAGACTTTATTTACAAAACATTTTTCAGGTGCCTCATAACTGATAAACAAGTCATTCACCAATTTTTCCCACTGTTGCACATTTTCTTCTGTCATTCCACTAGTTTAATTTTTCACACATGAGACATTTCTGGTGTGCAACTGTCTTTAAATGCTGCAAGAAAATCTATCAGATGGTACTTTCGATTGTTTGGAAAGCATATTGAAGATCCTGGTCCACCACATGGTACATTTATTATAATGGCGACCTGATCCGTCGCTAACACATCTACATTCAAGCTCATCTCCAAACCTAACTGGGTTTCTCCAAAGACCATTTTGCAATTTACAGTTCTCTTAGACATATTGTGAAGTATATCTCATGTTTCCTCCAAAAGTTCATTCTGCTTCAGCAAACAGTTATTAACACCACCCCTAAATTAGTAATGCATCTTTTCCACTTTTAGCCTCATTGACTTTTTAACATCATTTATTTTCTCATGTGGCACATACTGGTTCTGATTTGAGCTAACTTCCTCTCCACTTTAATGAGCTTCATCTGTCTTTGAATGTAATTGGTTTTTACAACTGAAATTTCATTTATTAGGTCAGTCTGCATTTTCTCCATGCAAAACTGCAGAGCCTTGTTATCTCCTACCATTAATTCATGAAGTTATTCCTCCACACCTGATTCTCTTATCAATTTCATTCCTTATCTTAGCCTTTTCAAACTCTGGCATACCCTTCTGATGCCTGTAACTCTGACTACATAAACACCATTCATCTTTAGTATACCTCTCTAGATCTTTTGTACTACAATCTATTTTGACTTCGTCATTCAAAGTCTGATTCAGTGCTCTCGACAGAGTTTAATGTACTCGTCTTTTCTTCTATTGTATTACTCTCAGTAGCTTTACCATCTACACATATAATTTAATTATTTACCTCACCCTTTTCATCCTCCTCCAAAAACAACTCAACTGATTCCTCTGACCTAACAGCTCCACCATCTCAGCCGATAAGGAAAACATCACATCACCTTCACCAACATTTTGTGGCCATAAATCCCTGTTAATGTTTAAATATTTGTAGCTCCAATAGAGTACTCCTTTGCAATTAATGGGACCCTCCATTTCTATCAAACTAGGACCTCTTCTCAGTTCTTGTTCTGAGGCTTGACCCCTGATATTCACATCATAGACATCTTTTCAATTTCACAGTCTTTTAAACAGAATTCATCATACATTTTTCTTGCACTAACATCTCAATAAAAGATGTTGTGTGGGGCACTGATCTTATGATGAAGTATAGCATGATATTAAGTTACATGAAAAAATGGTTAAAATTAAAAGAAGAACATAGAATAGCAAGAATAAAATTGAACGGGATGCTTGGTAGTGAACAAAAAATGCTGCATTTGTATGTGAACATTGCCCCAGACTCCATCACATAAGAGCTGTTTCACTCACCATTACTGTACATAACAGATATAAAATTATGCATAAAATTATTAAGTAATACATGTTTAATGTAAAAATATTCATTGGATATTTATGTCTTGTGTTATGGTGATCTTAATAGTGCTCAAAGGAATTGAAAGAATAAGGAGGAACTTAAAATTTCACACCAGGAGGTATTACAAATAGTTGGCATCATTCAAGGCATGTGGAGGCTGGGAAAGGGCAATCAATCAGTTCAAGTAGGGGTGATGAGGAGCTAATGTAATTAAAATGTTTTTGTATGTGTATAACTGTAATTGTCATAGAGTTAGATTTAAAATATATCAAGGGATATAAATGTTTAGTTAAAATAAATGTACATCTAGTTCTGTCAAAGCATTAAGCTGGTTTGCATTGGCTCTAACAAGCATGTCAGCTCCACTGGGAACGATGTACAGAGCACAGACTTTGGGGATTCATTCAGACCTAGACTTGTGGGGGCTGCTTTGAGATCCAATTTTGACAGATTCTACATCATCTTGGCTGATGTTGGGTGCAGAGTGACACAGGCATGGTTTCAGTACTTACTGTTGGGTATCAGACTTAATCACTGTGAGATGTGCAGCTGGAAAGAGTAGGGAGAGCAATGCCAGGTGCTGTGAACAATTGGCTATTATAAAAGTTAAGCACAATGATGAAACAATTATTCAAATAAGTGACAAGTGAGTGTCAACAATAATTTGCGGAAAGGTACACTGTTGCATAAAAGACCTTCCATGATAATATGTAAAGTTACTGCTTCATTGTGCTAAGGTATGCAGAGTCACTCAATTTTTAATCTATAGAATAGTATATTTATAAGTACTGGATCATTCTATATTTACAACTATTGCTTCATTCGGCACTTCAATCTACTTACACTACTGGTCAGACACAAATAGAAAGTATGCTAAAATCAATGGTATACTATGTGGTACTGAATGTGTCATCAAATAAATCAAATGTAGCATTGAGTGGAGATTCTGTATTATGATGAGGCTAGAGAGAAAACATTATGCTGCCATTAAGAGTTATTGGTAAAACTGGAGAAATAAGTAAATGTTCCACTGCTGCAGTAAGGCCACTAAACATAAACAATAAAAGACACTCCTTAACAAGTGTTGTATGAAAGACCAGTGTAGCAAAGGAGCATAACCATTAGTTTGAACTGCTGAAGGACATTACTTTGGTTCTCTTTTGGTAAATGCATTTAACATGGCATTACTATAGGAAACAGTTGATGTTGCTAAGTATATGGGTGTAGCCTGGTAAATGGTAATGGTTCCACTGAGCTTGGCATGACGAGGACCTATGGCCAAAGAATGGATTAGCAGGAGTGAGCATCTAGTCTTAAATAGTAGGCACTTGCGTGTAAAAGACAGGAGGGCAACTAAAAGGTACATATGTACATTGCAGTTCTGTTTGGAAATGCCGAGGCTGTGACTAGAACAAACACTCTAATAACTTAGAATGAGACGAGAGACATTGAGGCAGTAATCCAAAGTGTTATGTGTCTGTCAAAGGAATGCAATGCTATGTACACATGCAGTAACTGTAACTACAGGCGTAATTAGACTGTTCACTGTATGCTTTTACACATTATAAATAACGAACATAGCAGGCTTACAAGGTAGACATAATATTTGATAATGGTTTACACAGTAGTTATTATCACGAGTAGCAACAGAAATTACATTATTGTTATTTAAAAAATCATGATAATGAGTGTGCACATTAATTGAGCCATACAGAAAATACTCACACATTCACTTATAAAGAAAGTGGTATGTAATTAATAGTATAACACATTAATTTAATGCATTGATTTTGTCAATGGTATTTAAATAAAAGTGTGATAACCACACATTCTTGTCTATGAAAAGCATAGATATGTGTTTAAAGGTATAGTAATTAGTATCAGTAGACATAGTATCAAATAATGTTTCAAGTAAAAAATCTAAATTAATTGTGGAACTATTATTGTAGTAATGGGCTCCAATTCCATTTACATATACATCTACATTTACATTTTCAGCCTGTTTTCATTCCATTTCCTCTGCACACAATCTACCAAAGTTTTGTACAATGTGTATTATCTGGTAGTGAGCTGCTCCATTTATGCTTAAATATTTCTAGCTACAACTGAGTATTCCACTGGAATTAATGCAACCCCCGATTTCCTCAAATTAGGACCTGTTCTCGCCCCTTGCTCTAGGGACTGACCCATAATATACACATCATAGACATTTGACGGACATCTTTTCAACTTCACAATTTTTAAAAAAATGTTCATCATACACTTCTCTTGCGCTAACTTTTGTGTCCTTCTGTTAAGTGCTTTCACCACCTTAAACTAATAATTCTCCCACAATTTCAGTAACAGCAATTTTAAAATTTTCATATATGATCTCCAATCATAAAACTGTATTACATTTCCTCCTTTATGTACTACTCAGCATTAATTTTGTGATCCAGCTGTTCTCTGTGTCTGGCTTATAACTGTCATTGACTTTTTATCATCATCTAAAATGATTGGCTCCCCATCCACTATAGAAATGAAAGCTTTGATTTTCTCTTGTGACACATCTAATCCAGCAGTATCACAATGCTCACCCATTACTTTACTCTCTGAAATCTCCTCCTGACTTCCCTTTGACAGTGAATGAATTACATCTCTCAACGTAAATCCGACCCTATCTACATCGGTCAATACAACATATGAACCACTATCACTTCCTTCTTGAACATCCATTGATGCATCCAGTGAGCTACAACCGACATTGCAGTGATTGCTGCTGTTGGATTATATATCAGTTGAGATGAGATTACTTCAGTCTCTGCCAAGGTTATATCAGCTTCTATTCTCGAAACTGATACCAATATTGTTTTTCAATATTTTCCACCAATAGCCTCATCATACCCTGAATCAAATAAATCTTTTACTCTGATTTTCTTGTCATTTGATACATCTTTTCCATGTATTTGTCTTTTCTTGCTGTTACTCTGCATCTGATTTGTCCCTACTTTCTTGTCCTCCCATTTTCATTATTTCAACCTTGCTTTGTAACTCACTATATATTTTCGGATTTGCTACCCATCTTGTCCTTTACCATGCTGGTTTAGATTGAAATCTCTGGACCTGAGAGGCAGAGAAATCTAATTTTCTGCTCTCCTGTTGTGGTTATGTTGGCCTTGCATTGCTGGTTGTTTAGACCTTTACTCTTTGTCCTGATGTCTAAAATTTCTTCCTCATTATTCCCCCTTTATTAATTATTTCCATAATTACTGATGCTCCTGTGAAATATATTGTATTGATTCCTTTTGTTCTAATTAAAATATACATTGTAGTTCCCATTCCCTTGCCTGCTGGTGGAAACCCTGTGGTTTCCAGTTTCACTAAAAATTCCAAGAATTTAGCTACTGGGTTGGTTGGGCTGTGTATTAAGTCCCATTGCATCGATCCTGGAAATTGTCACTGGAGCATTCTAATTTCAGTTAGAACATCCAGCAGTCAAGCTTTGTGCATGGGTTTTTAGCTACTTCACATACACAAAACTATTTCATTTATGTGTTGCTATGTCTATAAATTGGTCCATTTACGAACTTGTTCTGAAGTTTCGTCTGTTTTGGCTCTCTCCAGGATTTATTTACAAAACATTTTTCAAATTCCTCATATTAGCTAAACAAGTCATTGAACAGTTTTTTCCCACTGTTGCACATTTCTTTCTAACTGCTTTTCCACTAGCTTTATTTTTCACTCATCAGAAATTCCTGGTGTGCAGCTGTCTTTATATGCTACAAGAAAATCTGTCAGATGGCACTTTCCATTGTTAGGAAAGCGTATTTAAGATCCTGGTCAACCACATGGTGCATTTATTAACGTGGCGACCTGATCCGTCACTAAGGCCGGTATTACACTATCAAATTTCTTTGTCCAGTATCTTTGTCAAAGATTTTTGATAGTGTAATAGGGACTTTGTCAAATGTCGTCCAATATTTGATCAAATCTAGGGCCTCGCTGTATATTTGATCAAAGAAACCGCTTGTCTTCTGTTCACTGCAATGTGACATGTTACCACATGGAGCGCTAGCACCGCTGCAGCGTTCTGTCGTCTGTAGTGTTTTTATAACCATTGCTGGTAAATACAATTGGTGTGTGCCGACAACTACAAAATTAATAGAGATGTCTGAAGCTGATGAGGCGCTTTACAACGTGAGGCACTCTGAATACAAAAATAGATTAAGAAGATTGGAGACCTGACCTAACCTAACCTAACCTAACATAACATAACCCTCTCCTGTAGCAAGGAATCGGAATGTTATAGTGAGCCTGTCTTCTGAAGATGTAGCAGTTCTTAAGTTAATATTGTGTGATATGAGGATACACTTCATTGAGCACATACAGAAATGTATGCTCATCCATTCTTAAGTAATTGATGTACGACTTGACGTCTTCCACTGTAAGCTCACGTAACAAGTTTTGTTGAATGCTTTTATCGTGTCGTCGTAAAACCCACGGCTTCACGCAGATTAGATTAGTTTTTCATTCCATAGATCCATGCTGAGGAGATCCTCGTGGATGTGGAACATGTTGTTTTTTTTTTTAAGCTGAAATAACAATACTAATAGTATGAATAAATACAATACATCATTTGTTTCTATTAAAAATTTCGCCAATGGAGTAGAGGGAGTTGGCCAGTAGTAAGTCTTTCAAGCTTCTTTTAAAATGATCTTTATTTCTAACTAAATTTTTTATGTTTCCTGACAAATTATTGAAGATGAGTGTTCCTGAGTAGTGGACCCCTTTTTGAATTAAAGTAAGTGCTTTTAAGTCCTTGTGCAGATCATTTTTATTCCTGGTATTGTATGTATGAACTGAGTTGTTTGTTGGAAAAAGAGATATATTATTTACGACAAATTTCATTAAGAAGTAAATATACTGAGAGGCAGTAGTTAGTACACCCAGTTCTTTGAAGAGGTTTCTGCAGGACGTCCGTGAATTTACTGCACAAATAATACGTATTACACGCTTTTGGACCTTGAAAACTTTTGTTTGACTTCAAGATTTACCCCAAAATATTATCCCATATGACATTATGGAATGAAAGTATGCAAGCTTTTTCATTTTTATGTTGCCTATGTCTGCTAACACTCGAATTGCAAATACAGATTTGTTAAGGCCTTTCTGCAGTTCTGTGGTGTGCTCCTCCCAACTGAATTTATTATCAAGTTGTAATCCCAGGAATTTAAGACTGTCAACCTCGTATGTATGGTTCCATTTCCCCCCCACTTCTTTTCCGCATGTGCACACAATGCAATTGGAGTACGTAGAACTGCTGCGGTTAATAACAAGTTGTTGTCAGCCATCTTGAACTTTGACAAAAATTTGACGAAAGTGTAATACCCCTTGTAGCGCTATGTCAAAGATCTTTGTCAAATATATTGGACGGAATATTGGATCACAGCTTTGATCAAATCTTTGACAAAGAAATTTGATAGTGTAATACCGGCCTAATACATCTACTTTCAAACTCGTCTCCTCCGAACCCCACTGACTTTTCTCCAATGACCATTTTGCAATTTACAGTTCTTTCAGACACATTCTGAATCACATCTTGTGTTTTCCCCAAAAGTGCATTCTGCATTAGAAAACAGTAATTAACACCACCTCTCAATGGTCATGCATCTTTTCCACTTTTAGGTCCGTTGATCTTTTTAACATAATTTATTTTCTCATCCACGCAGCAGTCTTCATGGGGAATTTTGTCAATTTTGGTTCTGATTTGATTTAACTTTCACTCAATCATAACATCTACATTGATTTTTATAAAAACAAAGATGAGGTGACTTACCGAACGAAAGCGCTGGCAGGTCGATAGACACACAAACAACCACAAACATACACACAAAATTCAAGCTTTTGCAACAAACTGTTGCCTCATCAGGAAAGAGGGAAGGAGAGAGGAAGACGAAAGGAAGTGGGTTTTAAGGGAGAGGGTAAGGAGTCATTCCAATCCCGGGAGCGGAAAGACTTACCTTAGGGGGAAAAAAGGACAGGTATACACTCGCACACTCGCACATATCCATCCACACATACAGACACAAGCAGACATATGAGGCAACAGTTTGTTGCGAAAGCTTGAATTTTGTGTGTATGTTTGTGTTTGTTTGTGTGTCTATCGACCTGCCAGCGCTTTCGTTCGGTAAGTCACCTCATCTTTGTTTTTATATATAATTTTTCCCACGTGGAATGTTTCCTTCTATTACATTGACATCTACATTGATTTTAATTTATACCGATTCTAGATCTGCTGTTGATGACGACACTGAAGCTCTCATGGTTGTAGCTGATTTCTGCACGGTTGATCTCTGATGCTGAAGCTCATGACACCTATTCAATGCACTTTCATTGTACCATCATCTTCCCTCCTCCACTGCTTAATATCACAAGCAACTCTGTGTACTACTACTGCTGAATCTTTCTAAGCTCGATGCCCCTATACAAAATTGTCTACACCTCTCAGGACAGAGACAACACATTCTTGATTGTAAATTCACAACTAAATAAATTTAAGCCCACATTCCGGACAAGAAAGACCCCATTCGTGACTTAACTGTATGGCCCAATGCACGACTCTGTTAGTCAAAATTTTGGCTCGTAGGTTTTTCAGGGTTGTGGCATACACAGCGTTCTTAACACCCTAATGTGATAGAGGCCAATCAGTCCACTGCACTGGTAATCCTGCCACCAAATGATGGAGGGCAGACACACAATGTGAGTTAAACATTATTACATGCAACATATCAGAAAAATTGCAGTAATAACATATGCTATGCCCTGGAATTATGTTTAATGTAACTGGTTAATTCATAAAGACATGACTTTGTGCTGATTTGTGGTCCTTTATGAAGCAAAACAGTGAGTCATTTAGTAAGAATGTCCCATTTTCAACATAACTGGCAGCATGTGAGTGATGGTAGTCTTCACTTAATATGCTTAAAATGCTAAGTGTGTTTATATACCAGGTCTTTTAACCCCACTCTCAGCTGCATAAACTAAAGTCCATATAAAGTGCAATACATGCACATGCTCTGTCAGCCAAAGTCATAAACTCAAGTCTCTGTTCGTAATCTCTGAGTTGGCTGGACTCCCAGTCATAAAAAATACAGGTTTATGATGGTCATAATCAAATATTCAGTCTCATGTCAGAAAAACCAAACCAGCCCTCTCTGTCTGATGGCCATAACATAACTTGTGTTTGCATTTTCCAGCAGCTACCAAGACCACATCTCCCACCACTATGACCACCAAAGACACCAAAGATAACTAATGGGGTGTCTATTAGATCCCTACCACGTAATGCACTTTTTACAACACTTTGATAGATTTCATGCAGTTGAAATGGAGTGGAAACAACCTGTAAATGTAAATGGAATTGGACCCCATTCCTGCATTAATAATTCTACAACTAATTTATGTATGTTACATGAAACAGTATTTGATACCATGTCTAATCATACTAATTATTACTCCTTTAAGCACAGATGTATACTTTTTATAGGCAACAATGAGTATTTTTCACACATTCAATCAAATACTGTCGGTAACATCAACATGTCAAATTAATTTGGCACATGATTATCTATGTACCGCTTCCTGTATAAGTGTGGTGTCTGTAGTATTTTTCTTGTATGAGGCGATTGATATAAACACTTATCATGGTAGCATATTAAATAATAATAATGAAATTTCCAGCGTTACTGTTTATAATGACTGCTGTACAATGCCATTATCTGATATTATGTCTGCCTTATTTGTTATGTATAATGCGTAAATTCCTACAGTATAGAGTCTAGTTATGCTTGTAGTTGCAGTTGGTGCTTGTGTACATAGGATTGCATTAGTTGGTTGACATATAACCGTTATGCTTACTGTATGAATATTTCTAATCTCATTCTAAGTTATTCGAGTATTTGTCCTGTTCAGAGCCCTGGTGTTTCCAAACAACACAGCTTTGGATATTTGTAGCTGTTAGCCAGCCTGTTGGCTCTGGCTCTGAGCACTATGGGACTCAACTGCTGAGGTCATTAGTCCCCTAGAACTTAGAACTAGTTAAACCTAACTAACCTAAGGACATCACAAACATCCATGCCCGAGGCAGGATTCGAACCTGCGACCGTAGCGGTCTTGCGGTTCCAGACTGCAGCGCCTTTAACCGCACGGCCACTTCGGCCGGCGAGCCTGTTGGCTTTTACATGTAAATGCCTACCACTTAAGACCAGATTCTAACTCCTCCTAATCCATTCTTAGTCAATAGGCTCTCGTCTTGTTGAGCTCGGTTGAATCCATTACTGTTTGCCCACCCTTTGTCGAAATACATTGCAGAGTCAACAGTTTTCTATACTAAATCAATGTTGAACACATTTCTGGAAAGGGAAAGATCCCTGGGATCCTTCTGCAGTTCAAACTAATGGTTATGCTCCTTTGCTGCTCTGGTTTTCCCCAGATAAATCTTAATGACAGCGTAATGTTTTCTCTCTAGCCTCACCATTTTACAAAATCTCCACTTAATGCTACATTTGATTTCTTAGGTGACACATTCAGTACCACTTAGCATACCATTGATGCATAATTTCTGTCTGTCTCTGAACAGTAGTGTAAATAGCTTGAAGTGGCGACTGAAGCATTACTACTAACTATAGAATGATCCAGTACTTATAAATACATTATCCTACAGAATTAAACTTGCATACTTTTACACAAAGACGTAGCAGTTTTAATATTATGATGAAAGGTTTTTTATGCAATGGTGTTCCTCTATGCAAATGACTGTTGACTCTCAGCTTTCCCTTACTTGCATAATCTACACCAGCCCATGGTGTTACGTCACAACACATATTTCATCGTAGCACCTGGTGCTGCTCTGCCTACTCTTTCCAGTTGCACATCTCATGGTGATGAGTCTGGTACCCAACTCTAACTACTGCAACCATGTGTGTGTCACTCTGCACCCATCATCAGCAAAGATGACGTAAAATGTGTCAAAATTGGATCACAGAGCAGCCTCCAAAATACTAAGTCTGTAGGAATCCCCAAATTCGTGCTTTACACACGATGCCCAATGGAATTGACACACACAAAAGAGGCAATGCAACGACCAAATGCATTGACAGAATTGGATGTTCATTTATTTTAAGCAGCCATTTATATCTGTTGGAAAATTTTAAAACTAAAAAAATAACAATTACTATTATACACACACAAAAACAAGTGAATTACATTAGCTTCTCACTATCCCTACTTGTACTGATTAATCCCTTTCTGTTTGCCAAACTCCACACACCTCAAATTATGCCGACTATTTGTATTAGCTCCTGGTGCGAATTTATAAGTGCCTCCTTATTCTTTACGGTCCTGTTAGCACTATCAAGATCACCATAACACAAAATGTAAGTATCCCATGAATGTTTTTATATTAAGCATGTAATACTTAACAACTACATGTATAATTATATATACCTTATGCACTGTTAAATGAGTGAAACAGCTCATCCCTAATTGAGTCTGGAATACTTGTAAAATGCAAATGTGTTGTTTTCTGTTTGCCGCCAAACTTCCTGTTGAATTTTATTCTTCATTTCTTCCTTCCTGTTCGAATTTTAACCCGTTTTTCTTATAACTTAGCACCATTCTATACTTCATCATAAAATCAGTGCTCAACACAACATGTTTTATTAATCTTTTCACAATAAAGCAACTCATTGTGAACTGAAATCAATGACTTTGCAATTCTACTAGCATTTCTTCTGTTACAGGCTTGCCCAACCCAACAGTTGCAGTTCTAGTTTTTACACCAGTGATATAAAAATTACCAATTTCTTGGTCTTAGCCTGTGTAACAAATTTTCGAACATTGACAAAAACTTGCTCTCAGAAACGATAAGTGCATGTATTTTCTTGTCACAAACGTTGATTTCTAAGATTGGCTTAACATTTATCATTTCTTCATCCTCCAAACATTTTTCTCTTTATGGGTTCTTTTCTATTTTTGTGCACCTGCACTGTATTCATCTCCTCTATCAAAGAGTCTTGAGCCTTGTTATCTCCTTCCATTAATTCATGAAGTAATTCCTCCACATCTGGTTCTCTTATCAATTTCATTCCTTATCTTAGCCTTTTCAAACTCTGACATACCCTTCTGATGTCTGTAATTCTGACTACATAAACACCATTCATCTTTAGTATACCTGTCTAGATCTTTTGTACTACAATGTATTTTCGCTTCGTCATTCAAAGACTGATTCGATGAGATGAGATTACGGGCAATCTCTGCCAAGGTTGTATCTGCTTCTGGTCTTGAAACTGATACCAATATTGTTTTTCAATGTTTTCTACCAATAGCCTCATTTTACCCTGAATCAAATAAATGTTTTACTCTAATTTTCTTGTCATTTGATACATCTTTTCCATGTATTTCTCTTTCCTTGCTGTTACTCTGCATCTGATTTGTCCCTACTTTCTTGCCCTCCTTCACAATCTCCATTTTCATTATTTCAACCTTGCTTTGTAACTCTTACAGTAGAATATCTTTGGCTTCCCTCTGACACCCATGCCTCCATCTTTGCTACCTTCCATGTTTACCTTTCTTCTGTTGCTTCATAACCTGGTTTGTGAGTAACCGAATCCACTTTCCCTTCTTCCCGTTTTTTCTCATCTCTCCTCCCTGATGAAGGAACAAAGTTCCGAAAGCTAGGATAAAAATTTTCTGTTTTGTGTATCTATCGGCTGTACTGAGCTGAGGTAAGTACTGGCCAGCCCCTCTCTCTCTTTGTTAGTATTTGTTTCACATCTTTATATGAGATTTTTCATTAATCATTTAAACTTTTATGATGGTCATAATCAGAAAAACCAAACCAGCTCTCTCTGCCTGATGGCCATAACATAACTGGTCCTTGCATATTCCAGCAGCTGCCAAGACCACATCTCCCACCACCATGTCCACTGAAGTTACCAAAGATAACTAATTGGATCTCTATTAGCTTCCTACCACATTATGCACGTTTTGCAACACTTTGATAGATTTCATGCAGTTGAAATGGAGTGAAAATGACCTGGAAACGTAAATGTAGATGTAGATGTAATTGTAAATGGAATTGGACCCCTTTCCTGCACTACTAATTCGACAACTAATGTACATCTGTTACATTACATTATTTGATACCAAGTCTACTGATACTAATTACAGTTCCTTTAAGCACAAATGTATGCTTTTCATAGGCAAGAATGTGTATGTGTCGCACTTTCAATCAAATTCTGTCGACAAGATCAATATGTTAAATTAATTTGATATACGATTAACTATCTACTGCTTCCTGTATAAATGTATGTCTGTAGTAATTTTCTGGTATGACACACTTAATGTAAACACTCATCATTGTAGCATATAAAATGATGAGAATGAAATTTGTGTTGCTACTGGTAATAATTATTGTGCAATGCATTATCTGATATTATGTCTATATTGTAGGACTGCCTTATTTTTTACTTATAATGTGTAAAGGCCTACAGTATAGAGTCTAGTTATGCTTGTAGTTACAGTTGGTGCTAGTGTACATAGGATTGAATTTGTTGGACTGACATATAAT
This sequence comes from Schistocerca americana, assembly GCF_021461395.2. NCBI lineage: Eukaryota > Metazoa > Arthropoda > Insecta > Orthoptera > Acrididae > Schistocerca > Schistocerca americana. The sequence goes on along the minus strand of NC_060128.1, from coordinate 199,140,864 downwards.
TGTTGTGCTTACTGCATTAATGCTCCTTGTCCCATTCTAAGTTATTAGAGTAGTTGTTCTGTTCAGAGACTTGGTGTTTCCAAACAACCCAGCTTTGGATATTTGTAGCTGTTAGCCGGCCTCTTGGCTTTTACATGTAAGTGCCTACCACTTAAGGCCAGATTCTCACTCCTGCTAATCCATCCTTTGTCCACAGGCCCTCGTCATGTCAAGCTCAGTTGAACCCATTACCGTTTACCCGTTCTTTGTCCACATACACAGCACAATCAACATTTTCTTTTACTAAATCAAAGTTGAATGCATTTCCTGAAAGTAAACCATCCCTGGTGTCCTTCAGCAGTTCAAACTACTGGTTATGCTCATTTGCTGCTCTGGTTTTTCATACAACACTCATTAAGGAGTGTCTCTTATTGTTTACAATTTGGGGCTTACTGCAGCAGCGGCAAGTTTCTTGGTTTCCCCAGTTCTAATGGGTAACTCTTAATGGTAATGTAATGTGTTCTCTCTACCGTCGTCATGTTACATAATCTCTACTTAATGCTACAGATGATTTATTAGATGACACATTCAGTACCACCTAGCCTACTATTGATGTTAGGATAATTTCCTTCTGTGTTGGACCAGTTGTGTAGATAACTTGAAGTGGGGACTGAAGCATTACCACTAACTACAGAATGATCAAATACTTTTACACAAAGAGGAAGCAATTTTTAATATTATTGTGAAAGGGTTTTTATGCAATGGTGTTCCTTTAAGTAAGTTGTTGTTCACACTCAGTTTTCATTTACTTGCATAATTTACACCAGCCCATGGTGTTTTGCCATATTACATGTTTCATTGCAGCACTTCACTTTTATAATAGCCAAATCGTCACAGCATGTGGTGTTGCTCTGCCCACTCTTTCCAGCCGCACATCTCTTGGTGATGAGTGTGATACCTGAGGCTAAGCACTGTGGCCATGCGTGTGTCACTCTTCACCCACCATCAGCAAATATGATGTATAGTCTGTCAAAATTGGATCACAAAACAGCCCCCAGAATACTAAGTCTGAAGGAATTCCCAAAATTCGTGTTCTGCACACCATCCCCAGTGGAATCAAAACATAAGTAAGAGGCAATGCAACCACCTAATGTGTCGACAGAATTGGATGTTCATTTACTTTAAGTAACTCCTTATATCCCTGGAGAAAATTTAAAACTAAAAAAATGACAATTACCATTATACACACACAAAAACAATTGAATTGCATTAGCTCCTCATCCTTGAACCGATTAACCCCTTGCTGTTTCGCAAACTTCACACACCTCAAATTGTGCCAACTGTTTGTAATACTTCCTGGTGTGAAAATATAAGTCCCTCCTTATTCTTTATGGTTCTTTTAGCACTAATAAGATCACTATAACACAAAACATAAATATCCCATGAATGCTTTTATATTAAGGATGTAATATTTAATAACTTCATGCATAATTGTATTTACAATATGCATGGTTATGATGAGTGAAACACCTCATCTCTAATTGACTCTGGGATAGTTGTAACATGCAAATGTGTTGTTTCCTGTTTGTCACCAAGAAACCTGTTGATTTTTTTCCTTCCTTTTTTTCTTGTTTATATTTCAACCATGTTTTCTTACAACTGAGCACCACCCTTATACTACATCACAAAATCTTTTATTAATCCTCTCACAATAAACCAACTCATTGTGAACTGAAATCAAAGACTTTGCAATTCTACAAACATTTCTTCTGTTATGGGCTTGCACAACCCACCTGTTGCAGTTCTAATTTGTACTCCACTGACATTAAAAATTGCCAATTTCTTGGTCTTATGCCTATTTAACAAAATTTTTGAACACTGATGACACCTTGTTCTTACAACTGATAAGTACATGTATTTTCTTGTCACAAACATCCACTGCTATGATTGGCTGTAGATTTTCAGTTTCTTCATCCTCCAAACATTTTCCTGTTCATGGATTCTTTTCTATTTCTTTGCACCTACACCGTATTCAACTCCTCTATCAAACAGTCTTGAACCTCATTATCTCCTTCCATTAATTCATCAAGTAATTCCTCTACACCAGGTTCTCTTATCAATTTCCTTCCCTATCTTGCCATTTTCACAATCTCACATATGCTTCTGATGTCCGTAATTTTGACTATATAAACACCATTCATCTTTAGTATATGTGTCTAGATCAATTGTACTACAATCTATTTGGACTTCGTCATTCAAAGTCTGATTCGACGCTCTCGACAGAATTTAATGTACTCATAATTTCTTCCATCATATTACTCTCAGTAGCTTTGCCATCGACACATAAAATAAAATTATTTACCTCACCCTTTTCATCCTCCTCCAAAAACAACTCATCTGATTCCTCCGACCTAACAGTTCCACTATCTCAGCCAATACGGAAAATGTCACATCACTTTCACCAACATTTTTTGGCCTTAAATCTCCGTTAATGCTTAAATATTTGTAACTACAGCAGAGAACTCCTTTGGAATTAATAAGACCCTCCATTCGTATCGCATTAGGTCGTGTTCCCAGTCCTTGTTCTGAGGCCTGATCCCTGATATTCACATCATTGACATTCCACAGACATCTTTTCAATTTCACAAGCTTTTAAAAAGAATTCATCATACACATCTCTTGTGCTAACATCTTAATAAAAGATATTGTGTGGTGCACTGATTTTATGATGAAGTATAGGATGATGAGTAGTTATATGAAATAATGGTTAAAATTTGATGAAGAAGGTAGAAAAGCAAGAATAATATTGAACGGGATGCTTGATGGCGAACAGAAAACAATGTATTTTTATGTGAGAGTCACCCCAGACTCCATTACAGAGGAGCTGTTTCACTCATCATTACTGTACATAAGGGATATACAATTATGCATAAAATTATTAAGCAATGCATGTTTAATATAAAAATACTCATGGGATATTTGTCTTGTGTTACTTTGATCTTAATAGTGCTCAAAGGAATTGAAAGAAAACGGAAGCATTTACAATTTCACACCAGGCAGTATTACGAATAGTTGGCGTCATTCGAGGCATGTGGAGGTTGGGAAAGGGCAATCCATCAGTTCAAGTAGGGATAATGAGGAGCTAATGTAATTAAATTTTTTTTGTATGTTTGTAACTGTAATTATCATTTAATTAGGTTTAAAATTTATTAAGGGGTGTAAATGTTAACTTAAAATAAATGAACATCTAGTTCTGTCAAAGCATTTGGCGGTTTCCATTGGCTATGACATGCATGTCAATTCCACTGGGAATGGTGTGTAGAGAACAGACTTTGGCGACTCATTTGGAGTTAGCATTGTGGTTGCTGCTTTGAAATCCAATTTTGACAGATTCGACATTAGCTATGATGGTGTTGGGTGCAGAGTGACACATGTATGGTTCCAATACTTAGTTATCATCATCATCATTTAACAGTTCCAGTTTCCTGGGTACTGGTAATGAGCCTCTTCCACTTCATCCTGTGCAAATACAGCAGTTCACAGAGAACATCATCCACAGTCCATCCTCTGTTCACTAGATCAGTCTTAATCAAGTTCACTGTTTTTACCAAGTAGCCAAACATGTTTCAAAACCACTGTAGCATCATCAGTGGGTTTCTGTTTTATTTAATCTGTAATGTGAACTTTTTACTAAATGATTACAAAATTATGGGGTTATATAGTTCATTCAATAGTTCCTACCTTTTTGTTAATACCTTTACACCTTTGTTAAGGTATTAACAAACTGAAAGGCACTATTGTTTGAACTAAATATCCACATAATTTTTTAATCATTTAGTAAAAATGCTCACATTACAAATTAAATAAAACAGAAGCCCACTGATATTGCCACAGTGGTGCTGAAACATGTTTGGGTACTTGGAAAAAGCCGTGTTTTGCATAACTGGCGGGCCTCACATCCTACAATGTCAAGTTGCTGTAAAAAGCGCATTATCTGGTAGTGAGCTACTCCATTTATACTCATAAATATTTCTAGCTACAACTGAGTACTCTTTTGGAATTAAAGGGACCCTCCATATCCATCCAATTAAGACCTGTTCATGCCCCTTGATCTAGGGGCTGACTCCTGATATTTACATAATAGACATTCCACGGACATATTTTCAGTTTCACAATATTTTTTTTTTTAAAATTCATCATACACTACACTTGCACTAAATTTTCTCTCCTTCTATTAAGTGCCTTTGCCAACTTAAACTATTTATTCTCCCACAATTCCAGTAACAGTGATTTCAAAATTTTCAAATATGACCTCCAATCATAAAACTGTATTCCACTTCCTCCTTTTTGCACTACTCAGTATTAATTTTGTGATCCAACTCAACAGTTTTCTCATAATTTCTTACTGTTCTCTTGGTCAGACTTATAACTCTCATTGAGTTTTTATCATCTAAAACGACTGGCTCGCTATCCACTACAGAAATGAATGCTTTGACTCTCTCTTCTGACACATCTAATCCAGCAGTATTACAATGCTCATCCATTAGTTTATTCTCAGAAATCTCTTCCTCACTTTCCTTTGACGATGAATGAGTTACATCTGTTGACATAAATTCAACCATATGAATCACTATTACTATCTTCTTGAACATCCACAGCTGCATCATCTGCGTTACAACCGATATGGCAATAACTGCTGCTGTTGGATTTATATCAATTGAGATAAGATTACAATGAAACTCTGCCAAGTTTGTATCTGCTTTTGGTTTCGAAACAGATACCAATTTTATTTTTCCAAAGTTTTCCACCATTAGCCTCATCATCCTTTGAATCAAATAAAATTTTACTCCCATTTTCTTGTCGTTTGAAATATCTTCCCCATGTATTTCTCTTTCCTTGCTGTTACTCTGCGTCTGATTTGTCCCTCCTTTCTTGCCCTCCTAAACAATCTCCATTTTCATAATTTCAACCTTGCATTCTAACTCACTATATATTTCCGGATTTGCTACCCATCTTGTCCTTTTCCATGCTGGTTTAGAGCAACATCTCTGGACCTCAGATGCAGAGAAATCTAGTTTTCTGCTCTCCTGTTGTGGTTATGTTGTCCTTGCATTGCTGGTCATTCAAACCTTAGCTCCTTGTCACGATCTCTGAAATGTGCTTCCTCATTATTCCCACTTTGTTAATTATTTCCATAATGTTGGAGGTCCTGTGAAATAAATTGAATTGATTTCTTTTGTCCTAACTAAAATTTACTTTGTCCCACTCCTTTGTCTCCTGGTGAAACTCTGTGGTTTCGTTTCCCTTTGCCTGCTGGTGAAACTCTGTGGTTTCCAGTTTCACTACAAATTCCAAGAATTTGTCTACTAAGTTGGATGGGCTGTGTTCCAAGTCCCATTGCATCTATTCTGGAAATTGTCACTTGAGCATTGAAATTTCAGTTAGAACACCCTGCAGTCGAGGTTTGCGAAATAGTTTAGCCACTTCACATACACAAAAATTTATCATCTTTGTATTGCCAGGTCTGTAAATTGGCCTAATTAAGAACTTGTTGTGAAGTTTTCTCTGTTTTGCCTCACTCCAGAATTTATTTACAAAATGTTTTTCAAATGCCTCATATCTGATAAACAAGTCATTCAACAATTTTGCCCACTGTTGTACATTTTATTCTGTCTTTACACTAGTTTTATGTTTTGCACATCAGACATTCCTGGTGTGCAATTGTCTTTACATGCTGCAAGAAAATCTGTCAGATGGTACTTTCCCTTGTTAGGAAAGCATATTGAAGATCCTGTTCCACCACATGGTATGTTTATTACAGTGGCGACCTGATCTGTTGCTAACACGTATACTTTCAAGCTTGTCTTCTCCAAACCCCACTGATTTTTTTCAAATGACCATATTGCAATTTACTGTTCTTTGAGACACATTCTAAACTGCAGTGTTCCCCCAAAAGTGCATTCTGCCTCAGAAATCAGTTATTAACACCGCCCTTTAATGATCATCCATCTCTTCACTTTTAGGTCTGTTGACTTTTTTTCTCACCCATGCGGCCTACTTCATCCGGAATTTTGCCACTTTCGGTTCTGATTTGAGTTAACTTCACCTCAATCATAACATCTACATCCATTTTATTTTTCCCAACGTAACATTTACCTAGTTTTTTGATTTCGTGTTTCTTTCACCTCTTTTAATTTAGTTGGGTTTTAACAATTGAAATCTCATTTGTTAGATCAGTTTGCATTCTCCTCATACTAAGCTGTAGATCCCCATTATTTGCTATAAGTAGGTAATAGGAATTTACAAATCTTAACTTCCTGATCTGACTTCAAGCTACCCGGCTGACTATTGTTCTCCAGACACCAAGTGTTTGGTGATGTGTGAATGTAACATCTTCAGTTCGTGATGCTAGGTGAGCAAAGGTATGCACATTACATCTTTTTCACCAGTAATTACCTATTCTCCCATTATGACTTCCTTTTCTGTGATGATGTCACCAAAAAGTGAATATTTCCGACATTGGCTCTGCTGCTGATTAAGACACTGAAGCTCTCGTGGTTGTAGCTGATTTCTACAGTGTTGGTCTCCACAACTGAAGCTGAGGACACTTATTCAGTGCACTTTCATTGCACCATCATCTACCGTCTTGCACTGCTTAATATCGCTAGCAACTCTTGTGTATTACTGCTGCTGAATGTTTCGAAGCTCAAAGCTCCTATACAAAACTGTCTGCACCTTTCAGGACCTGGACAACCGATTCTTGCTTGTGAATTCAGAACTAAATAAATGTAAGTCCACATTCAGACAAGAAAGACCCTATTTGTGACTTTGTCATGGCCTAATGTATGACGCTGTTAGCGAAAAACTTGGCTCGTAGCTTTTTCAGGGTTGTGGCATACACAGTCTTCTTTACACCCTAATATTATATATAAAAACAAAGATGAGGTGACTTACCGAACAAAAGCGCTGGCAGGTCGATAGACACACAAACAAACACAAACATACACACAAAATTCAAGCTTTCGCAACAAACTGTTGCCTCATCAGGAAAGAGGGAAGGAGAGGGGAAGACGAAAGGAAGTGGGTTTTAAGGGAGAGGGTAAGGAGTCATTCCAATCCCGGGAGCGGAAAGACTTACCTTAGGGGGAAAAAAGGACAGGTATACACTCGCACACATGCACATATCCATCCACACATACAGACACAGCACCCTAATATGGTAGAGACCAATCAGTCCACTGCACTGGTAATCATGCCATCAAATAGTTGAGGGCAGACACACAATGTGAGTTAAACATTATTACATGCAACATATCAGAAAAATTGCAGTAATAACATATGATATACTCCAGAATTATTTTGATGTAATTGCTTAATTCAGAGAGACATGGCTTCCTGCTGAATTGTAGTCCTTAATGAAGCAAAACAATGAGTCATTTAATAAGACTGTCCCATTTTCAACTTCACTGGCAGCATGTGAATGATGGTAGTCTTCACTTAATATGCTTAAACTGCTAAGTGTGTTTATGAACCAGGTCTTATAACCCCACTATCAGATGCATAAACTAAATTTGATATATAGTGCAATACAATCACATGCTCTGTCAGCTAAAGTCACAATCTCAAGTCTCTGTTCGTAATCAATGACTTGGCTGAACACCTGATCATGAAAAATACAAGTTTATGACGGCCATAATCAAATATTCAGTCTCACATCAGAAAATCCAAATCAGCCCTCTCTGTCTGATGGCCATAACATAACTGGTACTTGCATTTTCCGCAGGTTCCAAGACCACATTTCCCACCACTATCTCCGCCGAATTGGTGTTGGTGTTGTTGTTGTTGTTGTTGTTGTTGTTGTTGTTGTGGTCTTCAGTCCTGAGACTGGTTTGATGCAGCTATCCATGCTACTCTATCCTGTGCAAGCTTCTTCATCTCCCAGTACTCGCTGCAACCTACATCCTTCTGAATCTGCTTAGTGTATTCATCTCTTGGCCTCCCTCTATGATTTTTACCCTCCATGCTGCCCTCCAATGCTAAATTTGTGATCCCTTGATGCCTCAGAACATGTCCTACCAACTGGTCCCTTCTTCTTGTAAGATGTGCCACAAACTCCTCTTCCCCCCCAGTTCTATTCAATACCTCCTCATCAGTTATGTGATCTACCCATCTAATCTTCAGCATTCTTCTGTAACACCACATTGTGAAAGCTTCTATTCTCTTCTTGTCCAAACTATTTATTGTCCATGTTTCACTTCCATGCATGGCTACACTCCATACAAATACTTTCAGAAACGACATCTTGACACTTAAATCTATACTCGACGTTAACAAATTTCTCTTCTCCACAAACGCTTTCCTTGCCATTGGCAGTCTACATTTTATGTATTATGTATGTAATTTGGAGCATGTATTAAAATCCAGGGAGAAGAAATAAAAACGTTGAGGTTCGCCGATGACATTGTAATTCTGTCAGAGACAGCAAAGGACTTGGAAGAGCAGTTGAACGGAATGGACAGTGTCTTGAAAGGAGGATATAAGATGAACATCAACAAAAGCAAAACGAGGATAATGGAATGTAGTCGAATGAAGTTGGGTAATGCTGAGGGAATTAGATTAGGAAATGAGACACTTAAAGTAGTAAGTGAATTTTACTATTTGGGGAGCAAAATAACTGATGATGGTCGAAGTAGAGAGGATATAAAATGTAGACTGCCAATGGCAAGGAAAGCGTTTCTGAAGAAGGGAAATTTGTTAACATTGAGTATAGATTTAAGTGTCAGGAAGTCGTTTCTGAAAGTATATGTATGGCGTGTAGCCATGTATGGAAGTGAAACATGGACGATAAATAGTTTGGACAAGAAGAGAATAGAAGCTTTCGAAATGTGGTGCTACAGGAGAATGTTGAAGATTAGGTGGGTAGATCACGTAACTAATGAGGAGGTATTGAATAGAATTGGGGAGAAGAGGAGTTTGTGGCACAACTTGACAAGAAGAAGGGACCGGTTGGTAGGACATGTTCTGAGGCATCAAGGGACCACAAATTAAGCTTTGGAGGGCAGCGTGGAGGGTAAAAATCATAGAGGGAGACCAAGAGATGAATACACTAAGCAGATTCAGAAGGATGTAGGTTGCAGCGAGTACTGGGAGATGAAGAAGCTTGCACAGGATAGAGTAGCATGGAGAGCTGCATCAAACCAGTCGCAGAACTGAAGACCACAACTACATCAACAACAATGTCAATTTTCAATTATTGCTCGGCATTGTTTGGCTTGGTGCATATAAAGTCATTTCAGATTTTACAGCCAAAGAATTGACATGTAATTACAACAATAGTAATAAGTAATGGGAAATATGAGATAAGGTTAGTGGCTACAAGAAGCACAGAGTTCTGAGGAACCTAGTTATCAGCAAGACTGGTTACACTTGCAAATAAAGCTAAAAGCATTTGAATAAGATTTGTTAATAGAACAAGAAGAGGACTGATACCAAATTTTTATGGTATGGAAAGCTGTTCTCAGGTAAACCAGGGGTTCTTGGATATATATATATATATATATATATATATATATATATATATATATATATATATATATATATATCTAAAAAGAAAGATGATGAAACTTACCAAACAAAAGCGCTGGCAGGTCAATAGACACACAAACAAACACAAACATACACACAAAATTCTAGCTTTCGCAACCAATGGTTGCCTCGTCAGGAAAGAGGGAAGGAGAAGGAAAGACAAAAGGATATGGGTTTTAAGGGAGAGGGTAAGGAGTCATTCCAATCCCGGGAGCGGAAAGACTTACCTTAGGGGGAAAAAAGGACAGGTATACACTCGCACACACACACATATCCATCCACACATACACAGACACCTGGATATGGATATGTGTGTGTGTGCGAGTGTATACCTGTCCTTTTTTCCCCCTAAGGTAAGTCTTTCCGCTCCCGGGATTGGAATGACTCCTTACCCTCTCCCTTAAAACCCATATCCTTTTGTCTTTCCTTCTCCTTCCCTCTTTCCTGACGAGGCAACCATTGGTTGCGAAAGCTAGAATTTTGTGTGTATGTTTGTGTTTGTTTGTGTGTCTATTGACCTGCCAGCGCTTTTGTTTGGTAAGTTTCATCATCTTTCTTTTTAGATATATTTTTCCCGCGTGGAATGTTTTCCTCTATTATATTCATATCATATATATATATATATATATATATATATATATATATATATATATAACTTACCAAATGAAAGTGCTGGCAGGTCGACAGACACACAAACATACACACAAAATTCAAGCTTTCGCAACAAACTGTTGCCTCATCAGGAAAGAGGGAAGGAGAGGGAAAGACGAAAGGATGTGGGTTTTAAGGGAGAGGGTAAGGAGTCATTCCAATCCTGGGAGCGGAAAGACTTACCTTAGGGGGAAAAAAGGACGGGTATACACTCGCACACACACACACACACACACACACACACACATATCCATCCACACATATACAGACACAAGCAGACATATTTAAAGACAAAGAGTTTGGGCAGAGATGTCAGTCGAGGCAGAAGTGCAGAGGCAAAGATGTTGTTGAATGACAGGTGAGGTATGAGTGGCGGCAACTTCAAATTAGCGGAGATTGAGGCCTGGTGGATAACGGGAAGAGAGGATATATTGAAGAGCAAGTTCCCATCTCCGGAGTTCGGATAGGTTGGTGTTATATATATATATATATATATATATATATCTTTAAGATAAAAGATTCCGTTATAAAGGATTCCGTTTTTTGTGAACTCTGTCCTGCTGCTGAATATACAAACAGCGGTGCTTGAAAATGATATTATTGAACATAATCTTAGTATATGTAATAATCCCCTGGTAGTAGTGCATAAACCTATCGTCAGAGTCAAGTTAGTCCTGGACATGCATACATTGAATAACGACATAAAAATGGAATGAGACAGACCAGTCTGTATTGATGAATTACTGTCAAAATTCAAACAAGCACAGTATTTTAATTCCATAGATTTCACCTTGGGGTATTGGCAGGTCATAACTGACAAAAATTCAAAAAAATACACAGATTTTTGTATGAAGGTATTTGTATTTAAAGTGCTACCAGTTGGATGAAATAGTTCACTGGTCACATTCAATAGAGTTTTGCATGCAGCTTTAGGTAAAGATCTACTAACCTCTTCAGGTCCAAACAAAATTTTTGTATTATTTCAAATAATTTTTGATAATGGCATGGTATATGGACGTCATAAATGAGCACTGTAATTGTAGGTTTTAGTCACTAATCATCCGAATAGAGATTTTCCTATGTCCAGCTGACTAGACTTGATAGTTTACTCTTGGAAATAATTAAGAATTAAGTGTTAGGTTTATCAGTAAACTCTTCCGGGCTAAGTTGCCTGGTCGATCTGTAGAACTTCTTCTCCCTGACGTTTCGTTCTCAACTACGGAGAACATCTTCCGAGGTGAGTCGACGACTGGCTGCTAGGAGCTGGGGCCGCCGCTTATATAGAGATCGTAGGGGGCGCCACCACACGTCACGTGGCATCGATGTGCAGCTATCTCTGGCTATCGTCTGTTCTCTCAATTGCAGGCAATCGATTGTCACGTGATTGATGCAACGCCGACAGCCATATCTTATCCAATTTTAATCCTTCTTATTTACGATTAAAATTGTATTGATGTTTGTGGATTTCAATTGCCTCTCTATACATACGTGTATAATAGTGCGACGTCCTCGCTAGCACGCTTGTTTCACCAAATTTCACCAAAAAAATTTCGTCAACTCACCTCGGAAGATGTTCTCCGTAGTTGAGAACGAAACGTCAGGGAGAAGAAGTTCTACAGATCGACCACGGCAACTTAGCCCAGAAGAGTTTACTGATAAAGACGCCGGCGTGAAAGCCTACATGGAATGATAAGTGTTAGGTTATTGTAACATAATTTGTTGATCTATTTACAACAACAATGATTATAAATAACTACAGAAAACTGAGTATAACATTTGTACTTACGTTTCTTTCGGGAAGATATTGCAGAGAGGTCACCAACAATGGCCACCACGACACAGTGAACATAACACCTCATTGTAGCCAAGAGTACCGAAAAAGTATCACTGAGAAAAAATTCTGGAGGCAGCTAAAATTTCCAGCTTACTGGACACATGGTTGCAGTGTAGAATAAACTGTAATTGCACTTAAATCCAAACAGAATAAAATAGAACAGGATAATTTTATTGTTGTTAGGCCACTAAGGCAATAGACAGTCATACATGTAATGCAATATAATTCGTGTTGCAATAGAACAAACAGAGAAGTAATGTCCCGCCAGCTGTATGTGGCAACTGAAGAGGCTAAAAAAGTTAATTATGTATGTAGAGAATATATTACTAGTATCAGACATGGGATGGACATTGTAATCTGTTAACAAGAATTTTGGACAGGTTTTGCATTAAAAGTATTACAATGAAGCATTCTAAATCACTTTTCAGGAGAGAAGAGTGTGACATCTGGCACACATAAATGGGATAAAACCTGAACCAGAATGAATATGGGCTATCAAAGAGTGTCCTGAAGCAAAGGAATGTGTAGCAATTAGCAATTGAAATTGTTTCGTAGTGAAGCAAGATTTTATAGGCGGTACATATGGGAGCAACCTGTGAAAAATCCAAGGCTATTAATACTTCTTAAACAAAACCAAAATACAATTGGAAGGATTCAATAATATTAAGTTAGCGATGCCAGAGGCACCTATTTTAGAACATCCACAAATGGATAAGCCTTTTACATTTAGTACTGATGCATTCGAATATGGAATTGCTTGCGAATTGTTCCAAGCAGAGTGAGATCTGAAATTAGAAGACAGCAATATCTTAGCATTTCCTAACAAAGCACTGAGCAAATATGAGTTAAATTATACCACAACAAAGAAAGAGTCATTGGCCATAGTATGGAGTATAGAGAAATTTCAGACTGTGTTTTGGAGATATAAAACTATAATTTATACCAACCATCAAGCCCTGTCATTCTTACTGGAAAGTCGGCTATTACTTAGGAGACACATCATTTGGGTATTTTTCCTACAAGATTACCATCTACTCATAGATCACATTGTCAACATCACTGCAGTGTCATCAGTTACCTCTGTGCCTCATAATTATGCATGCTGTCTTCAGCACTGACTGCAGCCGTCCAATATCTGTGCTTCTTGTAGCCACTAACCTTATCTCCTTTGCAATTTTACATGTCAAAAACAACTTAACTCTCCCTTCTGTGAGTGACTTCTTCTTACTTTGTGAGCAAAGACTACTATTTATGGTTCAACAGGTCTTGTTATTTTGTAACTAATGTCAGTGGTTGCCCTTGCCAGTTGGTCACTTAAAACTGTTTACATGCTTCAAAATTCCCTTCACCTGCTCTCATTCACTTACCACACTCTATCCTGGCCATAATGGTCAACATCTGTCATGTTTGTCATGTTCCCTGGTGCTACTATGCTTCACTGTACCTAACACCACCTTCTCTCTGGCTGGTTGAATGTGCTTTATTCTAACACTGAATAGGTGATCACCTGTAATAATAGTTGTGAGCTGGCCCTGCTGATCAGTTCCAGCTTGACTTCTTGCAGTGCATCTTTTCCAAAGTGTGAGTGCTTCACTGAAAGGGAGTGGTGTTTCTGCTACCTTTAGCTATGTAAATTATTTCTGATACTGACTTTGCTTTAAGCACTGTATTTTCTTCCAGAGACTTACACAATTACAATTCACAACTACATGACAATAACTCTTAATATGGATCTTTACTCAAAATCAACGAGTCTCTCTCATATCTTTTCTACTTCTATTGACATTCTTGAAGTTGTGTGCTTGTGTATTCTCTGGTGGTCCTGCAAAGTTCCCTCAACTGGTGACAACTTGGAATAGTGTGCTCCATCAGCAAGTGGAGACCTACACTCACCACTCAGGCTGCAACACACAGGTAGTGGCTTATTTCACTTCTCTCGGTACAAAAAGAGAACTCTCATCGATATACCATTTCTACAAAGTCCTTCTGAGCTATATACAATTTTTGTATTTCATTCACATGGCCTTTCTCCATACTCTGAAGAGCCTAACAGTGTATCATGGCCTCTTCTACAAAAATGTTATGGGACACCACAGTATAGTGAGTTACTAGTACAAATTGTAAGTTGTTACTAGCTCTTTTATTTGACAACCTCTTTCATCGGTGAATACTAACAACAAGCAGCATACCAAATGGTGAGAATGCATGACCTGGCATACAGCTGTTGCCTTTGCAATACATGTGGTGCCACCCTTATTTTCCCCCTCCCAATGCCTACATGCATATAGCAACCATTGCTGGTCCTGACATCAAAACAGTTTTGTAAATGTGGTTTGTTACTATCAAGTTCAAATGATCATAGGAAAACTGCACCAGCTGAGCACCTCAATACCTCATGGTTCAAGCCCCAAGTCTGACGCCACAATGCAGTAGAAGCTATAATAATGTTTGTCGCTATTAGTAAACCTTCATACTTGGTAAATAAGGCCTGAATATACATTTTAGTATCTACATCTATGTGGATACTCTGCAAATCACATTTAAGTGCCTGGCAGAGGGTTCATCGAACCACCTTCACAATTCTCTATTATTCCAATCTTGTATAGCGCACGGAAAGAATGAACACCTATATCATTCTGTACGAGCTCTGATTTCCCTTATTTTATCGTGGTGATCATTCTGCCCTATGTAGGTCAGTGTCAACAAAATATTTTCGCATTCGGAGGAGAAAGTTGGTGATTGGAATTTCGTGAGAAGATTCCGTCGTAACAAATAACGCTGTTCTTTTAATGATTTCCAGCCCAAATCCTGTCTCATTTTTGTGACACTCTCTCCCATATTTCGCGATAATACAAAATGTGCTGCCTTTCTTTGAACTTTCTTGATGTACTGTGGCAATCCTACCTGGTAAGGATGCCACACCGCACAGCAGTATTCTAAAAGAGGACGGACGAGTGTATTGTAGGCAGTCTCCTTAGTAGGGCTGTTACATTTTCTAAGTGTCCTGCCAATAAAACACAGCCTCTGGTTAACCTTCCCTACAACATTTTCTATGTGTTCTTTCCAATTTAAGTTGTTCGTAATTGTAATACCTAGGTATTTAGTTGAATTTATGGCTTTTTATTATTTTTATTACAAGTTATCTTCATTTATCCCATGAGGTAATTATTCAAGATTTCATAGTAATAAAATGCGATATGCTTCAGTGGTTCATGGGCATTGCATTGGATAATGTTGTGAAAGCTGCACAATATTTCAACAAGACAGCCATTCGTCAGCTTCAGGTCTTTACTGACATACTGCTGTAGCTGCTCAACAGTATGTCACTGTCACACTACAAAATAGCAGACACCGATTGGTGGGGTTATAATGTCATCATAAACAAATCACAGAGTACTTTGGCATCCAAAGCCCCCTGTCAGAAAAACAAGCCATGGTCCTTGCATGCACAATACAGGAAATGTGCAGCAACAAATCAGTGTTCAATGTCTGCTCTTATAACAAGCTGAACCTGTGTAAAACTTTTAGCTTTATTCCATGGAGGACTCTATCCATAATTTCTACTATTTAACTTTAGCAGTTCTTGCACAGTATACGCTTATAATTTTAATGTAATGCAACTTTACCTTTTCTGAAGAAGATACCCTTAGTGGTATTGAAACCTGGTCGAGGCTTATTGCAGTAAACTTCAAGCAACCAGTTGCTTGCATACATCATTTACTGGGTGTGGAGGTGATGGGGGCAAAAATTTTTATTTTAATGATTGCCACACCAGTTTGCGTATCATATCTGGAGCACACTCTCCTCTATTTTGTGATAATACAAAATGAGCTGCACTTCTTTGAACTTTTTCAGTGTTCTCTGCAAATCCTATCTGATGCAGATCACATATCATGCTACAGCACTCCAGAAGAGGGCAGACAAGCATAGTGTTGGCAGTCTCTTTAGTAGATCTGTTCGATTTTGTAAGTGTTTTGCCAATAAATCACCGACTTTGGTTCATTTTCCCCAGGAAATTATCAATATGATCATTCCCCTTTAAGTTACTCGTAATTGTAATCCCTAAGTATTTACTTGAATTCACAGGCTTTATCTTTGTGTTATTTATTGTGTAACCAAAATTTAGTAGATTAGTTTCATTCTCATGTGGATGACTCCACACTTTTCATTATTTAAAATGAATTGTCACTTTTCAGACCCCACATATATCTTTTCTAAATCATTTTGCATTTGGTTTTGATCATCTAATGACTTAACAAGATGGTAAATAACAGCATCATTTGCAAACAGTGCAAGGGAGCTGCTCAGATGGTCTCCTACATCGTTTATATACTTTAGGAATAGCAGAGGGCCTATAACACTTCCTTGAGGAATGCCAGATATCACTTTCATTTTACTCGAAGCCTTTCTGTCAGTTACTATGAACTGTGAGCTTTCTGACAGGAAATCACTAGTCCAGCCACACAATGGGGGCAATACTCTGTAGGCACTTAATCTGATTAGAAGTCAGTTGTGAGGAGTGGTGTCAAAAGCTTCCTGGAATTCTAAAGAAATGGAATCAATTTCACATCCACTGTTGATAGCACTCACTACTGTGAATCAAGAGTTAGCTGTCTAATGAGAGTGATATTTTCTTAATCCATATTCACTATTTGTCAATAAATAACTTTATTCGAGGTAATTCATAGTATTTGAACACAGTATATATTCCAAAATCCCACAGCAAATTGATGTTAATGTTATGGGTTTGCAAATCAGCAGATTACTCCTATTCCTTTATTATGTATTGGTGTGACCTATGCAACTTTTCAGTCTTTAGGACTGATCTTTCGAAAAGTGAGCAATTGTATACAGTTGCTAAGTAAGGAATTAATGTATTAGTATACTTGGAAATGAACCTAACCGATATACGATCTGGACCACAGGCCTCACTTTTATTAAGTGATTTAAGGTGCTTCCCAACATCAAGGATATCTATTTCTCAATTTGCCATGGCATTTCCCCATAATATTTAAGTCATGTCTGTCTAGAAATTGTGTGGAACCAATAATGCATGTGGCCACTGCGTCCTATAGGAGGGAGAGAGGAGAAGGATGTACAAGATGGCCAGCTAGTATGGGCTACCAGAAGTAATTCATTAACACTTCATTGACAACATTAAGTTTTCTTTCATGCCCTGAAGCTGCGAGATGCTACAAGCAAAAGTTCCCACAATTCCAACATGCCAACGCAACCTGTCCTTCAAGACAGAAGCAGTTAATTCCATGAGCTCTCTGCTGAATGCACTAGCATGCCACACCATGCATTTAACCAATAGAAAACATAAGAAGCAGGTCACGTTTGTGGTTGCTGGAACACCTTGGAGAGAAGGGCAGAGTGTAGATGCTCTCTTGAGCCTCAGCCTTCAAACAAAGTGGTTGGCGTTTGCTCTCTGCCTTTGTCCCAGTTCACCCTGACCAGCCACACAATCATGAACCACCACCTCCCACATGTCCTATTCCATTTGTTTCATGCTGCACCTTGACAGGCTGCTAAGGTGAGCATTTCTCCAAGTACCAAGAATGCGTTAAATTTCAATTAGTTTCATTCTTTAATTTTGTAAAACCCTCCTCTCAAGCCCCCTCTCGTATCCTGACAATGCTGCTCCTCTTTTATCCCTGCACAGAGGTGTCCAAATATGTCTAAATGTCTGTGGAGCAATGGGAGCCCCCTCTTCCTCAAGATCCACAACCAGAGAATGTAGTTGGATGTTGGGCACTGGGGTCTGGAGCTAAGTTGACTTTCTAACTCATCCCAAAAATCCTCTCTTGTTCAGATGGGAACCTTGTGCAGGCAAGTCCATTCCCGGAATGTAACTGTCCACAAACAATTGCCCCACAAATGCTGCTTTATGACAGGGTGCTTTGTCATGCTGATACAAACAGTCACTGTCTCTGAATTTTTCTTCTAGCGTACGCAGTACACGGCTCTGTAAAATGTGTTAATATCCTTCAGCATTTAGCATTTTCTTAAGCACAATAATGGGACGACACCCTAATCATAAGAAACATCCCGATGTCATAACGCTGACTCCTCCATACTTCTCTGTTGGTCCTACACTTCGTGGTGGGTAACATTCTACAGTCATTCACCAGACCTAAACTGCTGAATCATATTGCCACTGGGCATACTCTGATCTATAAGTCCAGATCCCTGGATTACAGTAATGTCACTCTATACACTGTATCAAGTGTTGCTTAGCACTGAGTATAGAAATGTGTGACTTATCAGGAGCTGCTAAACTATTGTACCCCATTATTTGTAACTCCCTACACACAAGTCATTGAGCTATCTGTGCTGCTGGTAGCACTTTGGAACTTACAACCTAGTTCTTTGGTTACTTTCATACAATGTTTTTACAACCACTCTCCACAGTGCTCAAAATTCCCCATCCATCATTACATGAGGTCTGCCTGGTATTGGCTTAGCTGTGGTTGCTCCTTCACATGTCCACTTAACAAAAACTCACCAATAGTTGGCTTGGGGGGCATCTTTAGAAGGGTTGAAGTGCCCCTAATGGACTTGTAACTGAGGTGATGTCAAATGACTAGTCCATGTTGGAAGTCTCTGAGATCTCCCCTTGTGAAGAATTCTGCCTCTGATTGTGCTGCATCACCCAACAGTAACATAGCTGATCAGCGTAGTTACTCACCTGGTCAGTGACGTGTGGAGTTGCTGCCGACATTAGTACTGCCAGCCTTTTGACTTGAAGATCACAGTCCGTTTGGTGCCTTATGTAACAACAGTCAGTACACCAGGTGGAGCATTGGCAGCCACAGCCACAGCTCTGTATAATAGTACATGAATATTTTAGAAGAAAGCCAGCAAAAATCACAAGATTGTCCCGTAAGCACCAGGAGAAAGGTAATACAAACAATAGAGGCAACAGGCAAATAAGTGATCGGCATTCGAGAGCTGTTCAATAAGAAAATTTCATGCTGCTCTGGTCTTAAATCTTGAACACTTGTTTTATCCAGTTCTCTACACTAGTCTATCCTGTGAGTCTTTGGTATTGACAGCTCGGTAGCGTCTTTCCGTTGCCTAGCGACCGCAGGCAGGCAGCCAATGACGGTCTGACTTTGAGCGGGTAGCAAGGGCCACGTTGCCGCTCTGAAACCCGGTCGCACGCGCTTATGAAACTTACCAGTGTCTCGCGTGCAGGCGGTGCGGTCGTTCGTCGTTTGTCTGAAGTTGAATTCGCAGTTTATTTCGTTTTTGTTGTTTTTAGTGTTTCTTTGTTTATGTTTCGTTGTAAACAATGTCTAGTGCGGCAGGTAGTACCAGCCCAACACAAGAAGTGAAACGGAGGAAGATAAGTGTGCTACACACCCAGGCCCGTGGTTCAAAATGGTTCAAATGGCTCTGAGCACTATGGGACTTAACATCTATGGTCATCAGTCCCCTAGAACTTAGAACTACTTAAACCTAACTAACCTAAGGACATCACACAACACCCAGCCATCACGAGGCAGAGAAAATCCCTGACCCCGCCGGGAATCGAACCTGGGAACCCGGGCGTGGGAAGCAAGAACGCTACCGCACGACCACGAGATGCGACCCAGGCCCGTGAATTCGTGTGCTCTGTGAGGGATTACTTTGAGAAAGAAAAGGACAAAGGTGGGCCCTTGATTCCTGTTGTTCAGGTTGTGAAGAGAACTGCAGCAGCATTGAAAATAAGTAAGAACACTGTTGTAAAGATGGGGAAAGAACAGTATAGTGTAGATTGTGACGAGAATGGCACAACAAAGCTGCACACACCAGGAAAGAAGTGACAGAGAAATAAGCAGGTGACAGCTTTGGACAATTTTCAGAAAGCCGCTATTCGTCGTCATATATACAGCTATTATAAGAGAAGGGAACATCCCACTCTATCTAAATTACAGGTGTCGCTTCAGAAAGACGATCTTTTTAAAGGGAGCAAATTTTCATTGCGTACAGTGTTGAAAGACATAGGCTTCAGCTATTCACTGTTTAACGGACGCAAAATATTAATGGAAAGGACAGATGTAGTTGCATGGCGGTGCAGATTTCTGCGCAGGATCATGGGTGTGGAATTCGAAAGTATAGTGTGGTTAGATGAAACTTGGGTCAATGCCAGCCATTCTTTACGTAGAGGCTGGAATGAGGGAACGCCTGAGGGGACAATGGCAGTGCCTGTTGGCAAAGGAGGGCGTATTATTGTCTTACATGCAGGAACATCGAAAGGTTTTGTGCCAAACTGCTTGAAAATGTTTCGGTCAAAAAAGACGGGAGATTACCATGAAGAAATGAACAGTGTAGTATTTCAAGAATGGTTCGAGACATCGCTTATGACGAATCTGACAAGTCCATCAGTGATTGTTATGGACAATGCGCCTTATCATTCCGTTGTTCACGATAAGGCACCAACCTTGGCAACAAAAAAAGACGATATCATTCAGTGGTTGAAATGGCGAAAAGTAGATTTCAGAGAAGATTTAAGGAAGGCAGAACTGCTCGAAATTGTGGTGCAAAAGAAACCCCAATTTCCAACATATGTAATTGACGAGATTGCTAAAAGGCACGGGCATGAAATCGTTCGGCTTTCTCCATACCACTGTCACTTCAATGCAATTGAAGGAGTGTGGGCGCAGGTAAAAAATTACATTGCTGCAAACAATAAAAAATTCACAATCTCTGAAGTGGAAACTCTCCTTCCAGCAGCTATCAATAAAGTGACAAGCGAGACGTGGGCTAAAATTGTAAACAGCACTGCAAGTGCCATCAGAGAGGCGGCCAAAACCGAAGGGGTTGTTGAAGAATGCATCGAAAATTTAATTATACATCTGGGAGAGAGCAGTGATAGTTCGAGTAGTGCTGAGGAAGACAGTGTCAAATCAGATTCTGACAGTGATGTGAGTGGTGTTTTTCCATTACAGTAACTACAACGTATTCGGGAATGTGAGGAGAGAGTTTGCTATCGATCTACAACCAGATCATCATATTGTGAGTACTTTCTTCAGATTATAACTCTTAATACGCTGACCAATTATTCTGTAGCTTGTAGTAGAACAAATTAATAATGCTAATACTTAACAATGGAAACCAAAACTGCTAATGTTCAACAACTTGCGAAAATAGTTTTCATTTCACTTGTGAAGTTTAACAAATAACTTTATTATGTTTCAGCGTCTTAGATACTTGTACTAAATAGCTCTTATCAGTTTTCGAGTTAATATATTTCAAGCATCAACTTTAAATAAATTCACGCGTACCAATACGACTTGTATTTTGTCTTGCTTTTATTTCTGCTGCTAGAGAATGCGTGTAGCAGACAGGGCGCCGCGTGCTGTGAGCCACGTTCGGCAACAGCGCCGTCTGCCCGCCGGAACTGTCAGTACCAATCACTCGTCTCACGGACTATACATACATATTCTGCAGACCACTGAAGTGCATGGCAGAGGGTACTCACCATGCACTACAGGTCAATCAATATTCCTTCCCATTTCATTCGTATATGTAGTGCCATTATAAGTCTATAATTAGTGCTATAATTATTCTAGTGCTGTCTTTGCAGCCCCTAGAGGAGTGATACATTAGGAGGGGGGAGGGGGTTGTTGCACATTCTGAGATTTTTCACTTAATAGTGGTTATTGTTACTATGTAAGTTAGCCTTTACAAGATAACTGTCAAGCATATGCCAATTCAGCTTTTTCATCCTTTCTTTGGTGCTCTCCTCAAAGCAACCTACATCCATCCAAACCTGCATGCTGTAATCAAGCCTAGGTGACATTCTAGAATTTGTACCCTCACCCTATCCCCATGACCATACTTCTGCTCCATTACCAGACTGCCTACCTGATGTTTTTTAAGTGAGTGACATGTGCATGGCCACTGCTCACTGTCCCAAATAATAGCTGAATGTTGCAACAACTCCTTTGCAGCGTACCACACAAAGCTATTCATATAGCTCCATTGGATCATCTGTCCACCAATCCCAGTTCACTTGTTTACATTTAGTTCTTCTTTTAAGGTTAAGAGTTCTGGCATATGACAACTCCGACTTCAGCAATTGTCTCTAATTTGTCTTTCTGCTGTTTGTGATATGAATTCACTACCTTGTGAGTGTGCCATTTCTAATGTGAGTGAGTTAGGTGTGTAATATTAGTAATTTTCGCCTCACAAACATTAATATACGCTCAATAGTAAACGCCTGATGGCCTAAAGTTATCGAAAAATTGTAAAGTAAAAGAAATGAATCATCGCATAGCAGCGACAGAATCTATTATTCTTTATCTTTGCCGTTCTTGCGCGGTGCCAGTAAATCTCGATGTACATGTATCGATTAATGGTATAAAAAAGAATTCTGTTGTTTCAAGACAAATGAGGCTTTTCGCGCCTCACCTTTTACTGATTGTATTCCATGAGAGGCGGACGCGGACTTGCTGTGTTCCGCAACTGTATTTTATATTTTATGTGAAAATATTTAGTGAATATGCTAATTGTTATTTTTTTCCAATCAGAAAAGATGTAGTTTCTTGTAACTGATATCGAACAGACAGCATCCAGAGGACATTTTGACTTATGTATAAAGTATTTAACCACAATGGTCATCTATTGTAATTTAATATGAAAAGGTACGTAGCATTAAAAAAAAACGTGTGTTAAAGATAAGTGTGCTTATTTTCGTAAATTAACCTTGATGATTCCATCTCCTTATTTAACTGAATGATAATTATTTTTGTGTTACTTCATCAGAAATTACGATCACGCTGATGGGCCGAACGCAGCATGAGGCAGAAGGAACATTATCGTTTTCCTATTATTTCTGAACCAACTTTTTTGTGTAGTATTGCATTTCTTTTAAAGTCTATAAATCTTCTGGTCCCTTAGTGTTGATCCGGGTATGACTACATCGCGACTATAAAAATGCACAGAAATGATAATGTTTCTTCCGAGCGATCTCAAATATATATATATATCAATATGCTGCTCTTATTCAGGTATTTAATGGTCAACGTATGTTATTATAATAGCGTAATAAATCCCTGATTCTGTTGCCAAGTGGCCCACCAAAATATTCACTTTTTCGACATTAAAAAAAAGTAACAATTCTTTTTATTTTTGTCCCCCCAAGAGCAACGCTACACTTGGCGCCCGAACAGGGACTTGATCAAAAAATCATTTCATGTATGTGTTTAAAAAATTTTCTTTGCTTGTTCTAATAACTGTTTCATTTTTTCATGTGGATGCAATTCAACCGAGAAAGAGAAGTGGGAAAACCTTTTAATTAATTCAGAAGAACGATTGATGAAATTTCCAAAAAACGCGAGTATCCAGCTGTATCATTATCAAGACAGCCATAGTAAGTCAAATTTTTATACGCAGTAGCCAAGCTTTCGTAGTGACGTAGCATCTTTCGAGTTGATCAGAACGTAAACCTGTCTTTCCTTGCCTTGAAACAGCTTTATTTCAATTTGTCCATAGTCCATTCTTACGTAGTTAAATTCAGTGAAAGTGTAACATTGTTGTCAGTGCATAAAAAAATACGATATGGCGGATAACTACGCTCAAAACTGGTAAAACGTGTGATATTTCATTTGTTTGTAATTAGTAGGAACCATCTTGTCTTCTTGGCGTAAATGAACGTCAGTTGTTACCCAGAGTTAAAATTTTATCTTAGGTCCCAGTAAGCCATAGCACTACGTCACAGACAAACGACTGACGGCAGTGACAAACAATATCTGTAGCATTTTGACGTTTGACAAATAATTCATGAACATGGCTGACGGTAAACAGCGGACACAAACAAAACCAGACGACAGCGGTGATGCGAATGGACCTCACTATCCATTACGATCACGCGCGATAGGTACACGAGCGGAGGCAGAAGCAGCCTCGACCGAAGTTTTAGAAGCTGGTCCTAGTGTGCAAACTATTCCCGCTTTTGAAAAAAATGACTTGGCTGCAATGATCGAAGCAATAATGGAACGCAAGTTCGAAAGTCAAAGACAGAGAGAGGCGCAAAGACAGGAACGTGAAAAGCAGGAAAAATTAGATGAAAAGGCCCGCGAAGAAAAAGAGAAGGCCGAAAGACGGCATAATAAAAATCAGGTCCTTACAAATCTGTGCAACTCAGTAAAAGAAGACATAAATTCAGTAAAAACAGAAATAAATTCGGTAAAAACAGACATAAATTCAGTAAAAACAGATCTGCAAACGGAGATAAATGACCTAAATACACGGTTAAATTCGGTAAAGGCCGAACTAAAGGCAGACATAACAGCTGATTTAAATACCCTGTTGGGTAATGTCCAAAGCCAAATCAGCAGTCAGATCACGATCATGAGGCTAGAAATTGACACACAAGTAGAGTCAAAAATAGAAGATATTTCAAAACGGTTAGATGAAAAAATCGAAGCAGCCAAGGGGGAGATAAATTCAAAAGTGATAGAATATCAAAAACAAGCTGCGACCTTAAAAGAAGATTATACTGCAATCTCTGATGAGGTCAAAGGAGTTAAAACCGCAGTAGACACGATCGAGAATGTTGTTGATGATCTTTCGAAACAGATTGAGACTCTTAATGTAGAGGACCAAATAAAGAATACTGTTAAGGCACATGCTGAAGCATTGTCTGATCACTACCAAGAGTGGATTAAAAACAAAGACGGATTCATAGAAAACAAGGTCAAGAACGAACTCAGGGAAACTGTCAAAAACATGACCTTTGAAATATTGGCAGCCCCTGGAAAAACAGGAGACACGGTGATGTCAGAATTAGGCCAGATAAGACGAGCGTTAGCTCAAGATTTACCTGAATGGCGTCAACAGATAGTTGATGAAGTTCGTACACTAAAATGTCAAGTTGAAAATTCCCCACCTCCCGTGTCAGGAAACTGGAATAATTCACCACGAAGTAATGAACAACAGCAGGTACATTACCGTTCACCATTTGATAACGCTCAAACTCATAGTTCTATAGAAGCACACGTTAACCAGACTACCAGCCCATCCACTTTTGTCAGTTTGATGCAGGAGGAAAGCGTGATCAAACATCGTATTTTTCCGACCTTTCACCCACAGAAAAGAGAAATTCATCCTATAGTGTTCCTCCGAAATTTTTCAGGAATTTTCCCGAGTAGCTGGAGTGACCGCCAGCGAATTCAATTTGTTAGTGGATTTATCGTAGGCGATGCTGCCTTATGGGGAACCGAAATGGTCGACTCTTGTAAAAGTTACAAAGAGTTTGAACAGATGTTTTTAGCTAAATTCTGGAGTTCTGGTGTGCAGCAGCGCCTGAGAAAAGAGGTTTACAACGCCGAAGTGTTTAACAGTAAGCGCGGTAGTTTGAGAAGATATTTTGAAAAGTATTTAGCGAAAATCAAGTTCTGGGATTCGCCGATCACCGCCAAAGACGTTATTATGATTCTAAAAACTAAGCTACCGATTGCGATCAGAGAAAAGTTAGTAAACGTGTCTGAGGACGATACGGACACTTTCCTATCTGTGTTAGACTCGTTAGATCTGATTTACGAGGACGCTAGAGTTGATGTTGGCAACGCCCACTTCAGTGCAGGCGGCCAGCACAATACAGAATACGCAGGCAACAATGGTGGCCGAGCGAAAGCGCGTCACAGCGACAGCCAGTACCAACCCCACAACGGTTTCAAAAATAAACACACTACGTACTCCAACAGCAAATACAAAAATAAGTACAATAACGGCCAGAGATACAATCCAATATATAATTCGTCACCACCTCAGTACGAAAATACACATTATAGCACACAGCCCCAGCAATATGGAAACACGCAACCGATCAACGGTAATTATCAAAACGATCAGTCTTACGATTCAAATCGTCAGTGGAAAAGAAATAAATGGCATAATCAAGGTGGAGACCAATGTACACCTTTCAGTAAAGGTTACAATCAACACAAGCCACAGCAAAATACCTTTCAGCCACAAAATATACACTTCACGCAACAAGCGAACGGACCTTCGGGAACTCTGAAGCCTAAACGCCCGCATAATACGCAAATTTATTATGCGCAAGCGAATACGCCAGGACAACAAGATCCGTTTCCAACCGAGTTCGTACCACAAAACCAACACCAGTTCCAGACGGAAGAAACATTAAGAAATATAAATCAGCAGGAAAGTAAGCGTCGAGCGGAAAATTAAAAGCAGCACCTTTGAGCCTCCTAGAGGATGCTGCAGGTTTGAATGGGGGCACCCTGTCCCTTAGTCCACACGAAATTAAAGCAATTAGGTATGACAAAGAGACAAACTTACGGGATGATCTAGTAGCAGACACTGAGACGAAAGACAATGATGACGTATGGGACGAACAAGTTCAAGCTTCCATAAGGGTATCAATTGCCAACATACCAGTAACAGCTATTGTAGATACAGGAGCTAATATAAATGTCTTATCTTTATGTTTATTTAAGCAAATATCCTCTGTATGCAAAGTTTTATCACTTCCAATTCAAGGTTGCACCATATCCGGAGCAATTGGTCCACTAACACAACGTGTAAATCTTCAGACTCAGCTTCAAATCCAGATAGAGTCTATTTCAGTAACGTGCATTTTTCTTATTGTTAAAAACCTATCAGTGCCATGTATCCTGAGTATGGAATTCTTGAGGCAGACGAAAGCTAAAATTGACATCGAGTGTGGAATCTGTACTCTAGTAGCGAGCCAGCAACAAGTAACTGTAAATTTGTTAAGAAGTAAGGTGAAGGCAAACTTTGGGGTGCCTCAAACAGCAGTACGGCCATGGACTAAAAGACAACAGTACAGTCAGACAGAAGACATGACAGATCTTGAAAGTGTTAATGACGATGAGTATAAAGACCTAATTCCCGGTCAGAATGAATTATACGGTAAAGCTAGTGAGTCCATTGAATTATCCAAACAACAGAAGAATGAGCTTTACAATTTGTTAACAGATTACGTTCAAGTATTTTCTAAGAAACCTGGACTAATAAAAGGCTTTGAATATCGAATGGATGTCCTGCCCCATTCAACCTACTGTAGAACAAGCTATTCCATTCCATATGCGAGACGCGAAGCTGTCAAGTGCGAGATCAAGAAAATGTTACGCTGGAATGTGATAGAAGTATCTCATTCACCTTATTCGAGTCCTTTATTGTCTGTGCTAAAATCAGATGGTAGCGTAAGGCTAGTCCTAGATGCAAGATTAATCAATAAAATTATAGTACCCATAAGAACGAGACCAGAGGCTCTTGAAGAGCATCTGCAGAAGTTTCATGGAGTTAAGTATTTGAGTACCCTTGATTTGAAAAGCAGTTACTGGCAAGTAAAACTTGCGCAGGAGTCTAGGAAGTACACTGCGTTTATATTTGCAGGTAGATCTTACCATTTCAAAGTTGTACCGTTTGGACTAAATGTGAGTTCCGGAATTTTTATTTCTGCCCTTGACTATGTACTAGGTCCTGAACTTTTAGATGAGGTAACAGTCTATGTGGATGACGTTCTTGTAGCATCGAAAAATTGGGAAGATCATGTGGCCCTTCTGCAAAAGATATTTCAACGATTCAGAGAGTATGGTGTTACAGCAAATCTTAAGAAATCCAAGTTTGGAAAAAGTGAAATTAAATTTTTAGGGCACATCATCACCCCTGAAGGAATTAAACCCGACCCGGAAAAATTATCTGCTATAAAAAACTTTCCAACCCCTGTTACAAAAAGGCAACTGAGAGGATTTATCGGTCTTACGTCATTTTTCAGACGTTTTGTTCCCAATCAGGTATTGAACAATCCCGCTCTTCACAACCTTTTAAAAAAGAATTCACACTGGAATTGGACGCCGGAATGCCAAGACGGATTTAAGAAAATTAAAGACAGTCTGGTTAACAGTAACATTCTCCATCATCCGCAGATGGATAAGGAATTTTATATTACTGCAGACGCTTCCTTTGTGGGTATTGGCGCTTGTCTTTTCCAGATTCAATTAGTAAATGGACACGAGCAATCCAAGTGATTAGCTTTGCGAGTCGAGTGTTATCAGAGTGTGAGAAGTCTTATTCGGTTACGGAGTTGGAGGCACTTGCCGTAATATGGGCTTTTAGGCGATTTAACTATTATATCTATGGAAAAAAAATTAAAGTCTATTCAGACCATCAAGCCTTATCATTCCTCCTTACATGCAAGTTGCAACACCCTCGTCTTACTCGATGGTGCTTATTCCTGCAGGAATATGACTTTGACATTGTATATATAAAAGGTAAAGATAATGTTATAGCAGACGCACTTTCTCGCTCACCTAAGGGCTTACTAGAAACCAGCGAACTGGTGGAACAAATGTCTAATTATAAAGTTTTGTTAATGAAAGATCCAATTCACAGAAAGTATTTTCTTCAGTTATGTAGGCAGATTCAGATTCTTCAAAATACAGATCCAAAATGGAAAAAGGTTATACAAATTCTTCACGAAAATCCAGCCCACAAGTTGTCCAAGTTTTATAAAGTTCATAACCAAGTGCTATTTCATAAGACGTCTGAGTCATCTGAGAGGTGGTGTGTTTGCATCCCTCGAAATTTCATTGAACATCTTCTGTGGTACACTCACATTTCATGGGGTCACTACGGACCAGAAAAATGTAAAAGGAAAATCTCGACTTACTGTTATGTTCCGAATCTACACCAGAGAATTCATAAATTATTGAGAAACTGTGTCATCTGTCAAAAGGCAAAATCCTTAAACATTTCCACTTCAATTCCACTAAATCCAATAGTTGCTGAAAGGCCAAACCAGCTTCTTAGTATTGATTTAGCAGGTCCACTACCCACCGGCAGGGGAGGCGCTAAATACTTAGTAGCAATCCTGGACAATTTTTCTAAGCACATAAGACTGTACGCAGTAAAATCTTCTTGTGCAAATCCAATAATTCGTCGCATTGAAAATGATTATTTCCCACGATTCGGGGTTCCAGAATCAATTTTGTCTGATAATGCTTCAAATTTCACATCACGCCCGTGGCGTGCATTTCTTGCTCGCCATGGAATCAAACAAATTTTGATATCCCTGTTTCGACCGCAATCGAATCCGACAGAAAGAATCTTCAAAGAATTTAACAGATTTATAAGGACGTACATTCCGAATAAGCAATCTAAGTGGGTAGACTTCGTAACACCATTCGAACAGATTGTAAACCACCTTCCTCATCTGTCGACCGGATTCACGCCACATGAGTTAATGTCAAGATCAAAAGAGAGGAATGAATGGATAGACCCCCTTCCAAAGTTACAAGACAACGAATTGGACCTAGACGCAAAAATCAGGCAAGCTCTCATATCATTGACAACGTATGCTAACCTCCGAAAAAAGGCATTTGATAAGAAGGTAAACAGAGTTATAGATTTCAAAGAAGGAGAAAAGGTATTAGTCAGGACTCACTTTAAACTGTCCCTGTTGTTAAAGAAGAATCGTAAGTGGCAACACATTTATGAAGGTCCCTTTGTGATAATGAGGAAACCACACATTGGTAGCTATTTGTTATCTGACCCTGCCACGAATAAAATCAAAGGATTGTTCCACCATCAAGATTTAAGAAAATTTTATAACGCCAGGAATTAAGTTAATTTAAGCTGTAAGAAAATTCTAAGGTATTGGAGATCAGGATTAACCAATGAGTAACAAGAACGGAACTGAACTGACTACGGACGTTAACCGGTGCTGAAAGGAAACCTTGTGTATTAAAACAACGCGTCTGGAAAATAAAATACAGAATAAGTTGCAGCAAGTATTTACATGAATAATCTTTATGTAAACAGGAGGACATGTCCTAGAGGCGATTTTCAATTTTAGTTATAAGTTAGTATGTAAGGAAAATGATGTACTCGAGAGGTATTAATTAGCCCCGAGGTACTAAAATGAGGAAAGAGGAAGGAGCGAATAATGCACTTCTCTCGCTAAATAGTAATTTGAGAATGAGCAGGAAGGAGCGAATAATGCACTTCTCTCCCTAAATAGTAATATGAAAATGATGATTATATGTGCTTAGTATTAGTAAGTGAAATTTAATCTAGGACAAATTAATGGCCTGTTTTAAAAGGAAATACTTAAACGTCCAGACAAAAGAGGTGACATAAATAAGGCACCACCTGTTAGCGTAAAACAGTCGGTAGATTTAACTTGTAAATTCCAGCACAGTGCTGTGCCAGCGATAAAATAACATCTCTTTGAAGTGAACAGATACCTAGGATTAAGCAGGAACAGATTGATAACGCAGTGCAATTGTTCTAAAAAGGCCTGACGTTAACCTTAAGTAAAAGCGTGATGGAATAAAAAGGAAGTTTATTATATAACGCAAAGTAAGATGAGTCCAGACTATAAACAAGCTGAGTAAAAGAACATATGAGTAACATGGTTTATTATGCCAACTTCACGGTACTATTGAGCATTAGCGATACTGCAAATTCACAAGCTAGCAGCACATAGAATAAGGATCTCGCCCAAGCTTCACAGGTAGCGACAGCAGCAAACAACACTCTAGTGAGAGGCTTATATATACAAATGATAATTAATACCCAAATGCGTAATGCATAAACTTGACTTAGTCTAAGAAATGAGCAAAGAGTAGTAAGCAAGCTGCAGCAAGATACATATTAGATATACATGCTTGAAGTGATAGATTTTATTTTAAGTGTGCACTGCAATATTTATTGTTTTCTCTGTGATTATGTGATTATTGAATCCCTTTCCTAAGTGCAAATCCTTTAAGATCCTTGATCCTATCCACTCCTCAGGATCAACTTGTAAAGATGCACGTGTGCTTAGGAAGTGAGGCACTACATATAAAAATGAGTAGGTTCGCGACGCGCATATTGCTTTTGTAATGCGCAAGGTAAATTAAATTTTCGACCTGGTTGAGGAGTAATTTAAATTCTGTCGACGATCAGCGAGTAGACCCGCTTTTCCCACCTTTCTTTTTTCGACTGTTTGTATTTCTACACGAAACTCAGAGGCGGAATTGCTATTTTCAAATCTGTCCTCGAACTTTCTTTAAAGACAAGCACATACGAGAAAAGCTTTTGACACTAAATAGGACGAGCACTAAAAAAAAAAAAAAAAAAAAAAAAAAAAGTATTGGTCCTACAAAATGAATAAGCAAGCGTGATAAAGATTACTATGAATGAAATTAATTTGTAAAGGAGATTGGAATGGATTCGGTCAAAGAAAAAGGACTCATAATAGCCTACCTGTGACCGTAGGCTTAAATAAAAAAAAAAGACTAATTAAGAAACAATTGTTTTGATTCAAAGTAGTCAATTAGATTATTTATCGATTTAAATGAACTCTTGTAAATATTAGTATGTAAATCAACTTGTAAACACCGTGTGATGTTATGACGCGAGAATTTCTTTTAATACACCGTTCACGCAGACGCTCACCACAGTGCAAGTGAAGTTTTAAAGTTCGACGATTGTCAGTGGCAGTATTCTACTGCACCATATGTGTGAACAATTTCGTTGATGTGTGCAGTGTGTAATAATCAGTGTCATTCCACACATGCAGTTGCAGCGGTAGCTACCACTTACCTGTGAATCCGTAACTGGATAGTGGACAGGAAGTGATGTGAGGCAGTTTCGGTGGCAGAAGCTCCCTCCAGCAATCTAAAAAGCACAAAGCCACGATCCGCCGAACAAAAGCGACGCACGGCACCTCAAGCGCGAAATCAACGCTCTGCAAGAAAGCTCCGGTCACGTGCGCGCGCACAGACTGAATTTCAAGATTGCTCGCAACAGTGGAGGCGGACAGCCACCACGTGACGAAATAATGTAAACGTTCAACCGCCAACACAGTTGCTGTGCGCTACATTCTGTAGAAAAAACATGCACACCCAGTACTGAAAACATTTTGTATGTATCATAAACCTTCCGAGAGACTCTAAAATAGAGAAGTTAACGTAATTATTATAATGACTGATTGTACACAGAGACAAGTCACAAGGTCACCTCTGAACACTGTTGAAATGTAAACTTTAACGAACGGTCACGATACGAATGAAAATAAGCACACGAAAATACGTCAAAGGATCCGATCCTTCCTATATCCCATCCCACATGTATATAAAATTAGTTTTGTAAGCTATTCTAATATAAGACATTTTATCTGTTTCATATGTGAAATAATTCGGAGAGCCACACTCGAGCCCTGAAAGTGAAAGATATGGACTTTCTTTTCGAAGCCATCACCAGTGGCCGCTCTACAATCCAAGTCTATCATAAATAGTGTATGTGCGACGAAAATAAATGTATAATTAAATGCGACGACGGACAAGGCAATCAATCGACAAGACGATGACAATATAATGAATACTGTCAAAACTGAAAGTTGTGTACCAGTTGTGATAGTCAAATTACTTTTGCAACGATGAAAAATGAAGTGTGACTCTATTTCCTTATAAATCTTGTAAATATGTGTACTTATAGCCTTAATTTTAAGAATCATCAAGATAGACTGAATCCATACAAACACTGATAGACATACAGAACAAATTCACAATGATCCACCGTCAGTAATTACAAATTGAAACGTTAATTCTTTTATTATGGAATGAATATAAAATGAAACTTTTAATAACCTGTATGTTACACTCGAAAATTACAAATATTCCAATGTGCATGAGGATGAAAGTAATACCTTCGGTATTCCTTCCCTCCTCATGGGAGGCAGTGTAATATTAGTAATTTTCGCCTCACAAACATTAATATACGCTCAATAGTAAACGCCTGATGGCCTAAAGTTATCGAAAAATTGTAAAGTAAAAGAAATGAATCATCGCATAGCAGCGACAGAATCTATTATTCTTTATCTTTGCCGTTCTTGCGCGGTGCCAGTAAATCTCGATGTACATGTATCGATTAATGGTATAAAAAAGAATTCTGTTGTTTCAAGACAAATGAGGCTTTTCGCGCCTCACCTTTTACTGATTGTATTCCATGAGAGGCGGACGCGGACTTGCTGTGTTCCGCAACTGTATTTTATATTTTATGTGAAAATATTTAGTGAATATGCTAATTGTTATTTTTTTCCAATCAGAAAAGATGTAGTTTCTTGTAACTGATATCGAACAGACAGCATCCAGAGGACATTTTGACTTATGTATAAAGTATTTAACCACAATGGTCATCTATTGTAATTTAATATGAAAAGGTACGTAGCATTAAAAAAAAACGTGTGTTAAAGATAAGTGTGCTTATTTTCGTAAATTAACCTTGATGATTCCATCTCCTTATTTAACTGAATGATAATTATTTTTGTGTTACTTCATCAGAAATTACGATCACGCTGATGGGCCGAACGCAGCATGAGGCAGAAGGAACATTATCGTTTTCCTATTATTTCTGAACCAACTTTTTTGTGTAGTGTTGCATTTCTTTTAAAGTCTATAAATCTTCTGGTCCCTTAGTGTTGATCCGGGTATGACTACATCGCGACTATAAAAATGCACAGAAATGATAATGTTTCTTCCGAGCGATCTCAAATATATATATATATCAATATGCTGCTCTTATTCAGGTATTTAATGGTCAACGTATGTTATTATAATAGCGTAATAAATCCCTGATTCTGTTGCCAAGTGGCCCACCAAAATATTCACTTTTTCGACATTAAAAAAAAGTAACAATTCTTTTTATTTTTGTCCCCCCAAGAGCAACGCTACAGGTGACAGCCTGAATACTACATTATGTGATTATGAACTTAATTTCTTTTCTTCCTTACACAATTGGAATAAGCCAAGTATCAACTACCAATAAGGAATAATGATGTACGCATCCAAGCAATGGTCTTTTGTTTCCTGTCTGAAATAATGTTAAGAAAAGATATGCTGGCCTCAACTCAAACATTGGTCCGAACACCATAGTAGTTTACCAAGAACAGTACCTTACTGGAGGTGCTGTGCTGCTATCTTCATCTGATCTTTGAACTGCTTAACCAAGTACTTACAAGAAGACCTACAGTTTAATGAAAACTCCAAAGCACAGTTCAACTTGGAATTTATTGTAATAGGTTTAAGGAGAAATATCTGGGAATAAGAATCTGTAGTAATTTAAAGTTGATTGAGTACATAAAACTAGTAATAGAAAGGCAAATGCCAGATGGATTCATTGAAAGAATCCTGAGAATGTGTAGTCCACCCACAAAGGGGGTAGCCCAGAAAACATTGATTCAACCAGTACTGGAGGTCTGCTTGTCAGTTTGGGACCCACAGGCATCTACAAGGGAAGAAGAGTACAAAGGACGGGTAGGTGGCTCTTACCCCTCTTAAAATCTGCCACACACATATCTAATTGTTGTTGTTATGTAGTATTTTGCCTAGTGTCATGTTCATGTCACTGTATGGAGAATTTCTGACACCAATGTTACCTGTCTTGAGCTTGTTCCTACAGTTTGCTGCACCTCCTTTTATCTTTCATGTCATCCAGATATTGAATTATTCTTCTTCATCATCCTGTATTTCATTTGATTTCCCTCCTATTAAATTTTGTATTTGCCTGTTATGTGTGAGTATGTGTCTGATCCTGTCGGACTTCCTCTCAATAAATGTAAACAGAACAGTTTCCTTCTCTACTACTCTTTTCAGTATATAATCATTTGTCATTGATCTGTCTTCTTTATCTTCTCCATCACTGCACTTCAAAACTTTCCAGGTATTTTTTTCTAATTTTTTCTCATGGTCCATGTCTCTGCTCCATACAGTGCAATGCTCCAGATGTAGCAGTTCCTCAGTTTCTTCCTTAATTCCATGCCCAACTTGCTGGTCAGCCGAGTGCTCTTCTTGCTGAATGTGGTTTTAACCATATGAATTCTTGCCCAAATTTCATTTGTGCAGGGAGTATCCTTTGTCAGCAAGCTTTCCAAGTACTTCAGTTGCATCACATTCTGAATTTTCATCAGTTATCCTCAGAGGTTTCTCCCATTTTGATACCCCCATCACTTTTGATTGTTCAGTGTTGATTTTCATCCTGTATTTTCTTATAGTATCCACCAGCTGGTTCATTACATGTTGCAGTTGTCTTTGATTTTTGGTGAACACTAGCAGGTCATCTGCATACTTGATGGTGCTGATGAGTTATACCACTTGTTGCTGTGGACTTCAGTTCAACGACTGGTTTGATGCAGCGCTCGATGCTACTGTATCCTGTGCAAGTCTCTTCATCTCAAAATAACTGCTGCAACCTACTTACCTCTGAATGTGCTTATTGTATTCATTTCTTGGTCTCCCTCTACAATTTTTACCTCTCACTCTTCTAT
This sequence comes from Schistocerca americana, assembly GCF_021461395.2. Classification (NCBI taxonomy): domain Eukaryota; kingdom Metazoa; phylum Arthropoda; class Insecta; order Orthoptera; family Acrididae; genus Schistocerca; species Schistocerca americana. The sequence continues at coordinate 199,105,525 of NC_060128.1, read as the reverse complement.
GTAGTACTAAATTGGTGATTGCTCAATGTCTGAGAAAGTGTGCTATCAACTGATTTCTTCTTCTAGTAAGGTTGTTTCACAGATTTCTTTTCCCACCAATTCTATTTAGTATCTTCTTGTTAATTATGTGGTCTACCCAACTAATTTTCAGCATTCTTCTCTAGAGCCACATTTTATAACTTTCTATTCTCTTCTTGTCTAAACTGTTTATTGTTCATGTTTCACTTCCATACATTGCTATATTCCAGACAAACACATTTCACAAAAGAGTTCCTAACACTTAAGCCAATATTCAATGTTAACAAATTCCTCTTCTTCAGAAATGTTTTTCTTCCCATTGCCAGTCTACATTTTATATCCTGTCTACTTCAGCCATCGTCAGTTATTTTACTGCCCAAATATCTACTACTTTAAGTGTCTCTTTGCCTAATCTAATCATCTGAGCATCACCTGATTTAATTTGACTAGATTCCACGATCCTTTCCTTGCTTTTGCTGACGTTCATCTTGTAGTTTCCTTTCAAGATGCTAAACTGCTCTTCTAATTCTTTTATTCCCTCTGACGGAATTACAAAGTCATCAGGAAACCTCAAACTTTTTATTTCTTCTCCCTGAATGTTAATTGCTTCACCAAATTTTTCTTTTGTTCCCTTTACTACTTGTCAATAATGTAGAGATTGAATAACATAGGGGACAGATCACAACCCTGCCTCATTTCCTTCTCAACCACTACTTGCCTTTCATGCCCCTCAACTCTTACAACTGCTTTCTGGTTTCTCTATAAGTTATAAATAGCCTTTTGCACCCTGTATTTTACCTGTGCTACCTTCAGAATTTCAAAGAGAGTGTTCCAGTCAGCACAGTCACAAACTTTTTCTATGTCCACAAATGCTATAATTGTAGGTATGCCTTTCCTTAACCTATCTTCTGAGAGAAGTTGTAGGATCTGTATTGTGTCAGGGGTCCTACATTTCTCCATACTCTAAACTGATCTTCTCCACAGTTGGCTTCTAACAGTTTGTCCATTCTTCTGAAAGGAATTCATGTTAATATTTTGGAAACTTGACTTATAAAACTGATAGTTTGGTAATATTCACACCTGTCTGCACCTGCTCTCTTTGGCATTTGAATTATTATATTCTTTTTTCAGCCTGAGGGTATTTCTCTTGCCTCATACATCTTGCACATCAGATGGACGAATTTTGTTATAGCTGGCTCTCCCGAGGTTATCAGTAATTTTCATGGAATGTGGTCAACTCCTGGGGCCTTGGTTTGACTTAGGTCTATCAGTGCTCTGTCCAATTCTTCTCAATCTCATCTTTATCTATGTCCTCTTCCATTTTTATAATATTGCTCTCAAGTACATCTCCCTTGTATAAGCCCTCTATATACTTCTCCCACCTTCCAGCTTTCCCTTCTTTGCTTAGAACTGGCTTCACATCTGGGCTCTTGATATTCATGCAGCTGCATTCTCTTTTCTCCAAATGCATTTTTAATTTTCCTGCATGCAATAATCTATCTTCCCCGTAGTGCTACATGCTTCTAAATTCTTCCATTTATTCACTACACATTTCTGCTTAGCCATTTTGCATTTCCCGTCAATCTGATTTTTCAGACTTTGAATACCCTTTCACCTGCTTCATTCATTGGATTTTTCTATTTTCTCCTGTCATCAGTTATATTCCATATCGGACAGTCTTTTTGTGGTGCCTGTCTGTGACTCAGCATCTCCACTGTATGGTGAATAGCAACTATCCTTTTCATAATATTGTTACATTCCATCCTGGGTTTTCCATTCTTTAAATTCCATAATTCCTGTGTTATCCAAGGATTTCTACTAGGCCTTGTCTTTTTACTTATTTGATCCTCTGTTGACTTCACTATTTCATCTCATCTTCTACTGCGTTTGTTTCTCCTGTTCTTGTCAATTATTGGCTAATGGCCTCTATGAAACTCACAACCACCTCTGGTTCTTTCAATTTATCCTGGCCCCATCTCCTTAATTTCATACCTTTCTGTAGTTTCTCGATTTTTAACATATAGTCAATGACCAACAACTTGCAGCCAGAGTTCACATCTGCCCTGGGGAGTCTCACAATTTAAGATCTGTTTCTGAAATCTCTGTCTTATCATTACCTAATCAATCTGAAACCTTCCAGTATCTCCAGATCTCTTCTGTGAGTACAAATTTCTTTCATAGTTCTTAAGCCAAATGTTAAAGATGATTATATTATGCTCTGTCCAAAATTCTACCAAGCAGCTTCTTATTTCATTCCTCTACAATATGTTAACAGTTTCCAAAATGCCCTGTAGCTGGCATCGGTTTTCAGGCTTATTTCCTGATTGACCAGTTTTTAGGAGTAATATCCATTGGTACTCTATGAATGGTTATAATTTGTTTGTTGTTGCGGTCTTCAGTCCAGAGACTGGTTTGATGCAGCACTCCATGCTTCTCTATCCTGTGCAAGCTTCTTCATCTCCCAGTACCTACTGCAATCAACATCCTTCTGAATCTGCTTAGTGTATTCATCTCTTGGCCTCCCCCTGTGATTTTTACCCTGTCCTCCAATACTAAACTGGTGATCCCTTGATGTCTCAGAATATGCCTTACCAACCGATCCCTTCTTCTAGTCAAGTTGTGCCACAAATTTCTCTTCTCCCCAATTCTATTCAGAACATCCTCATCAGTTATGTGATCTACCCATCTAATTTTTAGCATTCTCCTGTAGCACCACATTTTGAAAGCTTCTATTCTCTTCTTGTCCAAACTATTTATCATACACGTTTTACTTCCATACACGGCTACGTTCCATACAAATACTTTGAGAAACGACTTCCTGACACTTAAATCTATACTCAATGTTAACAAATTTCTCTCCTTCAGAAATGCTTGCCTTGCCATTGCCCGTCTACATTTTACATCCTCTCTGCTTCAACCACCATCAGTTATTTTGCTCCCCAAATAGCAAAACTCATCTGCTACTTTACTACATTCATTATCCTCGTTTTGCTGTTGTTGTTAATCTTATATCCTCCTTTCAAGACACTATCCATTCCATTCAACTGCTCTTCCTGGTCCTTTGCTGTCTCTGACAGAATTACAGTGTCATTGGCGAACCTCAAAGTTTTTATTTCTTCTGCATGGATTTTAATTCCTACTTCAATGTTTTCTATCTTTCCTCTTTTTTTTATTTTATTTATTTATTTATTTATTTATTTTATTACTGCTTCCTCAATATACAGGTTGAATAACATCGGGGATAGGCTACAACCCTGTTTCAATCCTTTCCCAACCATTGCTTCCCTTTCATGCCCCTCGACTCATAACTGCCATCTGGTTCCTGTACAAATTGTAAATAGCCTTTCGCTCCCTGTGTTTTACCCTTGCCACCTTCAAAATTGGAAAGAGAGTATTCTAGTCAACATTGTCAAAAGCTTTCTCTAAGTCTACAAATGCTAGAAATGTAGGTTTTCCTTTCCTTAACCTATCTTCTAAGATAAGTCATAGAGTCAGTATTGCCTCATGTGTTCCAACATTTCTACAGAATCCAAACTGATCTTCCCCGAGGTCAGCTTCTACCAGTTTTTCCATTCGTCTGTAAAGAATTTGTGTTAGTATTTTGCAGCTGTGTCTTATCAAACTGATAGTTTTGTAATTTTCACACCTGTCAACACCTGCTTTCTTTGGGATTGGAATTATTATATTCTTAAAGTCTGAGGGTTTTTCACCTGTCTCATACATCTTGCTCACCAGATTGTTGAGTATTGTCAGGGCTGGCTCTCCAAAGGCTGTCAGTAGTTCTAATGGAATGTTGTCTACTCCTGGGACCTTGTTTTGACTGGTTATAATTAGAGACCAGATTATATACATCACAAAAACCTTAAAATACGCATGAAAATGGATGAAAAGTGTTGCAATATGCAAGATCAAATAATAAAAAAAGTGGTAGTTTCTGCAAGTATTATATCTCAAACTCAAAACGTTCACATGTCAGTTACGAGGAAGAGTGCCGGCCATGTGGAAAATCAGTACATTTAGAATGCTGACATCATTTTCTGAATACTTCCTGGTAGAGGGGTAGGAACAGGGCCTTTTTTAAAAATTTGCAAAATGGGGAGACATACCATGTTTCAAGAATTGTTACTTCTTTGCTATTGTTGCCAGTAACAAGCAGATGCGATGTGAGTCAGTCACAGCGAAACAGTCGATATGTATAGGATCAACTTCGAGATATATTGCATGCGGAGGGACATGCTCAAAAACTCCATAACATTTTATTTAAAAAACAAGATATAATTATGAATTTTTTTGACCAGCATTAACTTTTAATTAATACTATTAAGCCAAAGCATCATTTACAAATTATTTTACATTTTTCTACTATTGTAAACATAAACAACCAAATACTGTTCCAAATGTTTGGTAGAAAGATTGTTTCTTCAATCAATCAAAACATTTTTATAAGCGGAAAAGGACCATTCTACATCAACAGAGTTAACTGGGCAGTATTTGAATTTGGGTGCTATGTTGGCAATTACTGTTTCTGGTAAAAGTTCACCTGCCCCTATAATAAAACTATCAATTTGGAACAAGGGTTCAAAGCCTAGGTTATTGGTTACAGTGTTTTCGAACTTTTCTTTAAGTTTTCTTGGGAATGCCTCCAGCAATGAAGAGTTCACTAGAATAATTTTTTTATTAACTGAAAAGATCCATTCAATGCTAAACCTTGAGTTTCAAGCTTTTTAATACTTGCAGGTATATGGGAAAAATGAGTGCTGATCACAGCAATGTCTTTTTTAATACCGGAATAATTAAAAACTTCCTTGCACTGACAAACTGCCAAAGCCTCTGCACTCTCGAAGTCATTTACTTCACCTTTAATGGCCTCAAAATGTTCAATGTAGAACAACACAGCTTAAACCCACGTACCACAACGCATTACCACTGCTTTGGGAAGTAAAACTTATTTGGTAGTTTTTCTTTGCAGGTCTTGATGCAAGCAGGAGCCCTTAGAAACACTTTCTTTGTGGATGAAATCAGTTTATTTACATTCACAAACATGGAACGTACTTCTCCAGCAAGGTGATGTACTCCATGAGCAAAGCATGTCACTTGAATCAAATTGAGGTAAAATACTCGGAGGGATTTTTATGCTTTGATGATATAGGGAGCAGCATCTGAAATGAACACAAACACCCTTTCATCTGTGGAAGATTCTGGAAACATTTTTCTAATACCGTCATTCCCAAATCTGGTGATCATAGAATGATTTACTTTTTTGAGTTCTTTGCAGGCTGCTAAATAGGAAGGAGAAGGCTCTTCTTTTAAAGCACCAACAATTAAATTTGCAATGTATTGGCCACATGTGTCTGTAGTTTCTTCCACTGAAATCCAGATACTGCTGTCCTAGAGTTCTTTGCATATTTATTGCAAAACATTTACGTAAATTGTTGGTATATAATTTTTATGTAATGTTGATTCATCTGGTACAGTCTGATTTAAGTAATATTTCTGCAGAGTTTCATAAGTTTGTGAAGAGGAATATTGCTTGCAATGGATGCTTCACATAGATCCATGTTGAACCAACTTTTTTGATTACATTTGGACAAATCCCTGCTACTGCAACTTGCTGTTGTCAGAAGTTGTTGTTGTGGTCCTTTCTTCTACATTTGTGTGATATGAAGACTTGTCTTGACATGCTGGTCTATTTGAAACTTTTTTTTGCACAAAACGGTTTTCTCATGATGTTGTCAATATGAAACAAATCCATCATATGTAAATGTTCCAGGATGGTCAGCTATCCATGAAACAAAATTTCATTTTTTGGGTACGCTACACACCACACATCGTAAACATGCTCCAGGATGGTAAACATGTTCCAGGATCGTCAGCTATCCATGAAACAAAATTTCATTTTTTGGGTACGCTACACACTACACATCGTAAACATGCTCAATGTGCACAAGTAAGTAGAAAGCTAACTGAAACATTGGATGTGCGACTGAAGGCTTGCATACTTTAATTTAATTGTTGCCGACACGTACAGTATGACAGCGGAGGGGATTAATCGGGTGGGTGCAGGCACAGGAGCATTGACTCTGCCTCTGTTCTTCTTCTGTGATGATTTCGCTAGGCACTGGCCTCTCGATTAGCAACTGCACACATTTCTAGGTTGCGGTCAATCTATGAGACATCAAAACTAGATCCAGCTATAGACCACCCATCAAAATTTTTAAAATATTGAATACACAGAGCAAAAATACGTATCATCACCAATTTTAGTTAAAATATGCAATAACAAGTTAAAAGGAACCAAATGTGCAAATGCATGTGCAACATGCAAATGCATGTAATCCGGTCTCTAGTTATGATTATTGATGTCCATCAGGATTACTGCAGGTGATGCTCTGTTTTATTTCTAGTTCAGAGTCCTAATTGTTAGTATCAAGATTACTGATACAATTGTGAATAAATAGCTCCTGGTTATTTTATTTTTTTTTTTTTTTTTTATTGTGTGTGTGTGTGTGTGTGTGTGTGTGTGTGTGTGTGTGTGTGTGTGTGTGTGTGTGTGTGTGCGTGCGTGTGTGTGTGTGTGTGTGTGTATATATATATTACATGACTTTTTAACATTTTTGTTGGCTGCTTGCTGTATGTAATATGAAAGAAAACTGTATGATTTCAGATCACCAAGTCAAAAAGCATGAAAAGAATGGTCATATTAATATTCATTCAGAGTAATATTAATTACTAAGTAAGTCATATCATTATTGTAAAAATACTTTAGGATTAAAGGTAACCACTCAGCGTAAAGCAGAAGTGTTGAGTTGTCGATAGGCACACACAAAAGAAGGAGAACTTCCTAGCTTTTGGAGTTATCCTTTGATGACCAAGAGTAAAATACACAAACACACACACTCTTACACACATTCATACACATGCCTGTGTACCCACATGGTACCAGCTAGACTGACAGTGCCAGTGCTATTTTGCACCAGGGGACTGGCTGTGGTGATGATAGTATCGGGTAGAGTGGGTACAGGGAGAGGCAGGCAGGAGACAGGAAGAGGGGCTGGGATGGGTGGCTAGCAGCTTGGAGGGAGGTGACCAGATTGCCATCCAGGAATGTGGGAGGGAAGGTTGCCAGGTATATGGATTGGCCTGATTATAACTGTTGGTAGGAAGCGACACATGCTGGAGGTGACACAGGGATGTGATTCGGAAGAGGGTGACAGGAAAGAGGAAGGGTGGATGGACTGCGTTGGGGATAGTGGATTACCTGAGACTGGAGTCAGGACAATTACAGGATGTGTTGTAAGGATAACTCCCATCTGTGCAGTTCAGAGAAGCTTATGGCAGAGGAAAGGTTCCAGATGGCTCAGGTGGTGAAGCAGCCATTGAAATTGAGCTTGTTGTGCCTTACTCCTTTGACAAGGTAAAGTAATATACATAAACACACACAGATACTCACACACATGCCTATGTCCCCACATTGTGCCAGCTAGACTGACAATACCAGTGCTCTTTTGTGCAGAGGGGCTTGTTGTGGTGGGGATAGTATTGGGTGGGGCGGATACGGGGAGAGGGATGCAGAATGCAGGAAGAGGACCACAGGAAGGGCGAACTGTTGGATAGAGTTTGTGGGGATAGTGGGTTACCCGAGATTGAGGTTAGGATGTGTTGTAAGTTCCTTTTCTCTCATGTATTACTATTCTGTCTTCAAGCATGGAAATATGAAGAGTAAAATGTGATTCTTGAATTTATCATTATGTTTGCAAATGAAGATCGTGTGGGATTGGCACAATCAGGACATGTTTCAGTACAGGATAGCACCACTGCTCCAACAGTTTGATGACACTGATCATAAACAAAAACTGTATCCACATTTTCAACTGTCGTTTATATTGTGAAAATCCGAATATCTCCACAAACAAGCTGTCCTGTTGTTATAACTGTTCAACAAAGGCTAATAGACTTCATGCATACTAGTGAACACACAAACTGTAGTCGGTTTGTGTATTGAAAGAATGGGCAGTCTCACACTACACGAAGTTCAAGCTGTGAACAGAGTGTGGTTGACGGCTCTAGAGGCAATGCCATTTACAATGTGGAAGAAGTTGAGCAGTGTGCCACTTTGTCCTCATAGCTCATGCACGCACACAAGAACCTCTTAAAGTTCCCTTCAGATTACCCAAGAAGTAGCTGTAATAAGATAAATTGCTTAAAGACTAGTCTAACTTGGAATATGTTTTGTTCTTAAAATATTTGGCAAAGAGAATTTTTTTTTTAAATTTTAGTTCTTCCTACCTCACCATAAAGTGTATCAAACTGCAAGCATTGATCATTGATAACACATGCAAGGCAGGTCTGCATATCTTCTTCAGCTTGTTTAAGGTATGTGTGGGTACACATGCCATTTTTCTTAAATGTATTTCTTAGTGAGGAGAAGTAAGAGCTAAAATATTTCAAGAACAGTATATTCTTACATCTATTTGAAGTGATCTTTAAGCAGTTTATGTTGTTTTAGCTATCATTTTGAAATGGCATTATAAGCCATAATCACAATTGTAATAATATTCTTCCTTTTATTATTCCTAAACTTGGGATCAGCCAAACATAGTGACTGGAAGTGGAAAGATACACAGGTGTCCTACATGAAGTTTATTGCTGTTAGCCACTAGAGTATTTAATGTAAGTGTTTAAGCCTGTTTTGACGTACAGGTTTGCCTACACTCTAATATATTGTTTATAGAAATGTGCTCGAGTGGCCTCTCTGCCAGTAAAAAGGCAAATGTGAACAACTTCGCACACTCTCCATGTAAATTGTAGGGTTACTGCCCATCTCCAATCTATAGAGCAATTCCAATTTATTAGTAATCGGAAACATTTAGATAATGATAAGCTCTGCATATTAATTTAAATCTATCAGATTACCTCCCGTGTCAATCTCTTCACCTCCAGAGCAGCAATGACAACCACCACCTCAAATCATTTGTTGTATAAACTCTAATCTCTGTTTGCCTGTGCAATTCTTGGCCTCTACAGTCCCTGGAGTAAAATGGAAATTATTTCCTGATGTTTTAACAGAGTTGTTTCCCACATATATCTCTCCTTGTTAGTTCACCTAATGTCTTATCTGTATTGCATTGTATCGTATTGTATTTTTATTGATCCAGGCAATCATAGTATTGTACAGCTGTACATATGATATTGGATAGGTCAAGAGAGCTATTTGCAAGTAATTTTTACAAAGTGATTTTTACATTATTTTGTAGCAAGGAAATTGTCTATCTTAAACAAAACAGTTAATACAAATCATAGAATTGTAATGTTGTACATACGATATTGGACAGGTCCAGGGAACATACTTGCAGGTAATATTTAATAAATTGATTTTACATTATTTTGCAATGAGGAAGTTAGCTATCTTTAACAAAACAGTAAATACAAATGTTGTATGGTAAAATACAAACAGCCAACACAAATGTAATAGTAAAGTAGTCCAGTATATTTCATATACATGCACAGTATATAATTTTCAGACCTAATTGAACATTTATCATATTGTTTAAATTTTTAACCCCTTTCAAAAAAATGATCAACTGCATAAAAGCAATGGTCCAAGAGATATTTTTTTAACTTATGTGTGAAGGCTCTTGGGTTCTTTGTTGCTTTGATTTCATTGGGTAAATTATTATACGTTTGTATCCCAACATTTAAAACACTTTTTTGGTAGCAGGTAGTTCTGGACTGAATCATATGTAGGTCAGATTGCTGCCTTGTTGCATAGTTATGAATATCTCCATTGAATTTTAGTGTGCAGTCATTGTTTAACAGGTATGACTTGACAAATGAGACGATATTATAAATTTAAGCAGAGGGTAATGTCATAATGCCATTTGTTTGGAAATGTTGTCTGCATGATTCGTTATGTCTTAGATTACATATTATGCGTATTGCCTTTTTTTTGCATTTTGAAAATATATCTACCTCCAGGCGAGTTCCCCCAAAATATGATTCCATACTGTAATGTAGAATGGAAGTAAGCATAATATACATGTATGAGAACAGATTTTGTGACTGATTTTTTGAGTATCCTTAAAATGTAACACACAGTTGAGAGCTTTTTTGAGACATAATTTGTGTGAGTCTCCCACTTAAGATTTTCTTCAAGCCATATGTCAAGAAACTTGACAGAGTCCACACACATAAGCTCTTGGTTATTTAGAATCAAATCAGGCATTTCTTGTTTTTAGGATGAGAGTCTGAAGTTGATGTACGTTGTTTTCTGTATGTTTATAATCAGTTTGTTCTCGTTGAACCATTTGCTGAGTGACGACATAAGTGGTTTAATTTTTTGGTTGTGGTCCTCTGTATCAGTACCCGTTATTAGTATACTTGTGTCATCGGCAAATAGTGTGGTATGTCCTGTAGCAAGCTTCGTGCTTATATCATCAATGTATAGCAGAAGCAGCATGGGTCCCAGGATTGAGCCTTGTGGCACACCATATCTAATAGGCATTGTGTCAGAGGAGTGGACAGTAGATTGATAGGTGGTTGTATTCTTTTTTTCAAAATTAATTTCAACTTTTTGAAATCTGTTTGAGAGGTAAGATTCTAACCATTTGTTTGCAATTCCTCTTATACCTTTATTTGCTAACTTCTTAAGGAGTATGGTATGGTCATTACATCAAAGGCTTTGGGTAAATCTAAAAAGATACCAGTAGTGATTTCCTTATTATCCAGTGCTTTTAAGGTTTCGTTGAGATACTCATAAATAACTGTGGTAGTTGTCTTTTCTTTCTAGAACCATGCTGGTATTTTGTCAATAAGGATAGTTTATTAGTAAAGTCTTCCAATCTGGTGTAAAATAATTTTTCAAATATTTTTGAGAATGAGCTGGGGTGGGCTCTAAAAATGATGTAGCCAATTACAGGCCCATAGCACTTTTTGTGAAGTGGGGTAGTTTTAGAAGTCTTTAGTAGGTCAGGGAAAACTCCATTTGTAAAGGATGCATTTATTATGTGGGTTAAGGGTTCTACAATGGATTCTCCACATTTCTTTACAATTAAATCAGGAATGTTGTCACTACCACTGGAGTACTTATTCTTTAGTCCTTTTATAGCTGTAAGTACTTCAGTATTGGAGACTTTGTGAAGAAACATTGATGCCTGTACTGGTATGTTTTATATTAGTATTTGATGTTGAGTATTTGGTCTGTGGCAGTTGTTCTTTCAGGTTTTCTGCTATTTTACTAAAATAGTCATTGAAACTATTTACTATTTTTTGGGGATCTGATGTGACTTCATCATTTAGGTTTAGTTTTAATGTTTTGTTTATAACATGCTGCTTACTGTTTGTTTCATTTTTTATAACTGTCCACAAGCCTTTCATTTTATTGTTAGATTCCTTTATAAATTTATCATTGTATAATTTTTTTGCTTGTTGGATAACTTTCCTGTAGATTGCAAAATAGGTCTTACAATATGACCTAAACTGATCAACGACGTTATGGTGTTTCATGTGATTTTTTAAGTCACGCTTTTTTTGGCTGGAAATCCTTATTCCTTCTGTTACCCATGAGTTTGTGTGTTTGTTTCCGATTTTCCTGGATTTCAGTGGAAATGCAGTATTGAAGTGGTGGAGAAATGTTTCATGGAAGGAATTAATACACTTCATTTTCAACATCCTCGGTCCAGAGTATAAAACACAAGCTAAAGTCCCTTTCTTGACAACACAAACAAGACAATTCTGCAATCTAGAGCAGTGTGTTGCTTTAGGCTATGTCAACAGGTGGCGTGTTTGCACATGTCACAAGTATTGTTGCTCTACAGTGCCACTTTGAAAACGGATCACAGCAGTAAAGCCACAGCAGTCTTTGGCCTGCCATAGAGTGGGCATACTGCTTAAAGGGAACATAAAAATAATGTTGTACACAAAATACTTTTATTGTGTATTTTGTGATGGCAGTACCACACAGCTCGTAAGAATTTGGGAAAACATCGTTGTTCCACCACCAAGATATCATCATTAGTTATTCTGTGTATCAAGGGAGATAACTCATGAAATGCATTTCATATGTAACTGTCAATACAATACAATCTGATGAAGGGTTTCTGTTATATTGTGCAACATTCAGTCAACTGATATTAGCTATACACCATATGGAACTATTGTTCTATCACATAGTGTATTAATTTTCACTGTGTGTGCATGTTATCATTAATAAGATACTGTGTATGTAACTATGTTCCTACATATTGTCAGCCGACATATTATAGTGCACTACGGTTAATGTTTCCTGTAAGGAATCAGAACCTAACTGTGAGCATATGTACATATTACTTCAAGTCAGTAACATACCATGATAAAAATGTATTAAAAATGTACTTTCTTGTACTCCACTTACATTAAAATGAAAGAGTGTTGTTTCCCTCAAAGGTCACAGTGTAAGAAAAACATTGTGCATACGAAATGTAAGGAGCAGAAAATTCAGATAAAAGATAATACATAAACATCAGTCACTACTTATTAGCACCTCGTGACTGTCAATGCTAATGTTGATGTAATACTAAGAGTATGTTATTGCATACAAAGTATAGATTGCTGAGTTTTTATTTATGACTGTCATAAATGATCAGAGCAGCATATGATTTAGATCATGTATAATGTAAGGATATTAATCATCGGGGTCGTAATGTACATATTTCTGTATGTCAACCCTCTGTATCATTTTTGGCTTGACTTGCGGAAGTAAAACAGTAGTGTAGTCAACAGTATAAAGTGTGTCTCTACATGAAATGTTGGAATTAGCTGTATATATAGAATGAACATTGATAGTGTCTGGTACATTTTATTATTGTCAGTGTAAGGTACTTTAAAGTTTGACAGCAGGTAACATTGTATAAATGCATCATATTTAAGTAGTTCATTATATGTCTGTACACTCTCAGCTCCAATACTTTCTGTGTTGTACTTTTAATTTCTATAACTTGTGATGGATGTTATGTTGTTTGATACCATAGGCCATGTTACGGTCTTATATCACTTTGTAAGTAAGTAACATGTTACCATGTGAATTTTCATAAGCACATACACCAAGATTCATTGTATTGACAGTGAAATACAAAATGCATTTCACAGGTTACCTCCCTTTGTACACAGGATATCTCATGACGGTCTAAGGATTGAAACTGGTTATACATTTTCAGCAGCTCTTGATGGTGGAACTGTGACATTATTTAAATAAAACAATGGAAAAATGAGGATGGAATGTAACAATATTATGAGGAGAATAGTTGCTACTCACCTTATAGTGGAGATACTGCGTCACAGATAAGCACAACAAAAAGATTGTCACAAAATAAACTTTCGGCCGACAAGGTCTTGGTGAAAAGTAGATTCACACACACACACACACACACAGACACACACACACACACAAACGCAACTCCCACTCACATATGATCACAGTCTGTGGCTTCAGGTGTCGGGAGCTGCCAGAGACTGCGCTCTGTGTGTGTGAGTTCCGTTTGCGTGTGTGCGTGTCTGTCATCTATTTTTGACAAAGGCCTTGTTGACCAAAAGCTTATTTTGTGGTGGTCTTTTTGTTGTGCCTATCTGGATCTCAGAATCTCCACTGTATGGTGAGCACCACCTATCCTTTTCATAATATTGTTACATTATCAAAATACATTTATTGTGGTTTCATATTCCCTTTTTTCTTTTGAGTTAAACAGACCACTCAGTGATGGCATAGAAAGACATGAACATCAGTAATTGTGCGCTTTGTGTAAGCTGAGGCTGAATCATGTAATGAAAGAATTATGCCAACAGCAGAAGTTTGCAGTGTCAGGTTCAAGGTGAGTTCACTGTCAGTTGTCACAGGAGAAGGGGTGCGAAAGTTGATCCACATCCACACTTTGCACAGCACTGCGGAGTTCATGGGAGATGGTATTTCTCAGTGCTTCAGGTACTGGTAGTTCCTTCTATTCCATTTGCATATCATGAGTGAGAAGAATGCTTAAATGCCTCAGCAGCAAACTTGCATATCGGACACTAATAAAGTTTCTCTAATATGTGTCAAATGCAGACAATACACACTACCTTCAAGATGGGAAACTTAATGAATATAATTTGTGCAGGAAACAACTATACCACAGCAGCTGATTTCCTGAGAACTACAGTTACATTTTGATCTTTGACTTTCGAAAATGTCCTTAAAACAAGCAGAATGAGGAAACATTGTCCTAATTATGTGTGTACCTACACTGGAATTTAGTGCCAACAATTTTCCAAAACAAATGTGCTGCTAAAAGTTGTAGAACACACAATTGCAACATGCACATGTTGGTGGACTATGAAGACCCATTTTTCATGACACATGCAAACTTCCAAAAATTCTCCAAGATATACGGTACCTTGAATCATATAGATATATCTTGAAATTATGTAGAACATCAAGTAGAAGCAGAAATGTATGATGACACGAGCTTTACCCAGCACACTGAATGTTCAAATAACTTATGGGACTGCAGCCAGTGACATTATTGACAACCACAAATTTTTCAACATTTGAATCTGCCATCATTTTTTATGGTATGTGTACAGTGATTTAAATCCTTGGTCACCAAGACTGTGAGAGAATAAAAAGGTCGGCAAAAGAATGTCCCGGATTGCCAGCAGTGGTGTTGCCATCTTTCAGGTGCGAAGGACAAATGGCTATAGCCAGGAACAATAGCGATCTACAGAGCTGAGGTGTTTCCACAAAGACATACAGAAAATTGCATTATGTGACTGGGTGAAGTAATTGCACAAATCAGCCACACCGAGCCCACTGCAACTGTCTGGGACCATCGACTCCGACAGCACCATCACACAACCCGTGGTGCTGGTCATCAGATGTTATCAGTAGTGATATATTAACCAAACACAGGTAAGCAAGTAGCTTTAATCCTATCCCTCTGTTTCACCAAACATAATTCAAGCATTCCATATCTATTTAAAAAACGTGTAGTTTACAGCAGACGATGCAGTAAGTACCCCCACTATATTCATCTAAAAATATGCACTGTATAATGATACATGTTTAGTTTCAGATAAAATGAGTCTAAAATAATTGAGTTTAGGACAGAAAGAGGAAATTTAATTGTATGTGAAATGTTAGGATCTACATTTACAAAGTAAATATATCTGACACATGTGGTCTCAACATCTACACAAAGGAAATAACAGAAGTCACCTTACATATATGTAAACATGCACACATTCTGCATTAAGCAAGTTTCCTATCACCTCCGACACAACTGTGCCAAAGGTAAACAGAACAGTACTGTTTTGTCCCACTCAATGCAGAAAAATCTGTGAAGCCAAAAAAGCCTGACTGATATGGCTTCACTTTGCTTGTACAATACAGAGCCACGTTTCCTGTCACCTGTGGTGTTTGTGCGTCATGTCGAGGATGTGCCTCACATGGTCCTCTGCTGCTGCCGGTCACTGCTCAGTGCGTTTTCCATCTTGACCAGCTGTTTCTGCAGGTGCCATAGCTCTTCTGACATGCAGCCCCACATCCGAGTGCGCTGCATGACATGGTGCCTTACCACCCTTTACCACTCCTCTGGCTCGTTATGTTGCTCTAGGACCAAAATTTACAAACTACTGTTGAAATTGTTTTCAGTCCAAAGACACACAGAATTGTTGTAGTACTCCTGTCAGCATGCACAGAGGCTGCAAAAGCTTAGGCTACATATAACATGATAAATTGTGAGGTTTGGTTTTGCATTTGGATCTGATAACAAATAAATTCACTAGCACCCAATCACAAATAAATGAATATCATTGGTAACAATGAATTATTACAAATCAAAAGTGGGCAATAATCGGAGCGTGGAATGTCAGATCCCTTAATCGGGCAGGTAGGTTAGAAAATTTAAAAAGGGAAATGGATAGGTTGAAGTTAGATATAGTGGGAATTAGTGAAGTTCGGTGGCAGGAGGAACAAGACTTCTGGTCAGGTGACTACAGGGTTATAAACACAAAATCAAATAGGGGTAATGCAGGAGTAGGTTTAATAATGAATAGGAAAATAGGAATGTGGGTAAGCTACTACAAACAGCATAGTGAACGCATTATTGTGGCCAAGATAGATACGAAGCCCACACCTACTACAGTAGTACAAGTTTATATGCCAACTAGCTCTGCAGATGACGAAGAAATAGAAGAAATGTATGATGAAATAAAAGAAATTATTCAGATTGTGAAGGGAGACGAAAATTTAATAGTCATGGGTGACTGGAATTCGAGTGTAGGAAGAGGGAGAGAAGGAAACATAGTAGGTGAATATGGATTGGGGGACAGAAATGAAAGAGGAAGCCGCCTGGTAGAATTTTGCACAGAGCACAACATAATCATAACTAACACTTGGTTTAAGAATCATGAAAGAAGGTTGTATACATGGAAGAACCCTGGAGATACTAAAAGGCATCAGATAGATTATATAATGGTAAGACAGAGATTTAGGAACCAGGTTTTAAATTGTAAGACATTTCCAGGGGCAGATGTGGACTCTGACCACAATCTATTGGTTATGACCTGTAGATTAAAACTGAAGAAACTGCAAAAAGGTGGGAATTTAAGGAGATGGGACCTGGATAAACTAAAACAACCAGAGGTTGTACAGAGATTCAGGGAGAGCATAAGGGAGCAATTGACAGGAATGGGGGAAATAAATACAGTAGAAGAAGAATGGGTAGCTTTGAGGGATGAAGTAGTGAAGGCAGTAGAGGATCAAGTAGGTAAAAAGACGAGGGCTAGTAGAAATCCTTGGGTAACAGAAGAAATATTGAATTTAATTGATGAAAGGAGAAAATATAAAAATGCAGTAAGTGAAACAGGCAAAAAGGAATACAAACGTCTCAAAAATGAGATCGACAGGAAGTGCAAAATGGCTAAGCAGGGATGGCTAGAGGACAAATGTAAGGATGTAGAGTCCTATCTCACTAGGGGTAAGATAGATACCGCCTACAGGAAAATTAAAGAGACCTTTGGAGATAAGAGAACGACTTGTATGAATATCAAGAGCTTAGATGGAAACCCAGTTCTAAGCAAAGAAGGGAAAGCAGAAAGGTGGAAGGAGTATATAGAGGGTCTATACAAGGGCTATGTACTTGAGGACAATATTATGGAAATGGAAGAGGATGTAGATGAAGATGAAATGGGAGATTTGATACTGCGTGAAGAGTTTGACAGAGCACTGAAAGACCTGAGTCGAAACAAGGCCCCCGGAGTAGACAATGTTCCATTGGAACTACTGACGGCCGTGGGAGAGCCAGTCCTGACAAAACTCTACCATCTGGTGAGCAAGATGTATGAAACAGGCGAAATACCCTCAGACTTCAAGAAGAATATAATAATTCCAATCCCAAAGAAAGCAGATGTTGACAGATGTGAAAATTACCGAACTATCAGCTTAATAAGTCACAGCTGCAAAATACTAACACGAATTCTTTACAGACGAATGGAAAAACTAGTAGAAGCCAACCTCGGGGAAGATCAGTTTGGATTCCGTAGAAACACTGGAACACGTGAGGCAATACTGACCTTACGACTTATCTTAGAAGAAAGATTAAGGAAAGGCAAACCTACGTTTCTAGCATTTGTAGACTTAGAGAAAGCTTTTGACAATGTTGACTGGAATACTCTCTTTCAAATTCTAAAGGTGGCAGGGGTAAAATACAGGGAGCGAAAGGCTATTTACAATTTGTACAGAAACCAGATGGCAGTTATAAGAGTCGAGGGGCATGAAAGGGAAGCAGTGGTTGGGAAGGGAGTAAGACAGGGTTGTAGCCTCTCCCCGATGTTATTCAATCTGTATATTGAGCAACCAGTAAAGGAAACAAAAGAAAAATTCGGAGTAGGTATTAAAATTCATGGAGAAGAAATAAAAACTTTGAGGTTCGCCGATGACATTGTAATTCTGTCAGAGACAGCAAAGGACTTGGAAGAGCAGTTGAATGGAATGGACAGTGTCTTGAAAGGAGGATATAAGATGAACATCAACAAAAGCAAAACAAGGATAATGGAATGTAGTCTCATTAAGTCGTGTGATGCTGAGGGAATTATATTAGGAAATGAGGCACTTAAAGTAGTAAAGGAGTTTTGCTATTTGGGGAGCAAAATCACTGATGATGGTCGAAGTAGAGAGGATATAAAATGTAGGCTGGCAATGGCAAGGAAAGCGTTTCTGAAGAAGAGAAATTTGTTAACATCCAGTATTGATTTAAGTGTCAGGAAGTCATTTCTGAAAGTATTCGTATGGAGTGTAGCCATGTATGGAAGTGAAACATGGACGATAAATAGTTTGGACAAGAAGAGAATAGAAGCTTTCGAAATGTGGTGCTACAGAAGAATGCTGAAGATTAGATGGGTAAGATCACATAACTAATGAGGAAGTATTGAATAGGATTGGGGAGAAGAGAAGTTTGTGGCACAACTTGACCAGAAGAAGGGATCGGTTGGTAGGACATGTTCTGAGCCATCAAGGGATCACCAATTTAGTATTGGAGGGCAGCGTGGAGGGTAAAAATCGTAGAGGGAGACCAAGAGATGAATACACTAAGCAGATTCTGAAGGATGTAGGTTGCAGTAGGTACTGGGAGATGAAAAAGCTTGCACAGGATAGAGTAGCATGGAGAGCTGCATCAAACCAGTCTCAGGACTGAAGACCACAAGAACAACAACAATTATTAATGAAGAATTGTAAGCAAAATATGCACAACACAGGGAATTAAAAGCTCCAAAATGTGGTTGGCTATGTAGAATTAACATTGTGACAAAGACTGAGAATACTTGATGGATAAATTTATTCGTCTGTAGATTTAGTATGGCACACAGTTTTAATACACTACAAAGCTTCAAAACAGCATACACTACAGTGCAGAGCAGAGCATTCAGTCTGGAAATATAATCACCTGGGCTGTGATTAAGCCATGTATTTTCAATATCATTTCTTCCAGGAGTATGCAATAGAATTTCTGTGAATTTTGTAAGGTGGGAGAGAGGTACTGGCTGGGGTATAGCTGTGAGGGCCCAAAAAATAAAAAATTCTTTAGCATGTTTCATACTTTTATTGCACTCTGTCAAAATGGAGAAGAGATTTATAACTAAATCACGGGGTTCCCTGTAATTAGCAACGTGTGTTATACTGCACACTCAGCAGCACTCCATATTTGTGTGTTTCTGTGGTAGACTAGCAATCCACATGTAAAGGCACACCGTGACAGGGTACCAGGTTAGTAACACTTCCTCCCAGACTAAGTTGATGGCAGGAGATGTGAAATGGTCAGGAAGTTAGGTGTGTGTCCTGGTCCACTTTCAGGAGCTCTTGTATACGCTTATCTTGTTAGTCATGTCCAGTGACAAGAATGTAGTCAACTCAAGTCCTTCAGTTTATTCTTGTGATTATTTTGTCTCTAAAACACACACACACACGATTAGAATAGTAAATTTCTGCTGCCTTATCTGCTGATAAGTGCATATTAATGGAAGACAATGAAAGATAACAACTTATTATGTGCAAAGTAATATTACAAAGTTAAAAAATTAATGATAAATTCTTTAGGCATTGTAAGGTGCTCTTATATTATTCCAAGACTATGCAGACATTAGAAATAAAATAGAAGATTCAAATTTCTTAATGATAAACTTTACAAGAAATTAAAAATATGGTACAAACAGAAACCACAACAAACTTTTACAGATCCCGTTATTCCTAGGCTACAAGTAAAATAGAAAGAAAGAACTGTTTCATCAGTTACATGAGGATAAACAAAGAAAAAAAATTTAATACTGACTAAATTTCTAACACAATATATCTCAAAAATGTCAGGCTTACAGAACAAAATGGAAGAATCAATGAGAATAAATTAGAGTTATAATCTGACTCAACCAAGGCAACAAAAGATGGGGAAACAGCAGAAAAAAATGGACAGACATACACATCAAAACATGCTAGACAGCCAGATTCACGAAGAAAGAAGAAACCAGTTCAACATACTTCTACACGGCATTGCTCAAGAATCTGTAATCTTTGCGAGATGGGAATTACTTTTAAAAATATCATAGAAATAGTTTAAATCAAGAAGGGGGCAGGTTGTTTCAATCTCCTGTCAAGGAAATGGCTATTAGAGACAGAACCTGAACGCAGTTTGGGAATATTATGTAAAATGAAGGTGGAAGGGGGGGGGGGGGGGGGGGGAGAAAGGAAAGGGAAGGATCTGTTGATGTCTGCTGCCTCAGGACTTTATGCAGAAGCAGCAGTGTTGAGTGAAAATGTGTGCTGAACTGGGATCTCCTGCTTACTAGGCAGTTGCGTTAACCTCTGTGCCATCCAGACAATGCTTGTCGCTATTGTGTGACTATCTTGGCACACGTCCTGGCTGACCCACATTCCCACCTGTCACCACATATCTGCAGTCCCTGTCCCTGTCCGTGTCTTCCATGCCCACTACTTTGAGACTCCTGTAGAAGGACAAATGTAATTGTGCACCCGCACTGAAGGTGGCAGATTCATTGTCCATCAAGGCGAATCAATTATATGGATGTGTAATGTCTGAGTTGCAGGTAGGCACAACAAAAAGATTGTCACAAATAAAGCTTTCGGCCAGTAAGGCCTTTGGCAAAAAATAGTCGACATACACTCATGCAAATGCAACTCAAACACACGACTGCAGTCTCCGGCAACTGTAGCCACGCTTTATTTATTTATTTATTTGTCCATATAAATCTCTCTTTTCAGTACACACATCACACACAGGATATCGGACAGAAAACCTTTTTATCTATTGGTTTTCCAAACATCGTACATACATATTTAATTTTTTGATAACAAATTAGATCTATACAGTTAATAATTACGATTTTTTAAATACTGTATATTTTTAACTTATGTCTACAATTAAAGATACAAATTACATTTTTTCTTGCATGAGATACTGTGAGAATCAATAGTAGCAGTTTTTCAGAAGGTAGGCTGTTGACTTTTTAAAGCTCTGTAGTTCAGAAAAAGATTTTATATGTTTTAAGAATCTGTTGTATAATTTTTTTTCCTGTATAATATACATCTTTTTGGTATAGTGTGGTGTTACAATGATCAACATGTATGACACTGTCTGACCTGGTACTGTAATCATGGACACTTGTTACGTCCAGTATATAAATGCAGGGAAGGGGTAAAGTCTATAGATCTTTAAAGAAAGGTTTACAAGGCTTTCTGCTGCTCACTTATTTCATTAATCTCATAACTGCCTTTTGTTTCCTGAAAACTGATATGGCCTGGTGTACGTTTCCCCAGAGAATGATACTGTACTTCAATACTGAATGCACACAAGTAAAGTATACAGCCCTAACCATTTCTGCACTAGTATTGTTGCAAAGAATTCTTACTACATAGCTCATTTTTGCTAGTTTTGAATTCAGGGATGTGATAGCAGTCCATTTCAGATTTTCCTGGATATGAATCCCAAGAAATTTAGTTTCATTGACAGCACTAATGATTTGGTTATCTATACATATTACAGATTGTGCGACTTTTTTATTTTGATTGGTGTGGAAATTCGTGAGTATTGTTTTTTTCTTTTTTTGGGATTAACTATTAGCCTGTTTCCGGTAAACCATTCAGACACTACTTTTGTAATATCTTTTGCAAATGCAATGAGATTTTCTTCTTTATTACCTTCAGTCTATAGACTTGTCATCTGAAAACAGTACAGGTTCAGAATCCGTAATGTGTGATGGGAAGTCATTAATGTATATCATAATAATAAAGGGGCCTAAAATAGAGCCCTATGGAACAACATGACTTAATCCACATTGTTCTAAAAGGTGTACCTTGAGTTCATTTCCTTCCATGTACTTAATTTCAGTTACCTGAGAACAATACTCCAAATATGATGTAATCCACTGATTTGGCACACCTCTTACACCATAGCGTTCAAGCTTCCCCTGGAGCACAGAATGATCAATCACATCAAAAGCTTTTGTTAGGTCCAGAAATAAAGCTGAGATATTACTGTGGTTGTCCACTGGATTTAAGACATAGTTTACCAGGTTTAAAGTGGCTGTTTCAGTTCATCGCTGTGGTATGAAGCCATGTTGACATCCAGAAATGATATTATTCTTATTGAGGAATGTAGTTAGTTGTAAAAGGAACACTTTTTCAATAATTTTCGAAAACTCTGACCTATAGTCAGGGGTATTACTTTTGCCATTTTCGGTTATTCTTGGAGGACACAACATGATAGGGAAGAACTGCGTATGTCTAATAAAGGAGACAGCACCGTATTTGTCTTGCTGTTATTTTTATAATATTATCTGGAATATCATAAATACTAGTTGAATAATTACGCTTCAATTAGTTAATGGTATTTAGGAGCTCTGTTGAGCCTGTTGGACTGAGGAACCTGGATATATTATTTATTTCAATAGGTGAAAATTCTTTCCATGTTGTATTAGGTTGATTTCCAAATTTTTCCTTCACTAATTTTCCAGCAACCATTGCATAATAAGAACTGAAGCTGTTTGCAACTGCCATTGTGCGATATCACAGTATTTTTGTGAGTTGTCCTCTTCCCTGTAAGATCCTGCACAGCTTTCCACATAGACATAGTTTTATTGGATAATTTCATAATATATTTGCTATTTTCCTTAACTTTTGCCTCTTTTATGATGCGTTCCAAACTAGCTTCAATTTTTTGAAATGACTAAGAAATTCTGGACTGCTGTCAGTTTTTGACTGCAGAAAAAGTTCCTGCTTAGTTTTACAGGATACTCTAATGCCTGATGTAATCCAGTTTTTGACTCTAAATGCGCTTCTGGAAATCACTTTCCTTTGTGGAAAAGCTATGTCAAAGTTATGCCTGAAAATGTCCAAAAAGTTCCATCTTTTCATTGGTTAATAGAGGTATCATATACTTCTGTCCAAGACTGTTCACGGATTAGATGCTGGAAGTATTCAATATTTTTCTGACTAGAAATCCTTTTATGGATAATATTTTCTGCACTGGTGGAAATGTGATTTACAGGTATGGTTAGTAATTGCGAAAGGTGATCACTATAGCCGGTATCAAAGTTTAAACATACCTGATCAAGGAGAGTGACATTAGTTTTTGTTGCATGTGTTGGAGAGCTGACAGTCAGACAAAGATTGCAGGCTTTTATAATATTTAAGAACTTTCCCCTGTGAAGGCTATGGCTCAGAAAAATCTCCACACAGGTCCGCTGGTTTCCCCAGTTGTCTTAAGTTTGGCCCTAAAGTAAGGCCCAGTTTCCTGGAAAAAGAAGCACTTATGTTGCTAATTGGAGATCCATACACCCGTCGAATAATAGTTTTTTTCACACCCAAGTTTGCAGGCAGAGGCTATATTCTTATAATCTACATTTTCTTTCCCGATGTTTTTATTCCATTCTACATAAGCAATTTGCATCAATATTTTTAAGCATTGAAAATACTCATTTTGTAACCAATGCTCACAAAACTGAAACATCTTTCCATTCACTATTGAGGAGTATATTTATTTCTTCAACTTTGTTTGTTAATGATTGTACATTCTGGTGTGCAATCTCCAGTGTGTATTTGCAATTTAATTCTGCATCATAATTTTTGAGATACAGTCTACTTCCCTGAAAAATGCCTTTCGCCCTTTTGATAAGGCATTGCATCTTTCTTTATGACCCATTTGTCCAATGTACTTTGGACTGCTTCTATACTATGCCTGATGTGTCTCAAATTTGCTAAACGACAGATTTCTTCGACCAAAAATTGTTTCCCACTGTGATTTAAATTAAGGCCATGGCTGGTATGCATAGATCTGTCTAACATGCTTACATTTATTAATTTCACATACAGAATTTTTTTGCATACTTCATCTATCTCTTTGTTTACTCTATGTATTAATTTATTTACACATGACCAAGGAGGTAGGTTGTATCTGTGTGGTTGATTTACAACAGCTACATTTGTATTGCCTAATTTGGGTAGCACACTTTCAAGAACAGTGATGAATTCACTACCTGTGTCTCTGGCAATATCATTTGCACCTGCACAGATTATGACAGTCTTTTGAGTCAAGATTTTCACACAATTTCAGCACTGTGTTTGTCACTTCTGAAATGCCTGCTCATGGTATGACAAAGGCGTGGACACTTGCGTTAGTTTGTGTATCTGCCACCTTTTCTCTTATCTGACTTCCGTGATTATTAGCAAAAATTAAGACTTTTCATTCTTTTTTACACACTTGTGACTAATTGACTGATTTTTTAATCACATTACTTTGTTTACAATGCGACACATGTGAAAAAATTACAGTGCACGGCTGTTGTTGTTTGTAATTATTATCTGGACTCAAATATTTCTGAGTGACATTCTTTGTAGACTCACTCTTGTGACGGTATTTTTATTGTGCCTATCTGCAATTCAGCATCTCCGATCTATGGTGAGTAGCAACTTTTGTTTTGATAATATTGTTACATTCCATCCTGGATTTTCAATTGTTTCATGTGTGGAGTCTGTTTTTTCAGACATGGCCCGTATAACATCATTGCAATGCTAGATACACTATGTTTACTTTAACAATGTGCAGTTTAAAGCAAACAAAAATGTGGAAAATGGTAGAGTACTTGTAGTCCAAGGCTGTTGGCTGCAGCTGTGTGGTGGCTGGCCCATCCAGCAGTGACTCTGCATGGTACAGTTTCTCAAGCTCCACAACATTGTCTCCCATTCTTCCACGCTCAGAGACAGGTCTTTTCAGGGGAAAATAGAGGAAAAAATGTGATACATTGTGTTTTCTGTATATGTATGCACAAACACTGTCTAGAAGTAGCTGGATAATATCCAGGTTTCCTAATTGTTACAAGTTACAGGTACATACAGTATAATTTATTGAAGAATTTTTACAAACATAGTGAACGAGAGAGAATGACCTATATGAATCTCAGATCTGATGTGATATGATTAGCACAGACTGATGAGACACAGATATCCCCGTCTCCTACATGCAAATGCATGGAGCTGGTGCAGGGATGGTTTCTTTAATTTACAATCGGTCTCCCTTTCGGACACAATTTGTATATGATGACCCACATTTCATATGCACTGTCAACAACTCAATGGGCTATCACGTAGGACGGGTAACTGTGTCAGGCTGAGAGTTAACCAATGTCACTGATAGGTATTTTGATGGCTCAACCTAGAAGGGCATTCCAGGTTATAGGCAAAATATAGCCTCCCTCAGCATTATTCAAAGAACTGCAGCCAATAAACAGGGTTCACAACAAGGACTCACTCGCATCAGGCAGGAATTTAATGTGTCCCTCTTAATTATTACATTTGTAACCAACTAATCACTCAGATAATTGTCTGGTGCTAAGAAACTAAGAGCAGGTGCAGTATTCATGTGTCACTTTTTAAACCCAGAATTCCATCTTCCAATGAGGATTTGGTTACTAATAATCAATAATGAAGGCAATTTTGTCATATGATGACATGGTTGGAGACCGTGGCTGTTGCTTGAAGACAAATGTTGATGGTATTGAGACAGCAACCAGCCCCAAATTTATTTTAAGTTCCTTTATTCAAAAGGTACCATTACCAGTTTTGAATGATTACAATTTGTATCACTGAGCACAAATTTATGTGTGCAGCGATAAGAATGTGGCGAAAACTACAAACATCATTTGTTGGATGAAAACAAATAGTCCAGACCATCATTTCACATAAGTCACATCCCAATGCAACCATCTGTGTGGCATGCTTATAATTATGTATTATTTATATTTTAGGACAACTAATCAATAAAAAAATGCACCACATGTTCTAATGAAAGCTGCCTGACGATGGGTTTTAATGATTGGAAACTGGTAATGGTACTTTTTGAGTAAAGGAACTTAAAATAAATTTGTGGCTGGTTGCTGTCACAACACCATCAATAATGAAGGCCTTTGTTCACATTCTGCTCTTCTCTTGCTCTTATTGTATGTAAGACTGTACTGCATAACAGGAACATGACTACAACAAACATATTCTCCTATGACAGCAGTAGTACATTCGTTCACGTACTCATGCATTCTGTATTCCACACAACATATCAGGAAGCACACATGTTGAGGAGTCAAATTACACATTTAACAGGTAAAATCAGCCACTTCTGTGAGGTATAATAACAAAACATTTCAACCTACTTACATTAATACCAACTGGATTTCCTTCTATATCACTGTATGTATATGAGAAGAAATTTAGCTACTTTGAAAAATCCACTGCTCTTCCTCTTGCACTATCCTGCTGCAGTTATTGTCCACTGCTGCATATTAAGTAAGCATTTATGTAATTGTATTGATATTTAAAATCACTCCCAGCTGCATGTATACCGTAAAATCCAACATGTTTTTAAATCTAATATTAGTGTTTACTGGGATTTAAGCCCTTCAGACCAAGTGTTGCAGCAAATTTGAAGAGTGGCCAATGAGGTACTATTTTACTTGGGCCTTTTGAGACTTGTGCTTAGGGATATAAAATTCTTCTTTCAATCCTAGACTGTGATGCATGGATTATATTAGGGTGTAAATGTATTTGGCATCTGAGCACAAGAATTCCATGGAGAGGTTTCTGCAAGATGAGCCTTACACAAAATTCTTAATGCATGCTTCTGTAGAATAACCTGCATTGCCACAAAAAGATTACACCATAGGACTCTGTTGCAAGTCTAACCATCGTATCAACATAACAAGAGAGTTTTTTTCAAAGTCCTAGGCTAGTAACCTACATGGTCAAGTGTTCAATGGGTCAGTTGTTTGAGATAGGCTATCACAATGACATGTAATGTGAGAAACTGCAGGTTATTAAATTCATTTCTATTTAAACATGACTGTCAAATGAATATTCACTTTGATAACCGAAGTATGTAGGTAAGACATTTGCACTATGCACATCATACATTTATAAATAAAGACGTTCTGTAGAGTAGGAGCTGTCCACAAACATATTTTCCAGCCTAGTTCCAAATTTAGTTTTCACATGTTAGGCTCAATGACCATGGGTAAGCCACTTTGGCAGCATCAATATCCACCTCTTTCTGTACTTAATTTTTTTCTCTTCTGGTGTTGCAACTATGGTCTCCGTTTCTTTTGAACATATAACTATGAACAAGTCACACAATTTAATTGATGTGCTGTGATTATGTAGCAAAAATTGAGACTACTCTTTAAATAGCTGTCTATAGTATGATACGATCAGTGAGTGGAGGTGAGTACCACATATTATTCTTACACACATTTGTACAATTAAAACTGTGAAACACAAGTTATCCAAGAAAATAACCACATATGATAAAAAAATGGCTCTGAGCACTATGGGACTTAACTACTGAGGTCATCAGTCCCCTAGAACTTAGAACTACTTAAACCTAACTAACCTAAGGACATCACACACAACCATGCCCGAGGCAGGATTCGAATCTGCGACCGTAGCAGTCGCGCGGTTCCGGACTGCGCGTCTAGAACCGCGAGACCACCACATATGATATTACTGAATTAAAATAATGGAAGTACTCTATGTTAATTTATTGAATTGTTTCTCTGCAAGACTTGCAATGACTGAATTCTGAAAGCAGTGGAAATGAGGTATTGCAGGGAACAATGGAGAGGAAAGAGGCACACAGACTACTGTGGTGGAAAGGAGGGGCGGGGGGGGGGGGGGGGGGGGGGGGGGTTGAGTAAAATAAAAAGGACACCCTGGCTTTACTATCAATATTTCTGACAATGAACCTGTTTTGTACTTTTTCAGTTTTTAATAACCACGGGCCTATATGCTTCCAGGGGCAATTCTTGAAGTTGGGTGGGGGAATGGAATATTGCTTAACAAATGGAGAGTTGGGGGTCCTCCACTGACAAACTGGTGAAATTTGGCGTTGCTTAAAGCGGTTTTTGGTAACTATTTTGGAGTTCAGGGTAAAAATGTGTCTACAGAATGTGTGTGCCCAGGAAAGTAATACAATTTGACCAAGATGTCCGGCGATTTCGAAGTTTTTGTCTGGAGTCAGTAATTTTAAGTGTTGGTAGGCATACCCGGAATATTTAGCTTTCTTGAAAATTGTAAGTGGTGTTCATACATTAATATACATCCAATGTATATTAATAAATAAGACCCCCGTTTTAGTTAAATGATGTTTATTGGTTTAGATAGTAAGCTATTTGCTGCACTTATTTTTTTGTTAAAATATGTTTGAAATACATGGCAACATATATTGCTACATATTTATACAAAAAATGGTTGAATCTGTTGAAGTAATATATTCGTTGATTTCTGAAGTCATTTTATCCCGTGTACTATGATACACCATTTGGGGGGAGGGGGTGCTATGCCCCCACCCCTTACCGCCGCCCCAGGATGCTTCTACAAATGGACAATAAATAATATGCTCTCCTATGACCTGCTTTGCAAAGCAGAATCTCAGACAGTGCTGTATTCAGCAGTATTAGTTGCTTTGCGGTAGCTAAATGAATCCGAATTCCGATTTGTCGTTGAAACGACCAGCGGTGTTGCCGCCCTGAAAATGGGTTTACACTGCTTCCTTATTTAAAGCCACGGGTACTACCTTCCTGATCTCGGGTTCCCCCCATCCCTGCGTTGCCGAAAGTGTGAGAGAAACGTTAAACCTGTAGCAAAATAGTAAAAGAGAGAAATTAACGATACTTAAGTTTGTAGTGTTTCCCCATAAGTTTAATAAACATGACATAGACTTCAGTCATAAATAATATATTCTTCACTATTTAGGACTGCTACGCTGGGGTAATTTTTCAATTACGCGACTGTAGAAATCGTGTAGCTTGAGGCGAATAACTCTTCGAGCTATGAAATGATAATTAAATGGACACCCAGCGGCAAACAGGTGTTGATGAACTCCATTGGAGACATGTTGAAAATGTGTGCCCCGACCGGAACTCGAACCCGGGATCTCCTGGTTATATGGCAGACGCTCTAGCTTTTTTTTTTTTTTTTTTTTCCCTTAAAAAATCTCATTTTGTTCGTTTTCGTTCATTACATCTTCTTGGGGTGGACGTCGCAGGACACCCGTTTGAGTTCGTCATCCATTAACTCAGTTTTTTTTTTTTTATTATCACAGAGGGCAGCTAACCCTCTGACCGAGCACGCTGAGTTACCATGCCGGCTATCCATCTGAGCCACCGGGGCCACAGAGGATAGTGTGCCTGCAGGGACTTATCCCTTGCACGCTCCCGTGAGACCCACATTCCCAACATGACCACACCACTACATTCGTACTGCGCCTAATAGATGTTTGCCCACCATACTCATTACTTGTGGCAGATTACGAGTTCGGGCACAGAGTGTGCATTCGCTATGTTCAGAGCGCATTTTCATCCAGAAAGGAAGCTCCTTAAAGGTCGTTCGACAGAAAGTGAAAAGGTGAAAATTTGAGGGTGCAACATCCGATTAATAAGATGGGTGCGGAATGACTTCCCAACTCATTCCCTGTTTTTTCAGACTAACAGAATGTGGCAGGTGTTATGGTTGAGAAGCTTTCAACGCAGTCTTCCTGATCGTTCTCGGATTGCTCCTGCTAGACATCTTACTTGTTGCTGATAGATGTCGGCAGTGATAGTTATATTACCGGGAAGCAGATCGAAGTACACTACACTGTTGCTGTTCAGCCAGAGGCATAATATTATGTTTTGTGGATGCGCAAAGGTCCTTGGATGAAAGTCTAGAGTAACGTGACGTACTTCCACTTTTCGTCTTGGAATGTTGTCAACATTTAGTGTGATGGGAAGAAAAGATGGTGTCATCTGTTATATTGTGTAGCCAATCCGAAAGCAGCAGGCAGAAGACTTGTTTCGAAGTAATACCGTACATTTGTAAGGTTGGGTGAAACATTGTGGTTAACGAGAATTACAAATTTAATTGCGTATTATTTGAGTCGCAGCTATTTAAGCTGTATTAGTATCTGCAAACCAAGGACAGTGTATCAAATCACGACATATTCGAAAAAGTGGTGAAATATATCTCTGCTCTGTGTTACTGTTCGAGCACTCGATGTGAATAAGGTTTCTTAATTAAATCATGGGAGGAGATATATGGCTCAGTGGTTTTTTAATTAAATCATGGGAGAAGGTTGGTGGATCAATGTTTATTAATATATCGAACGTGCGACTCTATTATGAATAAACCACTGATCCACGTGCCTTCTCTCAATTGAACCATTTAGTGTGCTCGCGTAAATCGATTGCGTGGTCATTTTACCACCGCTTTACATTTTCATGCCTCTGCAATTAATGCACCTGCAACAGTGTATAGCATTTGCTGCCATAATCACAAAGTATTTCTCTCGAAAGCCACTTATACACAGAAAAAATGGCAAGCAAAACAATCTTTTCAATTTCGGCGCTCATTGCATCTCTTTTCGCCTCTCATTGTTTATTTCAAAGAATGATCCCTTGGCTTCGCGAGACTGACGTGTTGTTAAAGTGCGCATATGAGCAGTAGATAAGTGCCAGCGGTAGCCCTCATCTAGACTTAAGATGGTCTTTGTGCGGGCAGTTGCCGTTTTGTTTCGACTCAAGCATTTCTTTCTTTTCTAAATGTTCGCAGAAAGATACCATTGCTCATCACAAGAAATGATACACGATAGGATGTTTGAATTCTGATTCCATTCGTTGTTCTTTCTGCAAGAATGCCTTGGCCACGTCTTTGTAGAAATTGGATTTATCATGACCTCGCAGCTCCGAAAGGAAATATTTTTCAATGGAGGTGAGGCTTACTCCCAAACCTCCAGAAGGCAGACACTTAGATCGGTACCAAACGTTGTGTGTATAAACCAAATCACGGATTTATTTCGGGCTGTGTGCTGTCGACCAGTAGGATATGCGTAAACGGTAATTAAAAGTAACACTAGAATTACGGAATATAAGGAAATTGTATCTGTGAGCTCCGAATGTTAAAATCTGTGGTAGCTGAGTTTGTAGAGCATTAGACCGTCGTATGAGAGGTCATGAATTCGCAACTCAGGGATAGCGACTGTTTTTTTTTTTTTTTATTATTACAGATTATGCGTGGAACTGTTATGAGAGAACATTTTTTTTTTTTTTCACATCTAAAAGGGACGTTTCGGACTTTGTAGCAATGTCCTTTCGGCAGTCTGCTTTCGCTTCGTTAGTCGAAAGTAGCAAACCTGTAGAATACATTTTTATAGATAAGTGTGCTGTTATCTGTACAAATATATGCTATAGATCTGCAACTTTCAACTAACGTAGCGAAAGAAGTCTGCCAAAAGAACATTGCTACGAACTCCAAAACTCCCTTTTACATGTCAGAAAAAAGTCACACCTTATCTGTAATAATAAGAATAATACGCCATCAGTAGATTTTGAACTCGGACCTTCTTTATTGTTTTTAACAATAAACTTTATTTAGTTCAGTTATATATACTAGATATAAGGTATGATTTAAATTCCATTACATTTCGCTATCAGAATTCAATGTAGATAGTTATTTTGTTTTAATGGTATTTCTGTGTTGAGTTCGTTTGTTTCATAACTGAAACGTTTTCCGTTCGTATTCAAATTTTTGTAGAATTCCATTCTTTCTTCTTATGTGTATGTGGTAACTGGCTAGACCATTTTAAGTACAAATAAGTTTTTGGCGACGATAAATGTGAACAATATCTTTTCTAATGTATTAGAACACATAAAAGACATACAATTGAGAGTTTATTTTGTATTGACTTGATGGATTGTTGCTTTTGCTATCATTTTAACTATTCCCAGCGAGGGCATTGATGTAACATGATCTGCACTCAACAGTGAAAGAGAACTTCACAGAACAATGGTCTGGCCCACTACCAACTCACCTACTAGTGATCAGATCCAGAGCGCACAGAAATCATTTCCCAATACTCGATAGTTGTAGGTGTTATCTTTAATTACCATTTACACATCTTCTGTTGGACGACAGCACAAACTGAACCGGTGTTTTGGTTGATACTCTATCGACACAAAACATTTGGTACCGACCTGAATGTCTGTTATCTGGAGGTTTGGGTGTTAGCTTATCCATGCCATGTTGAGTTTGTGTAGCACAGTAAGAATGACAGCAGATGTTTGAATGAGCCCAGTCAGCTGGCATATTTATGTTAAGCTACTCTGCAGATTAATTGCTAGAACATATGGAAGTTCATACTATGTAGAGTTGCCATATATAGCCAGGACACTCTTGAGAGGGGGGTGTAGCAATGAAAAAAAAAGAAATTGTGCCATAAAGCTGCATTTTATTTAGAACACAGTTACATGAAAGATGATGCAGCAGTAGTTGGTACAAATTCTTTCATCAAATCACTGTGGACATCAGCAAAAATACTCTTTACACAGCAGCGGCTTGTGATGGAATAGATAACAAATATTCAAATTTTAGGTTGTCGTTTGCGTTCACGATTTTCTGTTTCTTTAGGGAAGTAAATCTACTTTTCTTCCACAGAGTTTTTAGGCTATTATTCAGAGTTGGGCTTAGTTGCTAAAAAGCTCTTCAAATCTCATATTCCAGAAAGCAACTGTCTCCTGAAATGTTCACATTATTTTTAGTCAGGTATATTATAGTACTTCACATTACCCAATCTGACGTTTCATATAGCGCCATCCAATCAAAATTTCGATATTTATTAAAATAATAAGCCCATTCCACTTAGTCATCAAATGTTATGTTATAGAAAGCCATTGTCTGTTCCTCAAATTTGGTAATCGAATTGATGATCAGGTCCCATACTCCGAGGAGCGTAGGGGACGATGCGGGAGACCCGCACCGCCGACTAGGCAAGGTCCTAGCGGGTGTGGTTTGCCATTGCCTTCTTCGGACCGTAACGATGAAGACGGCATTAAGACCTAGTCGTCTCGAGGACGCAAAATCCCTGAGCCCGCCGGGAATCGAACCCGCGACCCTGTGCGCGGGAAGCTAGAACTCTACTGCAATACCACTAGATGCAGGCAGTAATCAAATTACCCACACTTTATTATTCTCCACGATTCTTATATTTTTTCAAACAGAGCCAAGTTTGACTGCAGAAACATGAACATAAATTTCACTGATCGGGATACTGAAAAAAAAATCTGAAATTACATTTGGTGGCCTGGTTGTGTGTGAGACGATCTTGTCAACGTAAACTTGACATACATAAAACTAAGGGATACATTCACATGTTGCACTTACAGACTAACTTCAATATTCAAGCCAAGCTCATAGCAGTATTTTGCGAAAATGGGACAAAATGAACGGTGATGCTTCCGATATACCGGAACGGATAGCAACCCCTCTTTGTGAAATTTAAAAGATCTCCATAGAGTCCGCGTACTTTTTCGCTAATTTTTTTTCATAAAAAGGCTCGTTTTATTCATAGATTTATCAATGGAAAGTACTACAATTTTTCAAAAGATGGGAATCTAATTTTTATTTGCTGATATCTACGATTTCGAAATACAGTCTTCGTAAGTAGTTATCAAGTGATTCAGCCTTCATTGTTTTATTGGTGTTAAGTTCGTCCCCAGTTTTATGGAAGACAGACGATTACAACGGCTCAAAGTTCTCTTTCCTTTTACAGCTGTTGCTGAAACTCCACTATTTTGGTACTGCAACATAAAATCTCAACATTCTTGGACTGGAGCGCGATGAACAGTACACATGAAAAAGTTCGACAACACTTCTATTAAAAATGATTTTTGAAATCCTTAAACACGCCATAAAATCCTCTAAATGCATTTCAGCCAAGTTTTCGAAATCTCTGCTTTCACAGTCATGTTCAAAAACCATCAATGACACGAAGTGCATCGGATATGAGCTATTGATGGAAGCTTTCTGGGCATGAAAACCAAAAGTTCGTGCATCTTTTTAGGGGAATAAGAGAAGAAAGATGCAGAGATTTAGGACCACTGAACAAGACTAACCTCTTTGTTGGACTAGAGACACTTGAGGTACCTAATTAATAAGATGGTCATAGCAATGTATGAAGAAGGCTGTAGGGTATTTATCTGATACTTCATGTAAAAGACCATTAAAGTGTCCACTCATACTGACATTCCATCGTATGTCTGGGCACTTAATTGATCGCCATGTTGATATATGTCCATTACTGTGTTTAGAAATCCCACATAATTCTCACTATTGAACTCATTCTCATTGTGACCTCAGACTATCAGTTACTTTTTCCCTAAAAAGAGTACGACATTAACGAGCCTTTTTCATAACTGTTTTTTCAGCTCTTCGTTGTCAATCCAATAAAATATCAGTCCTAGTAGAAGCCGACATAAATGTGAACAAAAGTAGAAAGATGAATTTCAAACTTTTTCCAGTATTCAGATCCTTGACGATACCATGTAATTTTAATAAGTCTTACTAGGCTTTCGCTACCAATACTAAATATTGAAACCTCCAACTTCATGGCATAAGCAATCGTGCACAACTCGATAACAATAATCAATACAAATCGTTGGAAACCACCCCCAACGCCTTGGTCTGGTTTAGCTAGCAGAAGGCGCTTTTCCAGGGAGTAAAGCTGCCTAGACTTTGGGAACAATGGGGGTGGAAGAAAAATAAAAAAAGGAGTTATTACGTCATAAACTTGAAGCAGACGTCTGCCATCTTAAGGAGGCCAAAATACATTTGATTCACAGCGGCGATACTTCCTCCTGACGTCACTCCGACGTGCCCGCGTCCAGTTTCGATTGTTTCATAACAAG
This sequence comes from Schistocerca americana, assembly GCF_021461395.2. Classification (NCBI taxonomy): domain Eukaryota; kingdom Metazoa; phylum Arthropoda; class Insecta; order Orthoptera; family Acrididae; genus Schistocerca; species Schistocerca americana. Next base: position 199,070,740 of record NC_060128.1, on the reverse strand, counting down.
TGCTAGCCTGTTTTGTTTATAGGAGTACTAATCGATCCGATTGTAATCTAAACTTTAAAGGAATCATTCGTTCGTAAGTGGAGCCGTTCGAGCAATATTTTGTTTTGTACACACTTATTACGGTTGAACTGTTTACTTTCATTGTAGTGGTTTTATTTTTGCCATTTGACTTTCGATTTGCTTATTTAGTGTCCGTTCTCTCTTCTGTTTTCCATTGCCTTCCCAATCTCAAACTCTCAGGCGTCCGAGCCACACTGCAATAACGGTCTCATCCCCGCAGAATGCAAGGTTGCGTAAGCGCGGTGATTGTTGGGGACATCATCGCATCCCCTAAATTCCTGCACCTTTAAAAAGATTCTGGCCAGAATAGCCGGATACAGCAGTCGTGTGTGCTTTGCTTCTTTTCTGAGGATGGTTTTGGCTGAAAACTTACGTGAGCACACTTTTCGTCGTGCCTGCCCGATGCTTGGTGTGTGGGGTCAACCGAAGAATGGTATACAAGTCGGCGGCTTTGACCAATGAATGATGTTATATTTTAGTTATAGATATTATTTTGTTTATTTTCGAGCCATAGATGATAAATCTAATTTCTTCTGGGGCAAAGCGTCACAATTGTAAATAAATGTGTTATTAAGAGTTAGATACTTCATACGCTTTCTGTCGCTTGCCCTTTTAATAATTCTGAATCATTTGAATGCACATTTTGAATTATACCACTGTGCGATAGTGAGTCGTTCCAGTTGCTGTTTCCTCAGCAATTGATTCGTATCCTGTATTACGTGATTCGATTAAAGACTACGATACTAGTACTAGCGAACGCAAAAAGAAAAGCCATATTCGAGTGCGTAGCACAGACATCTTGTACCTCAGTTAAACTACCAAAGTTGCATCATATTCTTCAGTTGACCTATACAGGTCTCGTGAGGTACACGATACAAATTTTACGTTTATCGCCTTTTTTCACCTTCGTCAGTACTAATATACTATTCATCAGTTCTATGTAGGTCAACTGAAGTACAGGATACGTAATTTATGTAGTATCTTATTCTTCAGATGACCTGTATAGGTCAACTGAAGTATAGGATACAAATTATACTTTTGTCGCTTTCTCTAGTATCCTAGCCTTCAGTTGACCTGCATAAATCAACAGAAGAGGATACTAGGACTTTACACTGTGAGATATGTAACATTACGTTCCAAACATGGCTTTTATCATCCTTAGTGCTTATGAGACAGGTTGGATAAAGTGTGTTTCATTCTGGACAATGTTTACTTGAGTCGACCTATATAGGTCAACTGAAGTACGGGTGCAAATTTTGGATGTATTCTGGTGTCCGATTCCATTCGTCGGCCCTGAGCAGTGACGTCATACCAGAGCAGAGGACGCTACATGGTGGTAAACTTTCAAAGCAGCAGATGATATTTGCAAACAAAAGAATGTGGCATACGATAAAATTAGTCACAATCCTCGCGATTACATACTTATCCACGAATTGTATCGGAATGAATTGAAGATAATACAAATAAACAAGAGAGAAATATAGATTGATGTGAAATAAATTATTGTCGCGATTTATACGAGCAAGAAAAGAACAGAGAACCTTTAAATTCGATTCCTACACCTTCGCTAGCATCAGCTGAACAACAGGATACTAGTAATAGCGAAAAACGCGATATACATTTGTATCCTGTACTTTCACTGACCTATTTAGTTTATGGCTTTGAGCACTATGGGACTTAACTTCTGATGTCATCAGTCCCCTAGAACTTAGAACTACTTAAACCTAACCAACCTAAGGACAACACACACATCCATGCATGAGGCGGGATTCGAACTTGCGACCGCAACGGTCACGCGGCTCCAGACTGTAGCGCCTAGAACCGCACGACTACCGAGACCCCGGCTCTATTTAGTTTAGCTGAAGAATAGGGTACTAGTACTAGTGAAGACGAAATAAGCGACAACTGTAATATTATCAACGTGTAGGATACCATTAGTAACGAAAGCGAAAAAGCTACGTAACATTTGTATCCCATACGTCGGTTGACCTGTGTAAGTAAAGTTTGTTGTTGTTGTGGTCTTCAGTCCTGAGACTGGTTTGATGCAGCTCTCCATGCTACTCTATCCTGTGCAAGCTTCTTCATCTCCCAGTACCTACTGCAACCTACATCCTTCTGAATCTGCTTAGTGTATTCATCTCTTGGTCTCCCTCTACGATTTTTACCCTCCACGCTGCCCTCCAACACTAAATTGGTGATCCCTTGATGCCTTAGAGCATGTCCTACCAACCGATCCCTTCTTCTGGTCAAGTTGTGCCACAAACTTCTCTTTTCCCCAATCCTATTCAATACTTCCTCATTAGTTATGTGATCTACCCATCTAATCTTCAGCATTCTTCTGTAGCACCACATTTCGAAAGCTTCTATTCTCTTCTTGTCCAAACTATTTATCGTCCATGTTTCACTTCCATACATGGCTACACTCCATACGAATACTTTCAGAAATGACTTCCTGACACTCGATGTTAACAAATTTCTCTTCTTAAGAAACGCTTTCCTTGCCATTGCAAGTCTACATTTTATATCCTCTCTACTTCGACCATCATCGGTTATTTTGCTCCCCAAATAGCAAAACTCCTTTACTACTTTAAGTGTCTCATTTCCTAATCTAATTCCCTCAGCATCACCCGACTTAATTCGACTACATTCCATTTCTGTAAGTAAAGTACAGCTATCAATATAGGTCAGCTGAGATTCGCCATGGCGATATGACGTATTCCTTTTCTTTTGCCTTCACTAGTACTAGTATCCTATTCTTGTTGATCTATATATATTAACGGAAAAATAGGATACGAGGACTGAAAATAAGCGATATAGGTAACATTGCGTTCGAAAAATTGATGTATGTGATAAACGTTTTTCAAGATTTGTCTTGTAAGTCTTTGCAATGCGTCATTTGCGATAACTTGTGACGGCATTGCTCAAACTGACGGGATGTATCAGATTCTTCAGTATTACCGTCTATCCGCTTCACAGTAGTTATTCCCCCATGAAGTTTGCTGTAAATAACCCATAGCACTTCGAAGTAACAATGATGCACGTAACTACAATACCAGAGGAAGAAATAAACCGACATTTTTTTTCGAAGATGGCGGCGCGTGTAGACGTACTAATAAACCGATCCGCGGAAAATTACGAGTTTTTAAATCCTGTCTGTGTAAAATGCAGTAAGAAGGTGAAATATGGTGTTAAATTATGTTCGTGGTCACTGAAATGGATCCATCGTCAATGTTTAAATGTCTTAGAGGAAAAAAACATGACCTGTGACTGTGGAAATGTGCACTGTAACTATCGTCATATCGTGTGTTTACAAACGGAATGCGAAGAAGAATGCACGACTTCTTCATTAAAATATGATCTTATGTTAGCTAAACTATATGTAGAGAAGCTTGAATCAGTGATAGATAGTGTACAGAAGCTGGAAGAAGTGATAGACCATTCAAAGGGTAGTGAGACGGTTGTAAACGAACAAAACGGCAACTTTATTAGGCCTAAAAAGTTTTGTCGTGTTAATCGTAACGGAAACAACTTTCGTCTCCCACAAGCAAATAAGTTTGAATTTTTAACGTGTGATGAATATGAAATATGTGAAAAGAGCCAAAGAAAGGAAGTATTTTCATCAAATGCAGCGACCACAAATCATTTCAGTAGGCCTACGAAGTCCTGTAATAACAAGAAAGGAAATACCATAAAATACATGGAACATACTTATCGTGCAAACAAGATATCTACCAATACAGGTAAGAACAAAAAAGAAGATATTTTCATACTTTCAGACAGTCATGGAAAGGGCTTAGCCGACATTTTGTGTAACATGCAAACTATATTCAAGGTTAGTGGAATAACGAAACCGGGGGCCCCCTTGCGCGAAGTTTTAAAAGACTGTGAACATTCTTTGAAGCTTGGAAGCAACTGTCTAATAATAGGAGGTGCTAATGATGTTTATAGGAACGAGGGCAAACTCGCCACAAGAGCTCTAAGAAGTACATTACAGAAAATTACAGATGTTAACTTCTTCATTGCCAGTATCCCACAAAGACATGATCTTATAGAAGAATCCTGTGTCAACAAAGAAATCACAGCTACTAATAGGAAATTTGAGAAAATCTGCCGAAGCCTCCCAAATGCCACATATGTGGACGTACCATCCACAGAGAGAAGTCATTTTACAAGGCATGGGCTTCACAGAAATAAACTCGGAAAATCATTCATTAGTCGAGAAATCCTTAATGCAGTGAAGGCAGTTAAGAACAAGAATAGCATGACCATACCACTTCCACCACCAAACACAGCAACTGAAAATTTCCAACAAGAAAATGAAGCTGAATCCCTGACAACAGGTCCAGCACTAGAATCTCCACTTTCGTCACAAACAGCTGAGATAAATGAGTCAACTAGGACAGAAGTTTCCAAAGCAGCTACATACTACGCAACTGCATCATTAACAAGAAAAAAAACGCCTGATGTGCCAACAGCCAATGAACTTTCATCAGTATTGGCCGCTCCTCAGTCTTCAACAGTGAAAGACTTTTCACCATCATCATCAGTAACAGAAGCAAACAGAAGAAGCACAAGAACCAGGAAACTTTCAACTCTGCAGGATTTTTGGTACCCGGCCTCAGTTACAAGACTAACATAAGGCAGATACCCTCAGATACACCAACTTCCAAGTCAAACCGGCAACAGACTCACCTCCACTGTCATCAACAGAAGAATAACCATGCCACCAGCTCATCTGAAGGATTTTTTAGCATCAGGTCTAAAGGGAAAGGTGCCACCAAGATAAGTGAAAACAAATACCTAACAGTGTTTCACCAAAACATTCAAGCCATAAAGAACAAAGCACAACAGCTAGAAGTAGAATTGGAAAAATTTGATAGCCAAATTTTGTGTATCACTGAACACTGGTGCAAAGGGAAGCAAATTGAACACATTGCATTAGCCTCATTTGACCTTGCATGTTACTATAGCAGAATCTCAATGAATGGTGGAGGTTCATGTATCTATGTAAAAAAAGGTATGTCATTTAAAGTAAGATATGATCTTTTAGATCTAGGTGAGGACAAACATTTCGAACTTTCCGCTGTTGAAATAATAGGACCTGGCATAGCAAAAAAATTAGTCATATTTTGTGTGTACCGCTCTCCTAGTGGAGACATTGATATATTCTTCTCAAAACTGAATCAAAGCTTAGACAGGGTTTCTGGACCAAAAGCAAATGTAATTATCTGTGGTGACTTAAACATTAATATGATGAAGCCTGGTAAGGCTAGCAACATATATGTGAATATTCTAAGCTGTTACGGAATATCCTCCCTTGTTAATTGTCCAACTAGAATAACGAAAGAATCCTCATCTATAGATCATGTAGCTACAGATATTGATAGTAAAAAATGTCATATTGTTGTCCAAAACCTGGGCCTAGCAGACCACCTCTGCCAGATCTTAAAAACGAACATTCATGTAGAAACTCCTCCTAAACTTTGTACATACAAAAGAATGTTTTCCAAATCAGCCCTGCATCAGTTTAAATCCCAGCTAGAATATGAAGATTGGAGGGAAGTCTATGCAGAAACCAATGCAAATCAGAAATTTATCAAGTTCATGTCAATTTTTAAACTCAGATTTGAAGAGATGTTTCCCAAAACTCTTTATCAAATTAAAACTACAAAGAGAAATCAGTGGGTGACTACAGGTATCAAAAAATCCTCAGAAACTCTTAGATATCTCAACTCCATAAAAAATAATCAGTCTAACCCAGAAGTTCTGCAATCCTACAAAAAGTACAGGAAAATTTACAGAAAGGTGTTGCTAGCCGCAAAAAAACTTTCAAACAACAAAATATTACTTGAAGCTGAAAACAAGAGCAAAGCAGCCTGGAACATCGTCAAACAGGAAACATCTAACTCTGCTAAAAAGGACCTCAATTCACATATTAAAAACAAAGATGTACCAGTAGGTAACCCTAAAAAATTAGCTGATTTTGTAAACTCATATTTCAGTAGTATTGCAAAAAAATTACAGCAGAAATTTCCAGATACATATGATTTACCTACTCAGAACCAGCCAACAAACTCAATGGTGCTCTTGCCAACTACAGAAAGGGAAGTGGCATTAGTAGTACACCAACTAAAAAATAAAACTTCAGTAGGACTTGATGAAATTCCAGTCTGCGTAATTAAAGATTGTATAGACTCCATAAAGGGCACATTAACAGACATAATTAATGAATCTTTCGAGTCTGGATACTTTCCGGAGTACCTAAAACAAGCAAAAGTTATACCTATCCTTAAAAACGGAGATGTGGAAAATGTAGAGAACTACAGGCCGATCTCTATACTGTCTATCATTTCTAAAATAATAGAAATACTAGTCAAAAAGAGACTGCTAAATTACCTGAATAAATATAATCTTCTTTCCAATGACCAATTTGGTTTTAGGCCCGGAAAAGGCACACAATATGCTATAGCACAGTTCACTAAAGCAATTTTAGAAGCACTGGACAAAGGTGAAAATGTAAGTGGTATCTTTTTAGACTTGTCCAAGGCCTTTGATACAGTTGACCACAAAATCTTACTTCATAAATTAGGACAAATAGGAATAAGAGGTGTGACAAGGAAGTGGTTCAAATCATACTTGGAAAACAGAGTTCAACGAGTTGAGATATCACAAGTTTCAAACAATTCCCTTATAAAACACCTGTCTGACCCAGAAAATGTGAATATAGGCGTCCCACAGGGAAGTGTATTAGGCCCAATATTGTTTCTTATATACATTAACAACTTCCCACAAAGTATCAGACATGGCGAAAAAATACTTTTTGCTGATGATAGCAACATAGTAATAACAGGTGAAAATCCAACACAGCTGTCAGAAAGAGCAAACGAGGTTCTCAATGATGTCCACAACTGGTCATTAAAAAATAAAGTAACCCTAAATGTAAAGAAAACTAACTATATTAACTTCCAATTGAACAAAAAACACAATGCCACTAGAATAAAAGTTAATAATAATGAATTAGAATGTGTAACAAGTACCAAATTCTTAGGGATGAATGTAGACAGCCAACTGAAATGGACAAACCATGTCAACATTTTGGCAAAGAAATTATCCACAGCATGCTATGCTCTTAGAATCCTTGCACCGGTATGCAATAATACCTGTCTTAAAATAACATATTACGGATATCTACACTCAGTCCTCAGCTATGGGATCATGTTTTGGGGAATAAGTGCCAGGAACATACAAACTGTGTTCAAAGTACAAAAAAAGAGCCATAAGGATAATAACAAATAGCAACAACAGGGCCCACTGTCTAGAATTATTTAGAAAGCTAGGAATTCTAACTGTTTCTTGTGAGTATATCTTTCAGAACATAATGTTCATTAAGAAACATCTTAACATGTACAACACAAATAGCCTAATACATGACCATGAAACAAGAGCTTGTCACCACATCCATCTAGATAGAAAGAAGAAGGCAAAGACGCAAAAAAGTATATTTTACAATGGGATAAAACTGTACAACAAATTACCACAAGAAATTAAAGAAATAAATGAGCCCCTCACTTTCAGACAAAAGCTTAAAACCTTTTTAGTAAGTAAATGTTTTTATACTGTAAAAGAATATTTAACATAGATGTAGATTATTAGCAACATATGACATTATCACCAAAATATTATGTAGCCTAATTATAAATATGTGTATGACTAGTTATAAAAACTACACAAAATATGAGAAACCTGTTTAATTGTAAATGTAAATGTGTGCTCATGTGTTGTAATCTGACGACATCCATGCAATATTTATTGTTCCACGGATGAATGAATAAATAAATAAATAAATTCATTACGCCAGATTAAGGTTGTCTGTAACAGAAACACGGGTTCACAATGCTGTCATTTTATATCAGTGGGTAAGTGAACTTCCATTTGGTTGCAGCAAAGTAAAATTTGAAACTAAACTGAAAAGTTTCTTTTTGACGTAAATGGTGATGCGTAGGAATTGCTGTCTGAGACCTGCCTTTAATTAAAAAATGATAAAAAGCTAATAAATGCTCAATATGGAAGCATATTCACCGACAAATTCGATGTAAATATATAATCATATCATTAAGATTTACCGTCCACATCATACATGGAGCGTGTAACTAATGAGTGAAATTCCCCGTCGCACCCCCTTGGATTTAGTGTTAAGGTGGCTCAGTCTGTACCCCCTGAAAAACTGGACAGAGATCAAGCATGAAAACAGGTAGTCGTGCTAAACTCTGGAAAATGAAGCAAATTTGTAACAGTGAACGATCCAAGCTCAAGATGTGTAATACCGAGCGAGTTCAAATAGCGACGGCGTCGTGGTTACGTGGTAGCGGTGTTTGACTGCGGAGGTGGATATCCGTGTTCAAATCTCGGTCGATCCCCATACGCCGCGGTACCTCTACATTAACAAATGGAACAATTCAGAGATGTCGTGGCGTGGCCACGTCGCTTCGTGGTCCACACCACGTCCGTTTATCGCAACGAGCGGCGCACCGAAGTGATGCGTGGCATGCATGAGACGCCAAGTAGCGCGCTGCTATTTACATTAATTTGAAGTCATTCGATGTGCCTCAAAATAATTCGTTTCTGTACTTAAAGCAAACCTATACCCGTCTCTGTAGATAGTTCCTCAGAAACACTTACTCTTCCCTTTTTTTTTTTTTTTTTTTAAAAAAAAAAAAAAAAAAAAAAACACTGGTTTGGGATTCGCCCGTGTTCACTATGCAGTCTTTCGCATTCGATTTTGGAGCTAACTAGTCTGACATCACAGCTTGATAGTAAACTGTTTTATTTTCATTTTTTGCCCATTGTTTTTGTTACTTCCCAAGTAAGTAAACCACCACAAATATTATAAGAAGTGGAGGCTAGTCACCAGCCAGGTTACATTTGGTGGGTTTTAGGACATACGTTGCTGTGTACAAAATATAACCAACATATCGAAATCGTTTTTAGCGGTGGAAGATCAGCTGTACCTGCCACCAGTCTCGCGTGAGACATCGTTTTGATGACGCACAGCACTCGACGTTATGGCCGCATGCTAAACAAATTAGCAGCTCGTGTCCCTCTTCTGTATGTGGTTCAAGAAGTCAATTACAATCACACTGTAACTTAATATGGCGTTAAGAATTATTTAAATTTTTAAATGAGACGTAGACGATCGCAAGTCAAGTGGAAGTGTTATTGTAGTCTTTTCTACTCTAAGTTTCATTCACGACACATTCAGCACTTATTTTCGCTCAAATATTGTCGAACAAAAGGCTTGTTTTCCAACGAGCAGCGAATGAGAAATGGGATTATGCTATTGACAACTAAAGTATTTTGTGTTCTGGATGTTTTATACTTACCTATTTTACGTTTACATATTTGGGCTTTCTTGTTCAAAGTATGAATACAAGTAAAACGCTATTTTGAATATTTTTGTAACTGTTATTACATAGTTATGTTAACTTTGAAACTGGATGAATGACGTCGAATCTGTGCAGTTACAAAGTTCTGCTGCTGAAGCACACTGATTTTACTGTCTCTCTGATTGCAGAAATAGAAACATTATTTTGAGAAAGTACAACACTGGTCAAAACGCATAATGTTTACAGCAACAACAGAAGATACTGAAAAAATTACACTATTTCTGTTGCAATTATAGTAAAACATTTACAGTCAGCATTAAGGGGCCTGACAATACGATTGTAGTTTGTCAAACCTTCAATATACTGAAGCGACCTCTCACTATCAATAACATTGACAAAAACGTGTGCTGTAGTAATATTACCTGTAGCTCGCAAGCAACAGAAAACAAAGAAAAACAGGAAATGGATCCGATACTGGTTGAAATGAGGACCGAATGGTCACATGTAAATTTATTGATTGAAATCAGAATCACGGATCCGAAAGATTTCATAAATTAGTTTCCGAAGAGTTCTTCATCATTATTAGTATTGATACAAGATAAAATGGGGAAGCAAAATATGTTAATGAGAGGCAGTCGCGATCGACAAGAGATTATGAGCAACTTCGAGATGTCTGACGACAGACAGGTCGTTGCAATGCTCGAAGGTGTTCAGTTCTGTAATATCAGCAAGCACAATTAGTAAAATTCTATGGAAAACTGTGAAGCGACTGTAACTGTTCGGACAATTAACGTAAAACTTGAAATTTCCTGGCAGATTAAAACTGTGTGCCGGAAGGAGACTCGAAGTCGGGACCTTTGCCTTTCGCGGGCAACAACTGCTCTGGAAGGTAGGAGACAAAGAACTGGTGGATTTGAAGCTGTGAGGAAGGGTCGTGACTAGTGCGTGGTTAGCTCAGACTGTAGAGCACTTTCCCGCGAAAGGCAAAGTTCCCGAGTTTGAGTCTCAGTCCGTCACACAGTTTTAATCTGCCAGGAAGTTTCATAACAGCACACTCTACGCTGCAGAGCGAAAATCTTAATCTGGTAACTTAAAACTTTCTATTTTTTTTATAAATACTTTGTGGCAACTGAGTGAAATTGATATGTGTTTCACAGACCTGTTAATAATATCTTCTAGATATACGACGGTATGCTGTAATGGACTAAAGGAACTAATGTTGTCACAGGAAAAAATATTTGCAATTGTCATCTTTCTGTTAAGCAGTACAGTCTTACCAGAAGACCAAGAGAACAGCAGAACGCAACTGAAAGCCTTCATTAGTGATTATTGGTAACCAGATTGTCATTCGAAGATGAAATTCTGTGTGTGTAAAGCGGTACAGGAATACTGTACCTGTTCTTATTTTCTTAGCATCAGACAGTTATCTCAGAGGTTAGTTGGCTACATATGGAGTAATTAGGAGAGAAAACAATAAATCAGTGAGATTAGTTAACTCTCAGCCTATATCAGGCACCTGACCTATGTGATTGTCCTTCAAGTTGTTGGCAGTGCATATGAAATGTGTCATCAGACAGAAATTGTGTCCAAAAGGGAGGTTGGTTGTAAATTGCACCACTGCATTTGCATGGGGGGGGGGGGGGGGGGACATCTGTGTCTCACCAGTCTGTGATAATCACAGCATCAAAGCTAAGATTTGCATGGGCCATTCTCTCTCACTCTATCTGTGTAGAAATTCTTCAATTAATTACTTTGAGTGAGAGAGCATGCATCTGTGGAAGTGACACCTTATTACATTTTTTTCCCTCTGTTTTCTCCAGGAAAGACATGTTGCTGAGGGTGGAACACCTGGAGGCAGTGCTGTGTGACCTGATAAGCTGTGCTGTGCAGAGTCACTGCTGGATTGGTCAGCCACCACAAGCACCCTTCGACAACAAATACTAGTGCTTCAAGGAGCAGCACTGTTTCTCCATCTGCCACATTTTTGTTTATTTACTTTTCTAGTGTGCAGTTTAAATCATAGTGCAGCTAATATTGCATTGATTTCTATAGACACTATGTAAACACACAGTTTGTACATAAAAAAAAAATTAAAGTTATATGGACCCACATCCAGGAGGATGGCATTATAAATTACCACTTGACATTCTGGATATAGGTTTTCCAGTCTCATTAAATTATTTAAGGCAAAAGCTGAAATGGCTGCTTTGAAAAGCACACATTCTCTCTCATTTCTCAACCTTTCCCAGTCGGTTATGCGAATGTGCGATTTCTGTTCTATCAAACATGTCTGAAAGAGCAGACACCACATTCAATTTCCCTTGGTGGACAGTGAATCCACCAATACAGATGCAGTACAAAATTCGATCTGCCAGAATCGTAAAGTAGCGAGCATGGAAGATATGCTCGGGGACTGCAGATAGATGATGCTAGGTGGGAATGTGCGTCAACCGGGAGGTGTGCCGAGACAATCATGCAATTGCAATGAACTGTGTTTGGATGGTGCAGTGGGTGACACGTCTGCCTAGTAACAAAGAGTTCCCGCATTTGAATCTCAGTACAGCACACATTTTCACTCATTGCCGCTGACTCCGCCATAAAGTCCTGATGCAGCTGCCATCAATAGTTCCTTCCCTTTCCTTTCTGCAGCTTCAGTATACATAATATTTTGACAGGAGATTTTTTGACGTACACTACTTCTACGATACTTGAACAGTCCACAGGAGTACTGCCAGTCCATAGTGTCCAATGGGCACAATATTTCGGCGATCAGCCATGTCGCCATCATCAGGTGCGAAATATTGTAGCATTTGGACACTTTGTCCTGGCAGTACACCCGTGGACTGTTTGAGCAAGAAATATGCCACGAGAAACTGAACAATTACTTCTACAATGTTTTTAAAAGTAATTCCAGTTGCCAAAAATTACCATTTCTTGGCTGCTTGTTCTCTTTCATTGTCTTCAATTAGCACTTATCAGCAGATAAGGCAACCAACATATCCTGCTGTAATTGTGTGTGTGTTTTAGAGACAAAATAATTACAATAATATACTGAAGGACTTGACTACTTACTTGTCACTGGACATGACCAACATGATACGTGTCTGCAGGAGCTTCTGAAAGTGGACAAGGAAACACAGCAAACCACATGACCATTTCACACATCCTTCCATCAGCTTAGTCAGGGAAGAAGTTTTACAATGATTTCTAGTCTACCATAGAAACACACTGATGTGCAATGCTGTTGTGTGAGCAAATCAGTACATGAACCATTGCTAATTTGTGGGAACCCTAGGATACAGTTGAGAAGCTTGTCTCCATTTTGACAGATTGCAATAAAAGTGTTTAACATGCTAAACATTATTTATGATGCTTTCAAAGTTTTACTCTGGCCAGTACTTCTCTCTTGCCTTACAAACTTCACAGAAATTCTCTTAGTCTGTTGAAGCAGCACTCCTGAAAGAAATGATATTGCAGAGAAATGATTTAGCCACAGCCCGGGCATTTACATGCAGACTTAATCCAATGCTCTGCCTTGTTGGGTACACCATTTTGAAAACTTGTGGTGTATTAAAACTGTGAGAGATTTATTCATCCATAGAATTTAGTCTGCACAATCAGTCGGTCAGTCAACTGAATATTCTCAGACTTTGCCTCCATGTTCATTCTAATTAGCCAACCATTAGCAGTGTCAAAATTTTGATCATGTAATCTCATGTTGTGCATTTTTGCTTACGATTCTTCATTAATAATTATTGCCCAGTTTTGATTTGTAATAGTTCACTGTTAACCAGTGATATTCATTTATTTGTGATTGGATACTATTGACTTTATTTGTGATCATATCCAAATCCCAAACCAAATATCACATTTTATAGTGTTATTTGTGGCCTAAGCTTTTGCAGCCTCTGTACATGCTGACTGGAGTAATATCACAATTCTGTGTCATTTGACCAAAAACAATTTCAATAGCAGTTTGTTAAATTTTTGTCCTAGAGCAACATAACAAGCCAGAGCAGCGCTAAAAGGTGGTAAGAGAGCATCACACAGCGCACTCAGGAGATATCGGGTTACAAGTCAGAAGAGCTGTGTCACCTGCAGAAGTAGCTGGTCAAGATGGGAAACACACTAAGCAGTCAACGGCAACAACAGCAGCAGAAGCAGCAGCTGCGGCCTTAGTCATCAGACCATGTGGGGTACATCGAAATGGCCCACAAGCACCACAGGTGGCAGTATGTGGCTGTGTATTGTACAAAAAAAGTGGAGGCATGTCAGATATGCTTTATTGGCTTTACAGATTTCTCTGTTCTTAGTAGGGGGGGGGGAAAAAAAAAAAAAAAAAAAAAAAAAAAAAAAAGGCTATACTGTTCTGTCTGCCTTTGGCACAGCTGTGTAGGAGATGACGGGGAAACTGGCTTAATGCAGAATTTGTGAATGTTTACATATATGTAAGGTGACTTCTGATATTTCCTATGTGTACATGTTGAAACCAAATGTGTCAGATATATTTACTTCGTAAATGTAGATCCTAACATTTCACACATAACTTAAATGTCCTCTTTCTGTCCTAACTCCACATATTTTGGACTGATTTTATTCAAATACATGCATGTGGGTTTGGATTATGAATGCAGAAAAAAAGAACCCTTGCTGTATACTCTGCTGTAAACTACATGTTTCATAAACAGATATGGAATGCATTTGTCTGAATTATGCTTGGGACCTTGCTGTCATCCTGGTGAAACAACAGAGGGACAGGATTAAAGCTACTTGCTTACCTGCTTTTGGTTAATATATTGCTACTGGTAACATCTGATGACCAGCACCACTGGTTGTGTGATGGTGCCGTAGTAGAGTCGATGAAAGACGATCCCATACAGCTGCAGTGGGCTCGGAATGACCGATTTGTGCATCTCCTTCACCCAGTCACATAATGCAATTTCGTATATGTCTGTGCAAACACCTCAGCTCTGTAGGTGGCTATTGTTTCTGGCTGAAGCCATTTGCCCTTCACACCTGAAAGCTGGCAACACCACAGCTGGCAATCCAGGACATTCTTTTGCCGACCTTTTTATTCTCTCACTGTCTTGGTGACCGAGGATTAAACTTGCTGTACACATACGATAAAAATGATGGAGAGGTTTAATTTCTGAAATATTTCTGATGTCAATAATGTTACTGGCTGCAGTCCCATAAGTTATTTGAACATTCAGTATGCTGGGTAAAGCTCATGGCGTCGTCATACATTTCTGCTTTTACTGGATGTTCTACATAATTTCAAGATATATCTATATGAATCAAGGTACCGTATATCTTGGAGAATTTTTGGAAGTTTGCACGTGTCATGAATAATGGGTCTCCATAGACCACCAACATGTTCATGTTTCAGTTGTGTGTTCTACAACTTTTGGCAGCATATTTGTTTTGGAAAATTGTTGCCACTAAATTCCAGTGCAGGTACACACATAATTTGGACAATATTTCCTCATTCAGCTTGTTGACTTGCTTGTTTCAGGACACTTTGAAAGTTAAAGATCAAAATGTAACTGTAGTTCTTAAGATTAGGTTAGTGTTTTTTAACGTCCTGTCGGCAATGAGGTCATTAGAGACGGAGCACAAGCTCAGGTTAGGGAAGGATGGGGAAGGAAATCGGCCATGCCCTTTCAAAGGAACCATCCCGGCATTTGCCAGAAATGATTTAGGGAAATCACGGAAAACCTGAATCATGATGGCTGGAGACAGGATTGAACCGTCGTCCTCCCGAATGTAGTTCTTAAGAAATCAGCTGCTGTGATGTAGTTGTGTTCTGCACATATTACACCCAATAAGTTTACCATCTTTACAGCAGTGTATACTGTCTGCATTTGACATAAATTTGGGCAATTTTATGAGTGACGGATATGCGAGTTTGCTGGAGAGATGTTAAGCATTCTTCCCACTCACCATAAGCAAATGGAATGGAAAGAAGTACCAGTACCTGGAGCAGTGGAAAATACCTTCTTCCATGCATGCCACAGTGCTGTGCAGAGTGTGGATGTAGATCAACTCTCACATCTCTTCTTCTGTAACTACTGACAGTGAGCTCACCATGAGTCTGACACTGTAAAATATCTGCTGCTATCACTATTCTTTCATTACATGATTCAGCCTCAGCTTACACAAAGGGTACAATTACCAATGATGTCTGAAAAGGAAAGGGAATATCCAACCACAATAAATGTATTTTAATAATGTAACAATATTATGAAAAGGATAGTTGCTATTTACCATATACTGGAGATGCTAAGGCGCAGATGGGTACGACAAAAAGACTGTCACAAAATCAGCTTTCGGCCAACAAGGACTTCGTCAAAAATAGATGTGACACACACACACACACACACACACACACACACACACACACACACCAGAGAGAGAGAGAGAGAGAGAGAGAGAGAGAGAGAGAGAGAGAGAGTGTTTCTTTTTACAAAGGCTTTGTTTGCCGAAAGCTTATTTTGTGACACTCCTTTTGTTGTGCCTATCTGCGAGGCAGAATTTACACTATATGGTGAGTAGCAACTATCCTTTTCATAATATTGTTACATTCCATTCTGGATTTTCTATTGTTTTATTTAAATAATGTCATAGTTCCACCATCAAGAGCTGCTGAGAAATTATGACCAGTTTCAATCCTCAGACCATTGTGAGGTATCCTGTGTACAAAAGGAGATAACCTGTGAAATGCATTTCATATTTCACTGTCAATACAATACTACAATGCTAATGAAAAGTCACCTAATAGCACATCACCTACTAGCAAGTTGCTACTAACAAAGTGATTTATAACAGTTAACATGGCCAATGGCATCATACAGCATAAAATCCATCAAAGACATGAAAATTAAAAGTATGATACAATAAGTATTGCTGCTGATAGTGTACAGACATAACAAATTACTTAAATGTGATGCACTTATACAGCATCATCTGCTGTCAATTTTTAATGTACATTATATTTTCAATAATAAAATGTACCAAACACTATTAATGTTCATTCTTCATGTACAATCTAATTCCAACATTTCATGCAGACACACACCTTATACTGGTGACTATGTAACATTACGAGTCAAGACAGCTGTAACGGAACTTGAATAGCGTAAAGTTATCGTTAAAAACGCACGCCGCACGATTTGTTACGATTTGGTCGGTCAAAATAGTTGTAACATGCTTTTGAATACAATTAAAATATAACGGCGATACCTGTTTAGCGTTATTGGAAATAATATGTAATAAATTAATGATTAAGGTAGCCGATCCTATAAGAAGAGGTAAAATTGGGCATATTAAGGTGTTTTGCTTTATATCGACTAAGCCGATGATACAGCGTCTTTTTCTTCCGTTTACTCTTAGAAGAAAAAAAAAAGAAAACCAGTAACGAAGTGCTAATTGTGCGTTGTGAAAAATATAGGGGCGAATTTTAAATAGCTACAGTGTATAATCAGACTAACAAATGGACATTCAGTTACGCGAAATAGCGGACAGTGAAGTGTTGTCATTAAATTGAGTACACCTACAGGGCGGTCAATTCCAGGATAAGTCTATTCGCGTCTCACGAGGCACGCGATATTGAGACCGGTTTTTTTATTATATCACGCAGAACGGGCTTCAATTTATAAAAAGGAGAAAAGCTGTATCATTATCATTGACTGTTGGTGTTATGCAACCAAAACTGTTCATCAAAGGGTTTCGGTGAATGAGTGGTGAATGCGAAATGAAACTGTGAACGAAGTTATGTTAAATAAAGCAGAAAAGACAAGACAGTTTGGTCGTATCTGTTATTATTCCATAAACCGTAACATGTACTCTCGTTGTACGAAGCCTTTATAGACGATTGTTATGACAATTTGCTTTGAAGGGATCTCGTTACGAGTTAAGTTTTGGGGACCTGGTCAACAGGGGATAGTTCGTAGATCTTAACTACTGCAGCTATTCTGGAATCAGGTGCTACCGTGACCGTTGTGTGTTGTCTATGGCTTAAGGTCATCATATCTCATGCTCTAAGATCGACGCGCCTTTCCTCTTGGTATAACGGTGTCTCACGGTAACCACGACAACGCCGACGGCGAAGGAAGGTACGGTAGAACTACACAGCTGTTTTATGTCCACAAGTCAATGAAAAATGATACAGAGGGTTTGCATGCATAACACACTTGTTAAATGAAAATGCAAGATCAGTTCCTGAACGTTCTACAGAGCTTCAACTTGTATCCATACATAGCTAGCCCTACAACAGTAACAAGCTCTTCAGAAAGTGTCAGATAATTTCTTCACAAATATAGGAGCCACAGATAAAGATGTAATTAATGTCAACCTAGGAGTATCCAATCACAATGCAGTTATCCTTAAAATTCTCACAGCCCCAGTGACTAAAAATGCTTCACATCAAATGTACAGCAGAACTTTCTCCTCTAACAGTTGCAGTCATTTCGTAAATACACTGGTTAACCAATCATGGGCAGAAGTATTGTTACAATCAAGCACAAATGCTTCATATAATGTTTTCTTTTCCCTCTTTATATTAAAGTTTGAAATGCCGTTTCTGAAAAATCTTGTCAGAACAAACTCATACGAGCAGTTACATACTAATTCTTGGATTACGACAGGTATTAGAAATTCAACCAGGACAATGAAAATGCTTAACTCTAAATTGAAAAGTTTACTAATCCCAACTACAAAAGATATACTGAAAGTTAATAATAAATGCAAAATTACTAAGTAGTGATATATTAATAAGAAAATCGGGCAATAAATCAAGAACTACTTGAGAAAAAATGAAAAGGGAAACAGGTAACAGCCTCATGGATCAGGAGATAGTGCCCAAAAATCGTGAAAATGTTGAATTAAAAGATGAAACTCTGGAAGATTACATGAAAAACTATTCTTTAAGTGTACCGGTGTCATTAAGCAAAAACTTTATGAAACACAAGAAATTAACATCTTCGAAACCAGCCAGTAGTATGATGTTAACTCCCACAAATATAAATGAAACATTAAAGGTGATAAAGAGTCTAAAACCAAAAATGTCTGCAGGTGTGTATGAAGTGGTAGTAATTAAAAAAGTTA
This sequence comes from Schistocerca americana, assembly GCF_021461395.2. Classification (NCBI taxonomy): domain Eukaryota; kingdom Metazoa; phylum Arthropoda; class Insecta; order Orthoptera; family Acrididae; genus Schistocerca; species Schistocerca americana. Next base: position 199,052,192 of record NC_060128.1, on the reverse strand, counting down.
CACAACAAATTATAAAGCCCCTGGTACTTATTGGCAATTTGTCATTCAGCTAAGGGGTGTTTCTGAAGATGTTGAAAATCTCAAAGGTTAGACCGCTGTTTCTCTAATCATTTTCTAAAATTTTAGAGACATTAGTGAAAAATAAGGCTTAAAAGTTACTTAGATGCATACAAACTTCTGAACCGCAACTGCCTTCTGTTCAGGCCACAGCACACAATCAGTCATCCATGCCTACACCGATGACATTGTTAGGAATCTTGACAACAAAAAATGTGTAGTGGGAATTAACTTATGTCTATCAAAAGACTTTGATACAGTAAATCACCAAATTTTGTTACACAAGAAGGAGGCAATAGAAGTAAGAAAAGTTGTGTGGAAATGGTTTGGATCTTACCTTGAAGACAGAACTCAGGTCATAGAAATCATCTCAGACCAAAATAACCAGAAAGTAAAATGGGTTTCAGATGCAAAAAAAGGGGAAATATGCATCCTGCAGGGCAGTGTTCGTGGGCTCTTATTGTTCTTGGTTTATATAAATGACAAACAATCTAAATATTGCTACCAAAATTATGTTGTTCGGAGATGACATAAGCATAATTATAAGTGATGATAAAAATTACTATCCACCACAACTGATATAGTCCTGAAATATATACACCTGTGGTTTGATGCTAACAAATTAACATTTAACTTAATTAAAACAAATTATAACCAACTGAAGGAAATAACCTGTTAAAACTGAGTGACAAGAGAAGGAGAATGTGCAATCCATCAAGTTTATGGGCATGCACTTTGATCAAAACTTAAGCTGGAAAGAGCATATCAAATATTTATCCCACAGGCTCAATTTGGCGTGAGACTGAGAATAATATGTAGAGTATGCAGCATAGAGTGTGCTAGATTACTGTATTTTGCTTACTTTCGGTCTAATCTGGGGTAAACAGTGTAAATGACGGAAAGAACACATAAAGTAAAATTTAAGACTGAGCTTAAAAATTACATTTTAAGAAAAAGTTTCTATGACATAGCTGAGTACTTTGAATGTGTGTAAAATTATTGTCTTAATATTTATGTACATGTTCATGACAAATGTTGCACTCTCAAAAATTCATTGAAAATAGCTATTTAAGTGACATTCCATTATTATGTTTGTATTACATGTACTTTGCAAGTTAATTAAACTTGTCACAATTCCTAAATCACATAAATGATTTACAGGAAGATAATAAAATTAAATTTTACATATTGTATATCATATGACACTCTGATCATTTATGGCAGTCATGTACAAAAACTCAGCAATCTATACTTTGTATGCAACAGCATACTATACGTGTTACAACAACATTAGCACTGACAGTCATGATGTGCTAATAAGTAGTGACTGATATTCATGTATTCTCCTCTATCTGAATTTTCTCCTCCTCACATTTTGTATGTGCAAGGTTTTTCTTACACTGTGACCTTTGAGGGAAACAACACTCTTTAGTTTTAATGTAAGTGGAGTACAAGAAAGTACATTTTAGTACATTTTTATGTATGGTACGTTACTGACTTGAAGTAATGTGTACATATGCTCACAGTTAGGTTCTAATTCCTTACAGGAAACATTAACCGTAGTGAACTATAATATGTAGGCTGACAATATGTAGGAACATAGTTACATACACAGTATCTTATTAACAATAACATGCACACACAGTGAAAATTAGTACACTATGTGATAAAACAATAGTTCCATGTGGTGTATAGCTAATATCAATTGCTGAATGTTGTACAATGTAAAAGAAAAACATCAGATTGCATTGTATTGACAGTTACGTATGAAATGCATTTCATGATTTATCTCCCTCAATATACAAAATAACTGATGATGACCTCTTGGTGGTGGAACAATGTGTTTTCTCAATTGCTTATGAGCTGTGTGGTACCGCCATCACAAAATACACAATAAAAGTACTTTGTGTAGAACAGTGTTGTTATGTTCCCCTTCTGCAGTATGCCCAGTCTATGTAATACCAAAGGCTGCTGTGGCTTTGTTGCTGTGATTGCTTTCAAAGTGGCACTGTAGAGCCTAAAGCAACATATTGCTCTAGACTGCAGAATTGCCTTACCTGTGTTGTCAAGAAAAGAACTTTGGCTCGTGTTTTATGCTTTGGACTGAGGGTGCTTAAAATGGAGTGCACAGATAAGACATTAAGTGAATTGGCAAGGAGAGGTATATGTGGAAAACAACTCCATTACAACATCAGGGAATAACTTTCATTTAACTACAGGGATGTGCAGAGGGCAAGAACTGCAGAGACAAACAGAGATTAGAACATATACAACAAATGATTTAAGGTGGTGGTTGTCATTGCTGCTCTGGAGATAAGAGACTGACACCGCAGGAAATTTGCTATATTTAAATTAACACGTAGAGCTACAGAAAACCTGAATATTTCCTGTCACTCAAGCTGTAATTGCTGTATAAACTGGTAGATGGGAAGTAAGCCCACATTTTTCTACAGCAGAGACTCTGGAGAGTGTGAAAAGTTGTTCACATTTGTCTTGTTACTGGCAGAGAGGCCAAGTGAGCACACTTCTATTAACAATACAGTTGAGCGTTCTTAGCCCCTGGAGTATGTAGTGTAAGTGTTTAACAGCAATAAACTTCATGTAGGATATCTGTGTATCCTGCCCCTTCCATTAACTATTCATGGCAGCTCCAAAGTATAGGAATAATAGAAGGGAGAATATTATTACACATTAGTTATCCACCAATATTGTTATTATGGCTTATGATGTCATTTTAAAATGATAGCTATAACAACATAAATTGCTTGAAGACCACTTCAACTAGAGGAAAGAATATACAGCTCTTGAAATATTTTAGCTATTAATTCCCCTCACTAAGAAATACATCCTTGAATAGCTCAATTAAGAAAAATGACGTGTACCCACACACACACACACACACACACACACACACACACACACACACACACACACACACATCTTAAACAGGCTGAAGAAGATATGCAGACCTGCCTTGCATGTATTATCAATGAATGATGCATGCATTTAGATGCACTTTGTGATGAAGTAGGAGGAGCTATAATTTTTCAAAAAAAATTATTTTCTCTACATCAGATATTTTAAGAACAAAATATATTCCTAGTTAAACTGGTCTTTAAGCAATTTATTTTATTACAGCTATTGCTTGGAAAATCTGAAGGGAACTTTTAGAGGTTCTCGTATGCGTGCATGAGCTAGGAGGAGACAGCAGCCAGACAGCTCAATTTCTCTGGCATTGTAAATGGCAATGTCCCTAGAACTGTCGACCCCTCTGTGTTCACAGCTCGAACCTCATGTGGTGTGACTCTGCCCATTCTGTCAACACATAACCCCACTACACTTTGTGAGTTCACTAGGATGCTCGAAGTGCAATTCATTTGTTGTAGCAATGGGATAGCTTGGGGGAGATATTCAGATTTTCAAAATGTAAACAACAGTTCAAAATGTGGATACAGTTTTTGTTTACTATCAGTGTCATCGAACTGTTGGAGCTGTGGTGCTATCCTGTACTGAAACATGTCATGGTTCTGCCAATCCCACACAACCTTCATTTGCAAACATAATGATAAATTCAAGAATCGCATTTTACTCTTCATATTTCCATCCTTGAAGAAAGAACAGTAATATATGAGAGAAACGGAACTAACATTGTAACTGCAGTAACACAAAATCAACACGTCACCAGAAGGCAGCTCTAGCGGATGAGAGGGATTAGTCAGAAGGAATGTTTTACAAATAGTGCATCCCAACCCATTTTACCCTTTCCACATTTCACTCCATCAACAGTTCATGCGACTGTTCTGGTGTCTACGAATGCAGTGTTTCTGTGTAAGATTTTGTTTATGCATGAAGCATCATTTACAGATCATGAGCAAATAGATTTTCGCAATGTGCACTACCTATCCACTTGAAAATGCAGACTGGTTGAAAGAAATGGATAAGCAGTTACCTCGGTCACGCAGTGTGCTGAGCAAACTTTATAGGAATCCTGTCATTGGTCCCTGTTTTGCTGATAGAAATTTTAAATGTATCTGGCTATGTAGTTCCCAACAGAAGTTATTAGAAAACATCACAACGCAGATAAGGCAATCAATGTGTGGTACTAACGTGACTTCCCATATCATGCAGATAACTTCAGCCCTTAACAAATCCAGTAGTAATTAAACAACATTTGAGCACTCGATATAAATGTTATAATGATACACACACACGAACAATACCAGAGTTAAGAGATTACTTACATTTAGAACATCATGGCAGATGCTGTTATCTTGCTACTAAGTTACACACACTATGGTTTTGAAATTCCCTTTGAAGACACATAGTTTCATTTAAAAATAACAAAATTAGTGTTATAATTTTCATAAATAAACATAAAAAATTATTTTGTATGTCAGAAAATTCATCACATTGTCTGCTATAACTTAGTGGAAATCATACCTCACTATATTTACTACTTTTGTATATGTTTTGGATGGTGTATTTCAACTGCTCATCTTAAATTTTTCCTCATTTATGACTTATCGTGTGTACTTTACGTTGTTTTGAGGCCCAGTTATGATCTCTTAGTTTGTAAGAGGTAGCACAGCAAACAGATTGACGTAACAGCTGTTTGTGACTATTCCAAAACAACTTTGATATCTCTTGTTCCCTAGGTGTGCTTTTTGTACACCAATAACTTTTTTCAACATTCTCCAGTTCGGGCCACTCAGTGAACTCTTAATTGACATTTCAACTAACTGTCTCTTGAAGACAGGTCCCTAAAGTCAGACACTGGTGAATGGGCCAGAGTGGGCAGCTATGAGGTGTGGTGAGAGTTTGAGGCTGTCAAGTTGAGTGCCCTGGTCCAGAGGCGGCTGCACAGTTTACGGAGCATGCAACACTGTAATACCTCTAGCAAGCTCGTCCATGCCCTCAACAAGCTAGGCAGGGGTGTCAGTGAGTATGAAGTTGATGCTGGGCTTGCGAAGCCTGTTTATAATTAACTAGCTCATTGTGTGGTATTATTTTATCAAAATTGTATATCAATAAAATGATGCAGTGAGAATAATGGAAGGCAGAAAGATAACAACTCACCATATAGTTTATATGTTTCAGATAATTACATATCATTAGGGGTCAGAAAAAATTGCTGTATACTCACTTTAAACCCACTAGTGGGTCCTACGACATCATCTGTGAACTCGCCATCTCTGCAAACTGTTAATTTTTAAAATATTTATTCTCTATTCGGAAAATGTCTAACAATTATGTTACAAATACCATACAGAAAGGAACAGTTCGAGACACAGGTGACACAAATAGAGAACTGGAGTGCCAAACAGAGAGGTGCCAGCAGCATCGTAACTAAGAATTCTGTACAGCACATACCACAACTAATAGCAGATGCCTAGGGCACCAAGCTGACAGCATAACCCAAGTGCAAAATTTTTATGTACTGTATATCACAATTAGTAGTGGAAACTGAGACAGATGAAAGTGCACAATGGCAAATGTGGTGAGGGAAGGGGGGGGGGGGAGGAGCACGATAAGTCACTTGTGCAGAAAAATGTTCTTGAACTGGCCCTTTATATGGTACATGCACTTCAGATACGTCGAAAATTCTTTGATGACAGTAGAAGAAAACTGGACATGGGGATTACGTGTATTCACTAAATACTAATCAGTTAAAAAGATAAATTTACAACAGTCTCCAAAAAATTTATAGAAATGAGTGATAAGCTAAATAAGTCACTATTAATCTAACACTGCATGTGGTCATGTTCAGAAGAATACACAAACAGTGCACTTTTAGGTTGCAGGGATATTGCTCTGTGCCCAGTTTCTATTTAACGGAGCACAATTGTTTTCTGTGGTGGAGGTGGAATAAGCAAGAATACAACTGTTTTGTTTGCATCAAAACAAATTTTGTATGTTTTTCGTGTTAAAGGTGGAATGTAGCATCACACTTTATCCAGGCATCATTCTTCCTTTTATGGAGCATATTTGCACACCCAAAATCATCTTGCTCCTCACACCAACAGCACCCCACACAGCAGGCTTCCACATAATCCCCAAATCCGACAATCCTGGGTGGCCCATTGTAGCCAGCTATTGTGCGCCCTCTGGAAGAATTTCTGCTCTTGCTGACCAACACCTCCACCCACTAGCTTCAAACCTAGCCTCTCACATTAATGATACTAACCACTTCCTTCACCAACTTTCCACCATCCTCACCTCTTTACCTCCTGATCCCATATTTGTCACTGTTGATGTCACCACCTTCCACACCACAAAAATCCAACCCATGTAGCGAAGCCACCTGTGGACAACACATCGGTAGTGACAAGAATTCTTTTCCCCACTACGTTTAAGGTCTCACAAAGGTCTTCATACAGGGTATACCCTCCTCCCCCCCCCCCTCCCCTCCCCGCCAAACCTAGTCCACAATCAGATTTCCCATGCCATTTCCTTACATACCCCAAATCCTCCCACCACCACCAACAATCAGCCACAAAGGTGCATCCCCTCATCAGCCAATATCAGTCTTGAATGAAACAACTGAATCATATCCTTCACAAGAGCTATGATTATCTCTCACTCTTTCCTGAAGTGGGAGACATCCTACCCAAAATCCTTCCTGCATTTCCTAAAGTGGTGTTCCATCACCCACCCAACCCACACAACAACACTTTAGTGCATTCCTATGCCACTCCCACTCTGAAGCCCTTGCCACAGGAATTATATTCCTGTGGCAGACCAAACTGCAAGACCTGCCCAATCCACCCACACCAGGCACCTCCTACTCCAATCCTGTCAAGTGCTTATCCTCACCATCAGAGACTGGGCCATTTATGAAAGCAGCCATTTCATACATCAACTATTCTGCAAGCACTGCACAGCCTTTTATGTTGGGATGGCTACCAACCAATTGTCTACCAGGATGAATTGCCACTACCAAACTGCTATCAAGAACATAGTTGACCACCCAGTGGCACAACATGCTCAGTTTCAATGGCTGTTTCACAACCTGTGCCATCTGGAACCTTTCCTCTGCCACAAGCTTCTCTGAACTGCACAGATGGGAGCTATCCTTACAACACATCCTCAGCTCCTGCAATTGTCCTGACCTCAAACTCAGGTACCCTAAGTTGTGTTTTGGGACTGTTCTGTAATGGGTCACACTTGTGAGGTTTCCTTGCCAGGGTAACGGTGAAGACCTCAAAAGCAGTGAGGAAGAAGATGAAGAGATTGCAGAAGAAGCAACTCTGTAAGCTAATGTCCATGTTGTAGGGGGTGCACAGCTGGTGATGTGGGTAGGCTGGTACCAGGCAGCAGCAGGCACCATACTAACATGATGCACCAAGTAAACGACACTTTAGATTGATCGAGATCGAAGGTGCAAGGGCGAAACCAATTACAGTCTGGTCCTTCAGCCATGACACTGTGATGTGGAAAGGAAATTGAAAGATCACTATGTTTTTATATTTCCAGAGAATAATTATAGCATTTCCTAGAGTAAAAAATTCTGGAGGTAAATGTGGCCCCCTCCCACCTCCCAATTTGGATCTCCGGGTTGGCAGTATTTCAGGCGTCATCAAAAGAGATGACCATTTTCATAAGAACACTTCACTTCAAAGAGCATGAGAACTGGAAAATCTGAAGAAAAAAATGGAGGATGGTGTTTGAAATTACCACTTGACATTCTGGATACAGGTTTTCCAGTCTCATTAAACTATTTGAGGCAAAAGCTGAAATGACTGCTTTGAAAGGCACATATTCTATCTCATTTCTCAACCTTTCCCAGTCAGTTATGCGAATGCGCGATTTCTGTTCTTTCAAACATGTCAGAAAGAACAGACACCACATTCAATTTGCCTTGGTAGACAGTGAATCCACCACATTGAATACAGATGCAGTATGACATTCAACCTCCTGCCAGAATCGTAAAGTAGTGAGCATGGAAGGCATGCTCGGGGACTGCAGATAGATGGCGCTAAGTGGGAATGTGGGCCAGCTGGGAGGTTAGCTGAGACAATCGTGCAACTGCAATGAACTGTGTTCATTGCATAACATGACTGCCTGGTAACAAAGAGTTCCCGTATTTCAATCTCAGTCCGGCACACATTTTCACTCATTGCCGCTGACTCCGCCATAAAGTCCTGACACAGCTGTCATCAATAGTTCCTTCCCTTTCCTTTCTCCCCCCTGCAGCTACAGTATAAATAATATCCCCAAATCAAGTTCCAGTTCTGCCTCTGACGGATATTTCCTTGACAGGAGATTCTTTTGACGTACACTACTTCTACAATCCTCAAACAGTCTACAGGAGTACTGCCAGTCCATAGTGTCCAACGGGCACAATATTTCGGCAATCAGCCGTGTCGCCATCATCAGATGCGAAATATTGTACCCGTTGGACACTATGGACCGGCAGTACACCCGTGGACTGTTTGAGCAACTAAAACACTGGGAAAAACTGAACAATTACTTCTACAATGTTTTTAAAAGTAAATCCAGTTGCCAAAAATTACCATTTCTTAGCTGCTTGTTCCCCTTTCATTGTCTTCAATTAGCACTTATCAGCAGATAAGGCAGCCCAACATATCCTGTACTAATTTGGTGTGTGTGTGTGTGTGTGTGTGTGTGTGTGTGTGTGTTTTTAGAGAAAAAAAATTACAAGAATATACTGAAGGACTTGAGTTGACTACTTACTTGTCACTGGACATGACCAACACAATACGTGTCTACAGGAGCTTCTGAAAGTGGACAAGGAAACACAGCAAACCACATGACCATTTCACACATCCTTCCATCAGCTTAGTCAGGGAAGAAGTTTAACAATGATTTCTAGTCTACCATAGAAACACACTGATGTGCAATGCTGTTGTGTGTGCAAATCAGTACATGAACCATTGCTAATTTGAGGGAACCCCATGATATAGTTGAGAAGCTTGTCTCCATTTTGACAGATTGCAATAAAAGTGTTTAACATGCTAAACATTAGTTTATTTATGGAGCCCTCACAGCTGTACTCTGGCAGCACTCCTAAAAGAAATGATATTGCAGAGAAATGATTTAGCCACAGCTCAGGCATGAACCATGAACCATGGACCTTGCCGTTGGTGGGGAGGCTTGCGTGCCTCAGCGATACAGATAGCCGTACCGTAGGTGCAACCACAACGGAGGAGTATCTGTTGAGAGGCCAGACAAACGTGTGGTTCCTGAAGAGGGGCAGCAGCCTTTTCAGTAGTTGCAAGGGCAACAGTCTGGATGATTGACTGATCTGGCCTTGTAACAATAACCAAAACGGCCTTCCTGTGCTGGTACTGCGAACGGCTGAAAGCAAGGGGAAACTACAGCCGTAATTTTTCCCGAGGGCATGCAGCTTTACTGTATGATTACATGATGATGGCGTCCTCTTGGGTAAAATATTCCGGAGGTAAAATAGTCCCCCATTCGGATCTCCGGGTGGGGACTACTCAAGAGGACGTCGTTATCAGGAGAAAGAAAACTGGCGTTCTACGGATCGGAGCGTGGAATGTCAGATCCCTTAATCGGGCAGGTAAGTTAGAAAATTTAAAAAGGGAAATGGATAGGTTGAAGGTAGATATAGTGGGAATTAGTGAAGTTCGGTGGCAGGAGGAACAAGACTTCTGGTCAGGTGACTACAGGGTTATAAACACAAAATCAAATAGGGGTAATGCAGGTTTAATAATGAATAGGGAAATAGGAATGCGGGTAAGCTACTACAAACAGCATAGTGAACGCATTATTGTGGCCAAGATAGATACGAAGCCCACGCCTACTACAGTACTACAAGTTTATATGCCAACTAGCTCTGCAGATGACGAAGAAATTGAAGAAATGTATGATGAAATAAAAGAAATTATTCAGATTGTGAAGGGAGACGAAAATTTAATAGTCATGGGTGACCGGAATTCGAGTGTAGGAAAAGGGAGAGAAGGAAACATAGTAGGTGAATATGGATTGGGGGACAGAAATGAAAGAGGAAGCCGCCTTGTAGAATTTTGCACAGAGCACAACATAATCATAACTAACACTTGGTTTAAGAATCATGAAAGAAGGTTGTATACATGGAAGAACCCTGGAGATACTAAAAGGTATCAGATAGATTATATAATGGTAAGACAGAGATTTAGGAACCAGGTTTTAAATTGTGTCTGTAGATTAAAACTGAAGAAACTGCAAAAAGGTGGGAATTTAAGGAGATGGGACCTGGATAAACTAAAAGAACCAGAGGTTGTACAGAGATTCAGGGAGAGCATAAGGGAGCAATTGACAGGAATGGGGGAAATAAATACAGTAGAAGAAGAATGGGTAGCTTTGAGGGATGAAGTAGTGAAGGCAGCAGAGGATCAAGTAGGTAAAAAGACGAGGGCTAGTAGAAATCTTTGGGTAACAGAAGAAATACTGAATTTAATTGATGAAAGGAGAAAATATAAAAATGCAGTAAGTGAAACAGGCAAAAAGGAATACAAACGTCTCAAAAATGAGATCGACAGGAAGTGCAAAATGGCTAAGCAGGGATGGCTAGAGGACAAATGTAAGGATGTAGAGGCCTATCTCACTAGGGGTAAGATAGATACCGCCTACAGGAAAATTAAAGAGACCTTTGGAGATAAGAGAACGACTTGTATGAATATCAAGAGCTCAGATGGAAACCCAGTTCTAAGCAAAGAAGGGAAAGCAGAAAGATGGAAGGAGTATATAAAGGGTCTATACAAGGGCGATGTACTAGAGGACAATATTATGGAAATGGAAGAGGATGTAGATGAAGATGAAATGGGAGATACGATACTGCGTGAAGAGTTTGACAGAGCACTGAAAGACCTAAGTCGAAACAAGGCCCCCGGAGTAGACAATATTCCATTAGAACTACTGACGGCCGTGGGAGAGCCAGTCCTGACAAAACTCTACCATCTGGTGAGCAAGATGTATGAAACAGGCGAAATACCCTCAGACTTCAAGAAGAATATAATAATTCCAATCCCAAAGAAAGCAGGTGTTGACAGATGTGAAAATTACCGAACTATCAGCTTAATAAGTCACAGCTGCAAAATACTAACACGAATTCTTTACAGACGAATGGAAAAACTAGTAGAAGCCAACCTCGGGGAAGATCAGTTTGGATTCCGTAGAAACACTGGAACACGTGAGGCAATACTGACCTTACGACTTATCTTACAAGAAAGATTAAGGAAAGGCAAACCTACGTTTCTAGCATTTGTAGACTTAGAGAAAGCTTTTGACAATGTTGACTGGAATACTCTCTTTCAAATTCTAAAGGTGGCAGGGGTAAAATACAGGGAGCGAAAGGCTATTTACAATTTGTACAGAAACCAGATGGCAGTTATAAGAGTCGAGGGACATGAAAGGGAAGCAGTGGTTGGGAAGGGAGTAAGACAGGGTTGTAGCCTCTCCCTGATGTTGTTCAATCTGTATATTGAGCAAGCAGTAAAGGAAACAAAAGAAAAATTCGGAGTAGGTATTAAAATTCATGGAGAAGAAATAAAAACTTTGAGGTTCGCCGATGACATTGTAATTCTGTCAGAGACAGCAAAGGACTTGGAAGAGCAGTTGAATGGAATGGACAGTGTCTTGAAAGGAGGATATAAGATGAACATCAACAAAAGCAAAACAAGGATAATGGAATGTAGTCTAATTAAGTCGGGTGATGCTGAGGGAATTAGATTAGGAAATGAGACACTTAAAGTAGTAAAGGAGTTTTGCTATTTGGGGAGCAAAATAACTGATGATGGTCGAAGTAGAGAGGATATAAAATGTAGGCTGGCAATGGCAAGGAAAGCGTTTCTGAAGAAGAGAAATTTGTTAACATCCAGTATTGATTTAAGTGTCAGGAAGTCATTTTTGAAAGTATTCGTATGGAGTGTAGCCATGTATGGAAGTGAAACATGGACGATAAATAGTTTGGACAAGAAGAGAATAGAAGCTTTCGAAATGTGGTGCTACAGAAGAATGCTGAAGATTAGATGGGTAGATCACATAACTAATGAGGAAGTATTGAATAGGATTGGGGAGAAGAGAAGTTTGTGGCACAACTTGACCAGAAGAAGGGATCGGTTGGTAGGACATGTCCTGAGGCATCAAGGGATCAATTTAGTATTGGAGGGCAGCGTGGAGGGTAAAAATCGTAGAGGGAGACCAAGAGATGAATACACTAAGCAGATTCTGAAGGATGTAGGTTGCATTAGGTACTGGGAGATGAAAAAGCTTGCACAGGATAGAGTAGCATGGAGAGCTGCATCAAACCAGTCTCAGGACTGAAGACCACAACAACAAACAACAACAGGCAATTACATCCAGACTTAATCCTCTGCTCTACATTGTTGGGTGCACTGTTTTGTAAACATTTGTTGTATTAAAACTGTGTGGTGCAGACTACATTCTATAGATGAATAAATCTGTCAATCAGTCAGTCAGTCAACCGAATATTCCCAGACTATGTCTCCATGTTCATACTAATTAGCCAACCATTAGCAGTGTCATAATTTTGATCTTGTAATCCCCTGTGTTGTGCATTTTTTTTCTTACGATTCTTCATTAATAATTATTGCCCAATTTTGATTTGTAATAGTTCACTGTTAACCAGTGATATTAATTTATTTGTGATTGGATACTAGTGACTTTATTTGTGATCAGATCCAAATGCCAAACCAAACATCACATTTTATTGTGTTATATATAGCCTAAGCTTTTACAGCCTCTGTACATGCTGACAGGAGTACTATCACAATTCTGTGTGTCTTTTGACCGAAAACAGTTTCAATAGCAGTTTGTTAAATTTTTGCCCTAGAGCAACATGACGAGCCAGAGCAGCGCTGAAAGGTGGTAAGACAGAGAATCACACAGCGCATTTGGGAGATGTCAGAAGAGCTGTGTCACCTGCAGAAGTAACTGGTCAAGATGGGAAACACATTAAGCAATCAGTAGCAGCGGCCTTAGTCATCAGACCATGTGGGGTACATTGACATGGTGCATAAGCACCACAGGTGGCAGCATGTGGCTCTGTATTGTACAGGAAAAGTGCAGGCACATCAGATATGCTTTATTGGCTTCACAGATTTCTCTGTTTTTAGTAGGGGAAAAAAAATACTGTTCTGTCTGCCTTTGACACAGTTGTGTAGGAGGTCACAGGAAACTAGCTTAATGCAGAATTTGTGAATGTTTACATATCTGTAAGGTGACTTCTGAGATTTCCTATGTGTACATGTTGAAACCAAATGTGTCAGATATATTTACTTCGTAAATGTAGATCCTAACATTTCACACATAACTTAAATGTCCTCTTTCTGTCCTAACTCCACATATTTTGGACTGATTTTATTCAAATATGCATGTAGGTTTGGATTATGAATGCAGAAAAAAAGAATCCTTGCTGTACCCTCTGCTGTAAACTACATGTTTCATAAATAGATATGGAATGCATTTGTCTGAATTAGGCTTGGGATCTTGCTGTCATCCTGGTGAAACAACAGAGGGACAGGATTAAATCTACTTGCTTACCTGCTTTTGGTTAATATATTGCTACTGATACCACCTGATGACCAGCACCATTGGTTGTGTGATGGTACCATAGTAGAGTCAATGAAAGACGATCCCATACAGCTGCAGCAGGCTCGGTGTGATTGAATTGTGCATCTCTTTCACCCAGTCACATAATGCAATTTTGTATATGTCTCTGTGGAAACACCTCAGCTCTGTAGATGGCTACTGTTTTCACTTGTAGCCATTTGCACTTCACAGCTGAAAGCTGATAACACCACTGTCGGCAATCCTGGTCATTCTTTTGCCAACCTTTTTATTCTCACATAGCTACAGCCTTTGCGACTGAGGATTTAAATTGCTGTACACATGACATAAAATTATGAGAGATTTAAATGTTGAAATATTTGGGTTGTCAATAATGTTACTGGACCCATAAGTTATTTGAACATTCAGTAAGCTGGGTAAAGCTCATGTCGTCATACAGTTCTGATCACAGAGTGGCATAACATTCCAACCATTCACAAGTAAGTACAGGCATTTACATTATTTTGCCTATCCCCTGTATAATAGATGACAAGCTAATGGGAGTAAAAGAAGTATTTGATTCAGGGGAAGTAGAGACTAATGGTAGAAATTTTTTTAAAAAAAGAATTCGGTATCAGATTCAAGACCAGAGCAAATACAAACTTGGCGGAGATTGAATGTACTGTACTATGATCTCAACTGACATAAAATCCAATAGCAGTAATCATTGTGATGTAGGTAGTAATTCAGAAATTGCAGTGATTGATATTCAAGAAAATAGTAATTGTGATTCATATGGCGTATAGAGAAGGCTGGACGTATTTTGACAGAGGTAATTAATTCATTGTCAAAAGAAAGTGAGGAGATTTCAGAGAATAAAGTAGTGGGTGAGGATTGTAATGCTGCTAGATCAGATGTGTCAATAGATGGAACCAAGGATTCATTTCCGTAGAGGGAGGCTACCTAATGGTTTTAGATGATAAAATGTCAATGAGTGGTTCTGAGTCAGACCTGGAACCACAGTAAGATATTATGTGGAAATTATTGAGCTGGATCCCAAAATTACTACTAAGTGTTACATAAAGGGAAAGCAGAACACAGTGTTAATGATTGGAATTGATACTGGAAAATTTTTAAATCACTCTTACCAAAATTGTGGGAGAAGAGATTGTGAAATTGAAAAGATGTTCATGGTTAATGTATATAATGCAAATGTCAGGTTCAGGCCTTAGAACAAGAGGTGAGAACAGGCCCTAATTTTCAAATAACTTACAGGTTTGCTGCCGGGTGACGTCGTCGAACACCACTGATATTTCGACAGGAGCACACCCTGCCATTCTCAAGGCACAAATGCAAGGAAGGAAAAATGTACAAGCAAATGTAATACGTCGGTTCATAGAGGAGAAACAAGGAAGACACCACACACAGAACAAGTGTAAACACAACCAAAGATAACCAACATCAGAAATATCAATGGTTACTATTAATCAACAGGTGAGGTAGCACTAATTCTGTCCCTCTGTTTGAGAGACACAGCCGGATTCCAAGCAGTATTTAAACATAATCCGCCATCTCTGTTAATAAGGTTGCTTGATAGTCTGATTTCAACAGCTTCCTTAATAACACTATCCCAATAGCTTGATGTGCAAGCCAGAATCTCCGTGTTGTTGTATTCCATAGGATGACCAGTGTCAAGGCAATGTTCTGCAATAGCGGATTTGCTTGGCTGTTGTAAGCGTGTGTGACGCTTATGTTCGATACACCGGTCTTCCACTGTCCTGATTGTCTGACCAATATATGACATGCCACAACTGCAAGGAATACGATAGACCCCAGCCTTATGCAAACCAAGATCATCTTTTACGGACACCAACAGGGCCTTAATCTTAGAAGGTGGTCGAAAAACACATTTCACATCATATTTCTGCAAAATACGGCCAACCCTGTTGGAAATGCTTCCTGCGTAAGACAAAAAGGCCGTAGACTTCGGTGCCACTTCGTTGTTATTGTCACTCACCCGTTGCACAGAAGGCTGATGGCGCAACGCACGTTTGATCTGCCTCTCACTATAACCATCCTGCCGAAAGGTGACTTCGAGATGTGCTAGCTCAGCTGCCAAACTTTCAGGGTCTGAGATAACGTGGGCCCCGTGAACCAAGGTGCGAAGTACTCCTTCATGCTGAGCTGGATGGTGACAACTATCAGCTCACAGATACAAGTCAGTGTGGGTGGGCTTCCTATAAACAGAATGTCCCAACATACCATCAGTCTTCCTTTTGACCAACACATCAAGGAAGGGAAGGCATCCATTCTTTTTCACCTCCATAGTGAATTGAATATTCGGGTGGATTGAATTCAGATGTTCCAAAAACCGGTTTAAATTCTCACCACCATGAGGCCACACAACAAAAGTATCGTCTACACATCTGAAAAACACGCAGGTTTCAAGGTCGCTGACTCCAATGCACGTTCCTCAAAGTCCTCCATAAACAAATTGGCCACAATAGGCGACAACGAGCGTCCTATTGCAACTCCATCAGTCTGTTCGTAGTACTGACCATTGAATAAAAAGTAAGTGGAAGTCAGCACGTCGAAACAAATTTGTTAACTCGACACCAAACTTAATCTCAATTAGCTGCAACGAATCGGAGAGAGGAACGTGAGTGAAAAGAGAAACCACATCAAAACTGACTAAAATATCAGAGTCATTCAAACGCAATCCCTGCAATCGACGTAAGAAATCTGCAGAGTTCTTAATGTGGTGTTCACACCTACCTACTAGTGGCCTCAACAAACTAGCAAGATGTTTAGCTACACGATAGTCGGAGCACCAATATTAGAAACAATAGGCCTCAACGGGACAACCTCCTTATGGACCTTAGGGAGGCCATATAATCTAGGTGGTACAGCACAGTATGAATTAAGACTCTTGATAGTCTCCTGGGGCAAAGAACTTTTCTTCAGGAGGTTATTTGTCTTTCTCTCAACACTCTTAGTAGGGTCAGCACCGATTTTACGATACACCGAATCAGAAAGTAGACACTGCATCTTTTGAATGTAATCATGCTTGTTCAACAAAACGGTGGCGTTACCCTTGTCCGCAGGTAAAATAACAATATCAGGATCCATTCTAAGTGAACGTAAAGCAGCCGCCTCAGCTGCTGTAATGTTACACTTGGGTGGACGGGCCCCAGTCAACATATGACAAGCTTCCCTCCTAACCTCTTCCGCAGCCTCGGAAGGTAGTTTATGAACAGCCTGTTCGATAGAACTAATAAAATCAACGACTGGCAAACTTTTAGGCATCGGTGCGAAGTTCAAACCTTTCCCCAGCACAGACAAAGCTGCTTTGTCAAACGTTTTCTCCGTGAGATTGATAGCAGAATGTCGAGAATTAGAATTAGACACTGAGCCAAGGAAACGGTCAAACTTAGCCGAATGACGAGTAGTTACAGATTGAAATTCCCAGTCAGACTGCGACCAAGAGGCACCGTCCATCCAATCCCAAGAAAATTCAGAAACATTAGACGCCATCATTAAATGAAGCTGAAATAATTCCTCAGAAACAAAATCTAATTGACGGCGTGTATAGTGGATCCTTTCTCGAACAAGAGCTAAACCAGCACGTTGCTTGATGCAATTGGTGGCAGGAGAATTAATATGATGCACAACCTTAGCAAACGTTGGAACCACACTATGATTTCGACACTTCAATAAAAACGATAATGCACATTCCAACCTTACTCTACTGCTGCGAAGTTTATCCAACCTTCGCAGGCAACGATACATATCCTGCCCGTAGAGGTAAACAATGTGAGACCTTAACTTTTCCCAGCGAATTGAATGTTCAAATAACTTACAGGTTTGCTGCAAACCCGTTCTCAGCAACATGGACCAGTTTAAAAAGAAACACTTACACTATCCTCTGTTTAACCTACCTTTGGTACAGAAAGGGATAAAACATGCAGCTGTCTGTAGTTTCAAAAATAAACTGAAATCATATCTCTTTGACAGCTCCTTCTATACCATAGATGAATTCTTGAACAGGAATAAATAAAGCTATAGGTATAATATAATCATTTGGGCCATTTAAGGGAATGGGGTAGGCAATAAAAATTTTAAGCTTTAAAACAAGCTCTTGATTCATTTGTGCATTTCTTATGCGCCTAACACATTCCACATCATAATGGTTACATTGAGATTGATCAACTAACTAACTAACTAACTAAAAACACTGTCTATTTATTCAACTGCTCTTCCAAGTCCTTTGGTGTCTCTGACAGAATTACAAAGTCATTGGCAAACCTCAAAGTTTTTATTTATTTCCCATGAATTTTAATTACTATTCCAAGTTTTTCTTTGGTTTTCTTTACTGATTATTCAGTGTAGAGATTGAATAACATCATGGATAGGCTACAACCCTGTCTCATTCCCTGCTCAACTGCTGCTTCCCTTTCATGCTCCCTTACTTATTTCTGCCATCTGGTTTCTGTACAAGCTGTAAATAGCCTTTTGCTCACTGTATTTTATTACTGCTACCTTCAAAATTTCGAAGAGTATTCCAGTCAACATCATCAAAAGATTTCTCTAAGCCTACAAATGCTATAAACACAGGTTTGCCTTTTCTTAATCTATCTTCTAAGGTAAGTTGTGGAGTCAGTATTGCCTTGCATGTTCCTACATTTCTCTGGAGTCCACACTTATCTTTCGTGATGCCTGTTTCTACCAGTTTTCCCATTGTTCTGTAAAGGATTCATGTTATTATTCTGCAACCATAACTTAGTAAATTGATAGTTCGGTAATTTCCACTCCTGTCAGCAGCTGCTTTCTTTGGAATTGGAATTACCACATTCTTCTTGAACTCTGAGGATATTTTGCCTGTTTCATATGTTTCATACATCTTGCACACCAGATGGAAGAGTTTTGTCGTGACAGGCTCTCCCAAGATCATCAGTAGTTCTGACAGAATGTCATCAACTTAGATCTTTCAGAGCTTTGTCAGATCCTTCTTCCAGTATCGTATCTCCATCTCATCTTGATCTATGTCCACTTCCCTTTCTATAACATAGTTTTCAAGTCCATCTCCCTTGTATAGACCCTCTATGTACTTCTTCCACCATTCAGCTTTCCCTTCTTTGCTTAGCTTTTGATGTTCATACAGTTACTTCTCTTTTCCCCAAAGGCCTCTAATTTTCCTGTAGGGAGTATCTATCTTTCCTTTAGTGAAACATTCAGCACAGGTCAGGAGCATGTAGAGGAAATCTGGCTCAAGTTTAAAAGAGTAGTTGACCACACTCTGGATAGATATGTACACAGCAGATCTGTTCATAATGGGAGGGAATGTTCATGGTATGCAGTCACTGTGGAGAAACTTCCGAAGCAACAGAGATTACTGCATAATAGGTGCAAAACATAATATAGGGCTGTAGATAGAGAGATGCTGAATGAAACGCATTTGGCTGTCAACAGAGCAATGCACAATGCCTTCAATGACTACCGTAAGAGAATACTGTTAAATGACATTTCACAAATCAAAAGAAATTTTGGTCATATGTAAAGGCTGTTGGAGGCACCAAAGTTAGTGTCAAGTCTGTAGTGAATGAGGCAGGAGCTGAAATTGAGGGGAGCAAAGCAAAAGCTGTGAAATGTATTTTATTCACCTCATAACGTACACAATTTCAGAACATATGTTTGATGTACAAGAGCCATGTCAAAGTTACAATTTGCTTACTTAAAATTTTGTCTTACTTATGATAATACTTAATGGAGAATTTATGTACACAAAATTTGTCAAATTTACAGTATTTAGATCTACTATAACTATCATAAATTTTTATTCCATTTTAGGGATCCAGCTCAAAGTATCACTTCATCCTTCACAAAATCTTCCACAGAGTAATAGCATCGTTCAATTAGAAAATCATGTAACTTGCTTTTTAAAATATTTATCTTTGACTTAATCATGTCACACCCTTTTATTGGGTTGTGAATTTTCATGGCTATTTACTGAGAAGTCTGAGCACGCAGTTTTAAGCAATGAGAGGTGAGCATAAAGTTTACTTTATGTCTTGTGTCGTATGAGTGTTCAAAATGATTTTTTTTTTAATAGATCAGCTCTGCTGCATAGGAAAAGAACCACCTCAAAGATGTATAAAGAAGGGACAGTTCATATTTTTAGTTCTTTAAATAATGGTTGACATGATGCCCTCGGCTGTGCAGAGCACATGTTGAGAATGATTTGCAACTTTAAAATTTGTGTAACATTTCCCACGTTTCCCCAAAAAATTATGCCATATCGAATAAACGACTCAAAGTAGCTATAATATGCTATTTTCCTGGATAGTTATCATAGATCCCTCGAACAAAAATCCATGCCCAGTTATTGGAAAACGGCACAGGTCACACCTGTCTACAAGATGGGTAATAGAGGTCATCCACAAAATTACCGTATAATATCCTTGATATCCAATTGTTGTAGAATCTTAGAACATATTCTGAGCTCAAAGATAATGAGGTATCTTGAACAGAATGACCTACTCATTGCCATCCAGCATGGTTTTCGAAATCATCCATCACGTGAAACCCATCATGCACTTTTCTCACATAACATACTGAAAGTATCTATCAGGCAGGTAGATGCAGTGTTTCTTGATCTCTGACTCAGTACTGCACCTATGCTTACTGTCAAAAGTACAATCATATGGGGTACCAAGCAAAATTTGTGACTGGATGTAGGTCTTTTTGTTAGGGAGGACACAGCATGTTATCTCAGATGGAGAGTCATTGTCAGAAGTAGAAGTAACTTCGGATGTGTCCCAGGAAAGTGTGTTGGGACCCTCGCTCTTCATGTTGTGTATTAATGACCTTGCAGACAATATCAATAATAAGAATGCTTTTTGCAAATGATACAGTTATCTACAATGAATTAATGTCTCAGAGAAGCTGCATTAATATTCAGTCAGATCTTGGTAAGATTTCAACATGGTGCAGAGATTGCCCACTTGCTCTAAATGTTCAGAAATGCAAAACTGTGCACTTCACAAAATGAAAAAAAAGTAGTATTCTATGACTATAATATCAATGCATCACTGTTGGATTAAACCAACTCATACAAGTATCTGCGTGTGACACTTTGTGGGGGTATGAAATGGAATTATCACATAGGTTCAGTCATGGATGAAGCAAGTGGTAGACTTTGGTTTATTGGTACAATATTAAGGAAGTGCAGTGAGTCTAAAAAAGAGATTGCTTACAAATGAATCACTTGTGCTCAAGTGTGTGGGACCCGTATCAGGTAGGACTGACTGTGGATACTGAACGTATACAAGAAGGGCAGCACAAATGGTTACAGGTTTGTTTAATCCATGGAGAGTGTCACAAAGATACTGATGGAACTGAAGTGGCAGACTCTTGAAGACAGACGTAAACTATCCTGATAAAGTTTATTAACAAGGTTTCAAGAACTGGCTTTAAAAGATTACTCTGGGCATATGCTACAACCCCCTACATTTCACTCACACAGGGAGTGTGAGGATAAAATTAAAATAATTACTGCATGCATAGAGGCATTTGAACAATCATTCTTCCCGCTCTCCATACGTGAATGGAACAGTAAGAAACCCTAATAACTGGTACAATAGGACGAACCCTCTGCCATGCACCTCACAGTGGTTTGCAGAGTAAAGCTGTAGATGCTCCTAAATCATTGCATTTGTCCTCTAGCCATTCCTGCTTAGCCACCTTGCACTTCCTGTCAATCTTATTTTATAGACATTTTTATTCCCTTTCGTTTGCTTCATTGTTTGCATTTATATGTTGTCTCCTTTCATCAATTAAATTCAATATCTCTTGTGTTATCCAAGGATTTATATTAGGCCTTGTCTTTTTACCAATTTGATCCTGTACTGCCTTCATTATTTTAGCTCTTAAAGCTGCCCATTTGTCTTCTACTTTATTCCTTTCCCCTCTTCTAGTCAACTGTTGCTTGATGCTCCCTCTGAAGCTCTCAACAACTTCTGGTTCTTTCAGTTTATCCAGTTCCCTTAATTTCCAACCCTTTTCCCATTTCTTCAGTTTTAATCTACAATTCGTAACCAATCAATAGTGCTCAGAGTCCGCATCTGGCCCTGGAAATGTCTTATAGTTTAAAATTGATACCTAAATCTCTGTCTAACTATTATGTAATCAATCTTAAACTTTATGTTGCCTCCAGGTCGCTTCCACATATACAACCTTCTTTTATGATTCTCACAGCAAAGTGTTAGCTATGATTAAATTATGCTCTGTGCAAAATTCTACCAGGTGGCTTCCCCTTTCATTCCTTTCCCCCAGTCAATGTTCATTTACTATTTTTCCTTCTCATCCTTTCCCTACTATCGAATTCCAGTCCCCCAGTCCCAAATCTGCATTTCCTTTAACTATTTGAATCATTTCTTTTGCCTATTCACACATTTCTTCAGTCTCTTCATCATCTGCAAATTAAGTACAAATTCACAAGATAGTGTACTTATACATCATGGATCATTGTAAATCTATAGTTAATATTACTGCTTCATTCACCATTTCAAGTTATTTACACTACCGGTCAAATAGAAAGTATACTAACATCAATGGTACATAAGTGCTACTCACTGTACCATCTAATAAATTAAATGTCACATTAAGAGGAGGTTATGTAATGAGGCAAGTCTTGAGAGAAAGCCTGATGCTGCCATTAAGAGGCATTTGTTAAAGATGTGGAAATTAGGAAAGCTTCCACTGATGCAGTAAGGCCCAGAATGCAACAGACTGTCTGTGGAAAGACAAGAGCGGTGAATGAGCACAACCATTAGTTTAAGTGGCTGATGAACACCAGTGATGGTCCCCTTTCGAGAAACATGTCCAACACGGAATTACTGAACAAAAATGTTGATAGTGCTGTGTATATGGATGAGGCTGACCAAATGGTAATAGGTTCCACTGAGAACAGCATGAGACGGGCGTATGGATATAGGAGGGAATTAATCTTTTGCTCAATTTGTCACATAACTAACCATCCACCGTCATCTTAAAAGTAGTACCGAACTTTGAACCGGAATCAGACGATTTTCGTAGTGCTGACCAACATCATAATGTAAGTGTAGGAACAATTTTGTAAAGAAACTAGGCAGGCACTTACAGGTAAAAGCTGAGAAGGCTGCTAACAGCTGAGGTGTTCAAAGCTGTGTTGTTTGGAAATACCAGAGCTCTGAACAGAACAAACATGCTAATAACTTAGAATGAGATAAGGAATATTGATGCGGTAAGTCTAAGGGAATAGGAAAATAGGAATGCGCGTAAGCTACTACAAACAGCATAGTGAACGCATTATTGTGGCCAAGATAGATACGAAGCCCACACCTACTACAGTAGTACACGTTTATATGCCAACTAGCTCTGCAGATGATGAAGAAATTGAAGAAATGTATGATGAAATAAAAGAAATTATTCAGATTGTGAAGGGAGACGAAAATTTAATAGTCATGGGTGACTGGAATTCGAGTGTAGGAAAAGGGAGAGAAGGAAACATAGTAGGTGAATATGGATTGGGGGACAGAAATGAAAGAGGAAGCCGCCTGGTCGAATTTTGCACAGAGCACAACATAATCATAACTAACACTTGGTTTAAGAATCATGAAAGAAGGTTGTATACATGGAAGAACCCTGGTGATACTAAAAGGTATCAGATAGATTATATAATGGTAAGACAGAGATTTAGGAACCAGGTTTTAAATTGTAAGACATTTCCAGGGGCAGATGTGGACTCTGACCACAATCTATTGGTTATGACCTGTAGATTAAAACTGAAGAAACTGCAAAAAGGTGGGAATTTAAGGAGATGGGACCTGGATAAACTAAAAGAACCAGAGGTTGTACAGAGATTCAGGGAGAGCATAAGGGAGCAATTGACAGGAATGGGGGAAATAAATACAGTAGAAGAAGAATGGGTAGCTTTGAGGGATGAAGTAGTGAAGGCAGCAGAGGATCAAGTAGGTAAAAAGACGAGGGCTAGTAGAAATCCTTGGGTAACAGAAGAAATATTGAATTTAATTGATGAAAGGAGAAAATATAAAAATGCAGTAAGTGAAACAGGCAAAAAGGAATACAAACGTCTCAAAAATGAGATCGACAGGAAGTGCAAAATGGCTAAGCAGGGATGGCTAGAGGACAAATGTAAAGATGTAGAGGCCTATCTCACTAGGGGTAAGATAGATACCGCCTACAGGAAAATTAAAGAGGCCTTTGGAGATAAGAGAACGACTTGTATGAATATCAAGAGCTCAGATGGAAACCCAGTTCTAAGCAAAGAAGGGAAAGCAGAAAGGTGTAAGGAGTATATAGAGGGTCTATACAAGGGCGATGTACTTGAGGACAATATTATGGAAATGGAAGAGGATGTAGATGAAGATGAAATGGGAGATATGATACTGCGTGAAGAGTTTGACAGAGCACTGATAGACCTGAGTCGAAACAAGGCCCCCGGAGTAGACAATATTCCATTGGAACTACTGACGGCCGTGGGAGAGCCAGTCCTGACAAAACTCTACCATCTGGTGAGCAAGATGTATGAAACAGGCGAAATACCCTCAGACTTCAAGAAGAATATAATAATTCCAATCCCAAAGAAAGCAGGTGTTGACAGATGTGAAAATTACCGAACTATCAGCTTAATAAGTCACAGCTGCAAAATACTAACACGAATTCTTTACAGACGAATGGAAAAACTAGTAGAAGCCAACCTCGGGGAAGATCAGTTTGGATTCCGTAGAAACACTGGAACACGTGAGGCAATACTGACCTTACGACTTATCTTACAAGAAAGATTAAGGAAAGGCAAACCTACGTTTCTAGCATTTGTAGACTTAGAGAAAGCTTTTGACAATGTTGACTGGAATACTCTCTTTCAAATTCTAAAGGTGGCAGGGGTAAAATACAGGGAGCGAAAGGCTATTTACAATTTGTACAGAAACCAGATGGCAGTTATAAGAGTCGAGGGACATGAAAGGGAAGCAGTGGTTGGGAAGGGAGTAAGACAGGGTTGTAGCCTCTCCCTGATGTTGTTCAATCTGTATATTGAGCAAGCAGTAAAGGAAACAAAAGAAAAATTCGGAGTAGGTATTAAAATTCATGGAGAAGAAATAAAAACTTTGAGGTTCGCCGATGACATTGTAATTCTGTCAGAGACAGCAAAGGACTTGGAAGAGCAGTTGAATGGAATGGACAGTGTCTTGAAAGGAGGATATAAGATGAACATCAACAAAAGCAAAACAAGGATAATGGAATGTAGTCTAATTAAGTCGGGTGATGCTGAGTGAATTAGATTAGGAAATGAGGCACTTAAAGTAGTAAAGGAGTTTTGCTATTTGGGGAGCAAAATAACTGATGATGGTCGAAGTAGAGAGGATATAAAATGTAGGCTGGCAATGGCAAGGAAAGCGTTTCTGAAGAAGAGAAATTTTGTAACATCCAGTATAGATTTAAGTGTCAGGAAATCATTTCTGAAAGTATTCGTATGGAGTGTAGCCATGTATGGAAGTGAAACATGGACGATAAATAGTTTGGACAAGAAGAGAATAGAAGCTTTCGAAATGTGGTGCTACAGAAGAATGCTGAAGATTAGATGGGTAGATCACATAACTAATGAGGAAGTATTGAATAGGATTGGGGAGAAGAGAAGTTTGTGGCACAACTTGACCAGAAGAAGGGATCGGTTGGTAGGACATGTTCTGAGGCATCAAGGGATCACCAATTTAGTATTATCACATAACTAATGAGGAAGTATTGAATAGGATTGGGGAGAAGAGAAGTTTGTGGCACAACTTGACCAGAAGAAGGGATCGGTTGGTAGGACATGTTCTGAGGCATCAAGGGATCACCAATTTAGTATTGGAGGGCAGCGTGGAGGGTAAAAATCGTAGAGGGAGACCAAGAGATGAATACACTAAGCAGATTCTGAAGGATGTAGGTTGCAGTAGGTACTGGGAGATGAAAAAGCTTGCACAGGATAGAGTAGCATGGAGAGCTGCATCAAACCAGTCTCAGGACTGAAGACCACAACAACAACAACAAGTCTAAGGGTTATATGTGCATCCAAGAGATGCAATCTTGTATTCAAAAGCACCAACTGCAATGTCATGCATAACTAGACACTACACTGTAAGCATTTGCACATTATAAATAAAAAACAAGGCAGTCTTATGAGGTAGACATAATATCAGATAACGGCATTGTACAATGGTCATTATCCCTAGCTGAGTGTTCACATTAAGCGAGTGTGTCAAACTGGAAAATACTCTTCATATACACCTATAAATGAAGGGTTATGGGGCAATTTAACATAGTGACCTTATTGGCAGTATTTTATTGAAAGTGCAATAAATGCACATTCTTGTCTATGTAAATCACAGATCTGTGTTTCATGGAATAGTAAGTGTCTGTAGATGTGGTATCAAATATTGTTTCATGCAACACACAAAAATTAAGTGCAGAATTATTAGTTTATCAATGGTGGTCCAATTTCATTTACATTTCAAGTTCATTTTCATTCTATTTCAACTACAATGATGGCATTCCAAAAAGTGCATTATGTGGTGGGGAGCTACTTCGAGATTCTGTTGGCTAAAGGTTGGTGACATTGGTAGGAACAGTGGTGGGAGA
Source organism: Schistocerca americana (assembly GCF_021461395.2). Taxonomy (NCBI): domain Eukaryota; kingdom Metazoa; phylum Arthropoda; class Insecta; order Orthoptera; family Acrididae; genus Schistocerca; species Schistocerca americana. The sequence continues at coordinate 199,025,927 of NC_060128.1, read as the reverse complement.
TGTGCTCTTTGGAGCTGCTCGAAAATACAAGAAAAGTTTATATTATGGCCACCATACAGAGAAGGCTGGTTTCGTTTTTTCTGATATGAGAGTGGACATTTGCTTAAGACCATAGGAGACACTCCTGATCGAGAGTGCAGCCAAATGACAGATTATGAACAGAGACTTGTGAATGTGACTTTGACTGTTGGAACATGTGACAGTATTTTGTTGTATGAGGACTTTAGTTTATGCATCAGAACTTGGGTTTAGAAGAACTGCTGTATAAATGCACTTACTAATTTGAGAATACTAAAAGAAGACTATCATCAAATGTGTTCTGCTAGTTAAGTTGATAATGGGACATTCTTACTGGACGAACTCACATTTTTATTCCATTAAGTACCACCATTCAGTAGGAAGCTGTATTTTGCTGAATAAATCAGTTATGCAAAACATAAATCTGGAATGCAGCGTACATTACTACTGACACTCCACATTTTTAACGGACAGAGTCACACATTAGCCCAGGAAAGTTAAGCCAAAGGTGAAATATTGCAATTTATTATTGCGTACTGGCAAAAGCATATAACATGAGATGACAAAAAACATCAATCACATAAGTATGACAAAGGCAGGTCACAAAGGCAACAGTACAAAAGATGTTACACGCTGTATCCCTTCAGCAATTATCATAGCATTTGGATAACAGTGTTGCCGTACAGCTCCCACCACCACTCACCCCCCTCCCCACTGGTAGGGTTGAGCTGGTGTTCTAGGAGTACTTGTAGTGCGCCATCTGGCATAGGTACAGACTTGTGATGGCTTCTGTGATATATGGACAGTGTCCAGTGGTGGCAAAGGCTATGATGTTGAAGATGAAGGAGTCATTCGTCATAGGCTTAGGGCGAAGGCCATGATGTTGAGTCACAGTAACATTTGAGAACACAATATTGTCTGTGGATCAAGGTTGTAATGATGATAGCTTGCAAGCCTTGAAAGTTACAGGAGCTCTGGGAGTAGTCTGAATGCGATATTTCACACTATGTGAAATAGCAGAACTAGGCGTAGGTTGATCCGTAGCAGCTATGACCAGAGAAACTCATGATGCAGATGCAAGCCGGGGCAGACAAAAATCTCTGTATTTCATACAAATTTTGGAATTTAACAGTTTATATTCAGTAGAAGTGTATGTTTTTTCCTTCCTTTATTGATGAAGCACACATTAAAACATGAGAATCGTTCGAGATGTAGTTGTGGGCATGAGACCTGGAACCATTAGAGTCTACATTGGTTGCCAAGGGATCTTGTGCAGGAGAGCAGTGAACCTCACTATGATGTGGTGTGACATGAGACAGGGTGTAGTGCAGAGGATGCGAGCTGCTTGCTTTACCAAGCCATATGTAAACTGCCTCAAACCCCATACGGATTTGTGCTCGCCATGTGGAAATATCTTTGTTAAAATGGTGCAAGAAATGAATGCCAAGAATGGGTTCTGTGGCATCAGCTAGAAGGAAATTCCGTTGTAATGGTCACCTGAAGCCTAAGCTCACAATCACAGTTCATTTCCCAAATGTAGAAATTTTGGAGTTATTAGCACCTGTAAGCCAAGAGTCAGCTTATATTTGTTCATCTTGATTACTGGCAGTACTCTGACATCTGATCCTGACACACTGAAATATGTGCATGGAACAAGTGACTGTGACATATAATCAGCAGGATCCACAAGAAGTACCTGGAATGTTTTGTCACTCCCAAGTTGTGTAAATATTGACACGGCCAGTGCTGGGTGTGAAGTCAGATCCCTTGACTGATTTGGCAATAGCTGTTGGTTGGTCACATTTGTTCCCAAAAACATAGAAAAGTTGCAAAGAACTACAAACATCAGTTTTGTCACTGTTGCAGAATAGGCAGAGCTTCTTGGAACAGTGGCCAGCTGGGCCAAACCCAGTCACTACTGTCGTTTGTAAGTGAAAAGAGAAATGCACGTTCTTGCTAGAGTTCCCCTCTGTACCAACAGCCGTCTGAAGCTCATTCGTAGGCACTACAGCACTTATTGCTGTGGGGTGTTGTCTTCCAAGAGGGTGTTAGGCAACGTTTTTTTCCATCACTTCTTTGAGCAACCACTGGAGAGCACTTACTTCTTGCTCCAGCACATGGATCTGTTCTGCTAGCAGAAGCTGCTGCCTTCTAGTAGTGTCAGGTGAGACTATTGCTGTGATGCTATTATCAGTTTGAGGGGACACACTCAAACTGATATTTTGCAAAATACTGTCAGCAATGGTCAATATGAAGACTCACTGTCACTTTTTATGGAAAACACTCCAGTTTTAAATGTGGATGACAGTCGATTAACATTTCTAAGACAGCACCCGAGTTTCACTTGTGCACTGTTGTAGCCAGTGCCAGAGCCAAGACTCAGGTACTGGCTTGCGGGATTAAAAACAAGAGCTGCATAGGGTTACTTCAGGAATTTCAAAGGTGATGCCAAAACTGTGATGGAAATTTGTCACCAAAAACATAATTATTTAGGAACTGTTGTATGCATAGGGTCTTTATTTATGCCCAAATTCTTACGGGAATCGCCAAAGCGTGCGCGAGTAATGAGTGAATGGGCAAATGTCTATAAGGTACATTACACATGTAGAATTGTGGACAGTTGGGAATGTGAGTCTCACGGGAAGCGTGCAAGGGATAAGTCCCTGCAGTCGCACTATTCATCTGTGTCCTCGGTGACTCAGATGGATAGAGCGTCTGCCATGTAAGCAGGAGATCCCGGGTTCGAGTCCCGGTCGGGGCACATATTTTCAGCTGTCCACATTGAGGTATACCAACAACACCTGTCGGCAGCTGAGGGTTTCAGTTAGTCATCATTTATTCCAGGGAAAAGCTGCACGGTCATCAACAGTATTCTGTTCTTTCGAGAACAGTTACTGTCTTCATAAATAATAATAGAGTCTGAGCATCCAAAGTGCCAAACATAAGTGTGAACTAAATTGGAATCACATGCCATACGCCATAAATGATTGTTCCTGTATTTTCAAACACAGATATATGCTGCAGAATTACTGTCAGTCAGACATCTGACTCAGCAGACAACATTTACTTATGTTAATATAATCAAGCATGATGGCTTCATGACATCTGTTTCAGTGCGAATGGAAGAGATGCTGCAATGCAGCATGTGATAGGTTGAGAATTTAAGTCAGACAGGATGGTTAAGACAACTCTTCTGGAGAATCTGAGCATTTAGGTTCGAGTCCTGGGCTGGTACAAATTTTCAACTTTCACCACTGCAATGCCACAAAGCCCTCTTTGGCTTGGAGTCATGATTTCCCACCTACTCCTTTCCTTTCTTTATCTGCTTACAAATACAGCTGTTGCCAGAGAAGTAAAATGAAACCCTTAGATCACATAATTACATTATATCCCTAGTATTATTATGCAATGATTCACTGTAAAACTAACACTAGCCACAGCTATTGTCTGTAATGTGTTGGTGGCATTTTGCCACTAAAGTATTTAAATTTCATGATGTATTCTTGGATTGGATAGCAGATATCTCCAGGTAAACTGTTCGACTTCTTTATTCCTCTACCAACGTATAAGTATTTACCTCCACTGTTGTTCAATAATCACACACTTATTTTGTACTGATGGTCTCTTCCTTTATATACTCTGCCAGTAATGATTTTATGTACATGTTTTTCCAGCCATTCTCCCAGATGTACACTGGGTAAATTCCTCAAGACTAGCTCTTATCCTTCTTCATGCGTTACTTTCTTATTTAAATTCTTTAACAATTTTCGCGAGAGTGCTTGTCCTGTCGTGTCTCATATACCTACATATGGTTATACACTGGACAACACGTCGTGTGTAAAGTTCCTTGGGGTCCAATTGCTGAAGAAGTTAAAATGCAGTCAGTATGTAGATAAACTAAACAAGAAGCTCAGTTCAGGGTGTTGTGCTTGGTAGCATCTCTCACTGTACTGATCTAAAAACAAGTGTGTTAGTTTTTTTTTTTCCTGTATTTTCACTTGCTGCTGCTGTATGGAATTATCTTCTAGGATTGTGCACTTCAAGCAAACGAAGTATTTATTCAGCAAAAATGAGCAGTTAGAGTAGTATCTAAAGTAGATAATGTGGTGGTACATGTTACTATTGAAGGTAGCAACATGTCTCGCTGCCTTTCTATTGTGCCAATGGGAGATGGTTACGTAGAAATCCTGATTTATGCCAGTAGTGGTAGAGGAAAGAACGCATACTGTGGATGAATCTTTTATTTCAGATGCAAAACCCAAATGTAAGCACAGTAAAGCCACAAGATGCAATGGAGGGCATGTGTTTTACTGGTGGGGAAGGAGACATTTACACTATGATATCACGACTTGGGAGTGCGTGCCATGGATGCCAAAGAAGACGAGGTCAGCATGACAATCGCTGTCATTCCAAAATGAAAAACAAAAGAAGACTGTATGGAATTAATTAATTAATTAATTACTTCTTGGAATTGTGATACCAACAATATGTCTGTTGACAATTCTGTTTATTAAGAGCTTAAAAGTGAATATTTAATTGATATGTAATAGTGTTATGAGGCTGTCAAATACAGAAAGATTTTGAAAAGAAGTTTTTATGAGATTTCATAGCCAGTAGGTGGCAAACTTAATTTTCCATTATTACAGCGCTTTCTTTCAGGTGGTGAAGAAGTTCAATATAGCTACGAGTGCCAACGCATAGCGGGAATACAACTTCAAGCAGTGACATGAGTGCAGCGAGATAGGACTTAAGGTAGAGGTAATTATGAGCATAGAACTGACAGGTGACATTCACAGAAATTGTACCATGGTTAAGTACTCTCCAGCAGTGAACACCAAGTAGTAACAGACCAACAAGAATACATTTTAAAGAATGGTTTTTGCCACTGATAACCAAATTAGTTTCAGCTAGACTGCACTGGGACTGATGGTTTAACGGCGATGTGTAGGCCTAGATTTTGAGAGGCTGTGGTATCAAACCCTGGTCAGGACATGGAATATTTCATGTCTGTCTTTAACATTGAAAGACTTACATCAGATTATAGTCACAAGGAATCATCATCATCATCATCATCATCATCATCATCATCATCATCTGAGCTGTGTGTTACATAATCACAATACAATTACAAAACACTAATTTTCAGTAGACTTTGCCTTCTTGTTTAATTGCAAATAGAGTTACATACTCTGGTGGCAAGAGATTCAACAAGTTTCCATACAACATAAAGAAAGAAACTAGGAGTGTCTGCCATTTCAAAAGATAATTGAAAACATATCTCATTACCCAACTTTCTACTAATTAATAAAAGAATGCATTGTCCATTTTAGGCTGTATTATGCTTTATTAAAATAAAGCTATTAGCTAATTTCTGCCTTAATCCATTATCAAGCACACTTGTTATGTCATTTTACATGCTGTGCTCGTCACATTCTTTTATGTCACATACATAAATCGGGTCTAGTGTAGCAGGGGATACAACCCGTCGGCTTTGGACAATGACGTCACAAGTCGCCAGAGAGCAGTTTACCATTTTCGCTTTTGCTGTTATGTTTCAGTTTCGTTTTTTTACTGATTGCTTAATTAAGTGGATCTGTTTATTCTATCTCGTGAGATTTTTTTTTAAAGCCAAAAACCCCTTCTCAGCTACTGAAGGGAGCTACAACACTAAGATGAATCGCTTCTCGTTTGGCGACTTGTGACGACATTGTCCAAAGCCGACGGGTTGTATCCCTTGCTACACTAGTCCCCATAAATCCCGAAGTCATACTCAGTCATTAAAAAACCGATGTTACGATGGAGAACGACTCACATAACATATTGAAATATATCATTAACATATGTCACAGTTATCAAAGCCAGATAACTAGCAGTTATACAGTGCACTTTAGATGGCACCAGCCCTTTATTCAAAGAAGCAGATTTCTTTCTGATTTAGGCTACACAATTAAATTTAGCTGACATAAGCATGAGAAGTGTTAAGCAGTGTTATGATAATTTAGAGGTAAAGCAATAAACATGCTAAGTCTCTACAATTTCCTTGTCTTGTCAACAAATCATACATCCTGGCTCATTCCACAACTGTGAAGGCTATCTTTCTTGATGGGATCTATGGAACATGATATGAAGAAATGAATGCACCGCTTCTGGATTTACACCTATCCTCTTAGTAGCCTGCGTGGGTATGAGAAATTAGTTCTTAGTAAAATTTCTAATGTTTTGAGGAAAGACACTAAATATAGCTTCATTAACTTCCTTGGCTTTGTCCAAGCTGCAGTATTTGATTTACCTGTTTGAATGTTAACTATATTTACTCTGTAAGTCTGTCTTTCAGGTGAATTTATCCTAAAAATGACCTAGGGAATACAATGGTAATCACTGGAATAGGATGGATACTGCACTGGTTAGATGATGTTTTCAAACAATTAGCCCTGCAAGTAGCCTCTTACCAGAAGCTGTCAGATGTAAACAATGTTTAGTATGATGTGACCAAATGAGGGTTCGGGGATCCATTTCCAGTGAGCAATCTTAAAAGCTCTGCATTTACTCATTCCACAGAACAATTCATGCCCAGCAATCAAAGAGTGACACAATCTTCACACTAGTATGAAACGTTCTCAACAATGGGCCTGTTGTCATTCTTAACTGTATTGCCATCCAAACTGTTGACTGGACCCCCTACTATTATATGATTTTTTCCAAGAACCTTCCCTAAAGAGCATAAATCACAGATGACATCACTGAACCTTGCACTTAACTTAAAAATGCTACACTATACCTGTGAACTACTTTTCTGCAGATTTTTAACTAGTTCTGACATTCAGATGGGGAGGAAATAATAACTTGCCTGGAAACTTCAAAGTTTTTATATGTCCATATTGGTGAGAATTTAAACTGGAAAAAACAATTTTGGAACTTAGTTCTGTCATATTTCAACTTCAAATCATTGCAAATCTTGGGGAGAGACAAATCATTAAGTCATTTAATGTCATCATATTAAATAATGTTCTGGGATAACTCATCTTTGAGAAAGAAAGTGTTCATTGCATTGCTCAAAAAAGTCCTGTGAGAATAATTTGTGATGCTCATTCACGATCATGTCCTAGACATCTATTTGAGGAGTTATGCATTTTCACTACTGCCTCATAGTATATCCATTCCCTCATGAAGTTTAAATGTAACTAATCCACTGCAGTAAAACAGGTACAATGATACACATAATTACAATACCAGACAGAAAAATGAAATCGATTACTCCACATTACGGTTGTCCTTAGTACAAGAAGTGCATAATTGTGCCTCCAAAATTTTTTGTCACTTACCGTATGACATGAAATGTCACATAGGCAGAAAACTTAAATTTGAAATCAAACTGAAAAAGTTTCTTCACATAATATGAATGTGTAACGACAACATAAAAGGATTTGTTCCACATCATAACAATTTTTCAAATGATCCATGGAATGTGAAACTAAGTAACTCAGTCTCCAAAGAACTGAAGCCATTGGAGACGGCTAGACTGAAGCTAACAGACTTGCAGTATGACTTAGATCTTTGCACCGATTTAGAAGGCTTTATGTTAATCCAGTCACCTGGACCAGGCCTAATATTACTGCAGCTCCCAAAACTGCCAACTCTTCCTGCACTGCTGCCAAATCAGCATCTAGTTCCAAGATAAGCTACTGTTTATCAAATACGTGTAGCAAAAGTGACAATCACTGCATTTCCATAAGTAACACTCTTAAGGTACGTTTACACTGGGATACATGTATCGCGACGTGTATGAGCGACATGTCAATTTGACATGTCGCGATACATCACCTCATACAAAAATTCACGGAACTTGTATGCGGACCCTCGAGCTCATACATGTCGCGTATACATTTTGTATATCGCTTTTTGGCCATATACGCGACATGTATGAGCGACATTTGAAGAACTCGCGCATGCGCAGTACTATCATTTCCTGTCGTCTTGTCGACTGCCGCTTATTTCGACGATTAGCGCATGCGTAGTACCAGGCTCTTTGGCGGCTGTTTGAGTTTTGAAGGTGCCGACTGTCGTTTCGACGTTAATGTATCTGCATAAAATATCAAAAAGTGCCATATGCAACATTATTCTTCGTGTTTGCGAGGCCATTGTGCAAGTTTTATCCCAAGAAGTGAAGGTAAAAGTTTTATATATATCAGAGTATGTCATACATTAAATAATTTTTTCATGCATCTGGCACGTATATCAATGTTTTGCTGTTATTCCGGCGGCCTCGCGTGATAATGTTGACAGCGGATGCCGACAATCGTGTGTGAGACGTCGGCATTAGCAATCGCGCGACAATGCAAATGTTTTGTCATGAAATCTTCGTTTTACGAGGAATCCCCAGTGGCTAAAAAACGGAGTGTTACTGCCAACTGATCCTCTGGTGGAATCGCTTCCCGAAAGTTTGTGTTGGTTTTGGCCACAACAAGAGCCACAAGTGATAACAAACCGCGGAAATCCTCCATACTGATCCTAACATAATTTCTAAAATATGGCGTTAATTCGCGAGAAACTCTCTGTGCCACCATCTACGCTTCCTCCGCCTTTTCTTCCTATCATCTTCCAAAAGAGCAAGTGTATCAGCACATAAAAATGAGAAAACTTCCAAATCGTCGTCGGAAGCTGTCGCACTGTGATACATATCAATCAGTGTAAACTCACGCTCATACATGTATGAGGTTGATACTTGTCAACTCATACAAATCGCGATACATGTCGCAAAGTCGCATATACATGTATCTCATACATGTGCCGATACAAATCGCAGTGTAAACGCACCTTTAGAATGAATACTGTACATAACATGGCATTACAATTTAAGAAAAACAAAAACAATGCAATTTACATACACAGACATTTGCATACTTACGGGTATAGTATGACAAGGATGGAAAAGGTAGCTGGCTGTGGCCATATAGTAGAAACAATCCGAAATTTCCTGAATTTTTTTGAGAAACCCTGGAAAACACAAATCAGGACGGTTGTATGAAGACTGGAGCCTCCATCCTCCTGCAACAGTTTGTACATTTGTTCAAAATAACACTTATGGTATTTGGTTGGCATGCTATGATCATGAAAGGTAAGTGATTTTCGTGCTAAACTGTTTCAAATTAAGAATTATTTTGGGGCAAATCAGTTACATAATTTAGGAGTATTTTTTTAACCTTAAATATTATGCACACCACAATGAAACTTATTTTACGAGAGAATATGAAATTTGTTAATTTAGATTTTAAGATCATTTATTGTCACACAAACGGTGGTTATGTTCGTTCACAGCTACTGCACAATCGAGATAAAACGAAGTAGTTTGAAGATATTCAATGAGTAGTTTTGTGAACACTGGTGTTATACGAAATTGGTACCTACAATTACACAAAATTATTGGTATTTTCGTAAAACTAAATGCTAAAACTTATCTATAGCTCTGGGATACAACATCGATCCTGCGTATTTTCTTAGTAACAAATATTATCTATTAAGTACAAATAAACTTAATATATTATAATAGCTGTGAACGCACTGAACTTCTGTAACTACGAAACTTCAAGTAGTTGCGTCTGAGCTACAATTATAGCTAACCAGGAAAGCAATTCAATAATTAGAATCATGGGCTACATTACAAACCTATATTTCGCTGCAACCTCCATTCAAAATCAATCATTAAAAATAATGTCGAACATACTGAGCTGAAACTTCAACGAAACTACGGGTAACCTCTGTAGAGCGTCAAATAATTTCAAGTCCAGCGCTTCGAATATTCCCTTAGTTCCTCGTCTCTCATTGGCTACCTAAAACTGTCTTCCCATTGGCTAAGGGGACTGACGCATTGCCAACATATATGCTTCGAAAACAGGAGTGGTTGACACGTTCCTGATATGAACTGAAAAACTGGCATGTTGGATTTTATTTCCGCCAATCAACTTTTGTGCTGTTAAAGGACCTACACATGCACCAGTTTGTCTACCGACCTATCACATACACTGTTTTGACCAACAAATTATGCCGTTTGTTGCACTGTCGTGGCAACCGCCCCACAAAAGTTCATCTGCTGTCACTGCGAGCGGAATAAAGTTGTGTTAAATGAGGCTAAAGGCAGCTAACTGTCCCAGGTTCTGCGGGACCGTCCATCAAGGGAACCTCTAATAACGCACTGGAAGAATTAACCAAAAAAGGCCCACAAAACGTCTAACATGTCCCGCATTTTTGTAATTTTCACATTCCATTAATCATATTTTATTTTCATACTTCGTAGGAAGTATCGATCGACTTGTTAATAACGATCAACTGGAATGAAAGTAAATCTAATCTAATACAGAATCTCTGTTTGACTATGTGCAATAGCATACGTTGTCAAATGAAAACGAAAAAGAATGAAACACAGCATAACAACTTTTTAACCAGTACAGCTCCGCGAAAAGTTGACCGATTAGTCTGTTACGCGTGGGATGTTCAGATGAAATCACTTGACTTTGCTTGGAGCGGGAATGTGAGAGGAAAAATGCTGACACTAAAGTGCACGTCATTTACGACGGCGGCCGAGTTTAGGTTCGTTCTGCGCATCTGACGTGACAAAACACAGTCAGCCAATGAACAGAGAACGACGTTGCCAGAGCTCGACTGCAGTGCAGAGCATGGACGAGTGTCTTAAGTTTTAGAAACGTTCGGTCATAAATAAAGTAATTGAACAAAAGTAATGTCTTGATAGCAGACTTTCTATGAAAGAAAGTTTGGAAAAGGCATTCTTTATACCAACTGCTTCATATTCTTTTAATTAATTAAACCAAACAAGCAATAAGGCGATAGCAAGGAAATTCATTCTCACTAACCGCTTTTTTGCAGTAAAGAACAGCGGTAATTTCTTATTTCCTGTTGTACTTCGACGAAACGTGAGTAATTCATAGTCATATCAACAGTGTTTGTAGGTATTTTGCGTGATTCTTTAAAGAACTCCAGCAATTCTGTTGAACAACGAGGTGGGTTAGCGTAATGGTTATGGTGTTTGGCTGCTACGCCAAAGGTTCCGAATTCAAATCTTGTTCGATGCTTAATAATTTCTTTATTTACAAACAATATCGAAGTGTCTCACTTCATGAATTTTATTCGTTTGAATGTAATTTTTTGAAATTTCTAGTGGCAAGTAAATCGACCATACGGAAAGTATACGCTGTGGACTTTTACCTCTGCAAACTCTTCCAAATTTCGTGCAATGGATTACTACATTTAATGCTGCACAATAACTGCGTTGAACACCGAAACAAAATTAAGTCATTTATGGGGGGAAGGTATCAGTCAAGAAGATGTGAAAAAATCGAATTTTTGGGCCAAATAGTTTTTGTGAAATAGAATCATAAGTGTGTCATAGCAGTCGAGACACTGTGTGTCTACACAGGCGAGCAGTGTAGTGGTGACAAAATCGCGCACAGCGTGGAATGCGGGGTGCACGTGTCTGCAGCAGCGAAAGGGTTAATGCGGCCGTGGTGGCTTTACTTCATAAACTGCGCGTAAGTTTGCGAACTATACTATACTATGGCGCTACTTGGCGCGTGCAACTGGCAACGCAGCAATCTCCCGCGTCTGGGCGGGCATGCGCGAGGCGCCAAGATAAAAGAATTGAACTATAGTGCCAGTAAACTACGGTTGCCCGTGCCTCATACTAGGCAGTGGCAAGCGAATAAATTTCACATAGATGTAACATGCATTCTTGAAAGTGAATTATAAAGGCCCTCTTGGAATGCGGTACTTATTTGTAGAAAAGAAAATGAAACTGAATTAAGGGTTTTGTAATACAATGTGGTTAGCATAACAAAATAACAAACACTGCTGAACCACTGAGGCTGGACACATCTGTAAAAACGACCTTCGGCGCAAAGCCATTGTTTGAGATTTAATTTAGTCCACGCGCTGACACGACATTGTTAACTTGTGTCTGTGTTGGCCACTTTGATGAAGTAATCTGCTTGTATTAGTTGGGAATTCCGACGACTGCGAATAAGCGAAGTTGTAAATACACAGAAGACTTGCAGAAAGAGTTCTCTTTTTTACAGTAGTGTTGAGCACCTTTTGGAGTATGGTGCAGTTCACTTTCGACGAGAAAAATACGGCGATCGAGAACTTGCAAGAGTTTGTGGACCTTCAAAGCGGTAAGTCAGAGCCAGAGTCTTAGATCTGTGGAGTGCACTTCTAAATTAATTCAAAAAGGATTTGAATAGAAGTATCGCTGCGGCAAAACTAAGTACTAGCAATTGTAAAGAGGTGATTGCGCTTTAGTCTTTAGACAGATTGAAGACAGAACTTAATAATGTCCCATTTATATGTACACGTACAGATATTTCAAATGCTAAAAACGTAAAAATATTTCCAATGCAAGCGCAGTACGTTCATCCTATCAGTGGAATTAATGTCAAAATATTAGATATCATCAATTTACCTCGCGAAACTGTAGTCATTATATATGATTCTTTAATAGACATTCTTGCAAAATATGATCTTCAAGAGAAAGTGACTGGAATTTGTGCTGATAACGCAAATAAAAATTTTGTTGTAGTTCAATGTGAAGGACGTTTTCTTCAAACTTCAAGAAGGCTTAGGAAGAAAAATAGCTGGTGTGAGGTGCTCAGCACACATTGCGTACGATAGTATACAAATATCAGTAGATTTGTTACTAGTGGACATCGAATATATTGTTGCATTATACATTCACAGTGTGTGTGCAAGCTCTCGAAGATTTTTGCGAAGAGGCGACGATTTAGTACAAAACTATTTTGCGACATAGTAAAACAAGATGGGTCACTCTTTTTCCAGCAGTTGAGAGAATCTTGCAAACATATGTACCACTGAAAGCTTACTTTTTATTTCAAGAAAAACGTTCAGCTGTACTACATGCATTCTTCTCTAATGAATGCTCAGAGCTGTGGCTGAAATTCGTACATATTCAAGCTGCATTATTTAACGATTCCATGAAAATGACTGAAGGAGTCAAAAATTAGCATTATGGATGTTTCTCATCTGTTTTTGTATCTGAAAATCATCTAGAAAAACCACCTCTGAGCATACGAAATAAGTTAAAAAACCTTGTGGAGAGCGGACAAGTCGATAGAAATTATTTTATACGGTATATATGTTACTTCTATCACATCTGCATCCAGTACCTACAGAAATATATTCATCAGTACAACGAATTCGAAACATATAGTTGTAATGAGCTAAAACAATGCCTAAAATGGGCTGATGTGGAGTACACATAACAAAAGTTAATGGTGCAGATGCCTAAGACTGCAACGACAATAGCAGAAGCTAACTTACTTGAGAAAGTTTGCTACATCTCACATTATGTGGATCACAATGTTCTGAATAGACGGGAAGAGATCAAGAACAGTACAGAGCAATGGTGGTTTAAGGTGTACAAAATCTTAACAAACCACACAAAATCTGTCTGGCTATCATCCAGCACCAACTCTGTTTACCAGGGATGAATGCACCTACTGAACAAGTATTTTCGTTGATGAAGGTCGTGTAGATTCGACGAAACCGTCACTTGAATTTGAAATGCTAAATGCAGTGCCTATTGTAAAATTTAACATGAGAAGTTGTGAAAATGTTTATAAATTTTAAATCAAAACGCAGAATTAATCAAAGAATGTCACTCTCGTCAGAAATATGAATTTAAAAATAAAATAATACATTAATAACTTACATTTCACTTCTAATTTCAGTGCAATGAAGACACTCAATCACCTATCCTCAGTCCCCACTCACACGCACAAAATGCCTCACAGTGAAAAAGGGGGTCGCTTTAGGCTACAGGGTCCCACAGCCGATCGATTGATCACATGTGTCTATCGTATGGGCGACCGATGATACTGAAATCCATCAAGAAGAGTGGTTGGATAAAATACTGTAATAGTTTGACCAAGAATACTAAATTGTAGGGGATATGGCAAAAGGTCTATGTATTTAGGATTATCTCCCCTGGAGTCAATAATGTGCAATCACATGAGTGTATAGAAGAATTCTGTGATTTTATTGACGAATCAAGTATTCGCAATAAGTTATTCAGGAGACAAAGGAGAAATCCTGCAACTTGACATATGCTAAGTATGCAGTTCTCTACTGATGAGCTGACATCAGTCATCAAAGATAGCACTTATACTGCCTCAGCAATTGATCAAAAAACATATTCCACAATACAAAACATGCCTGACAATGCTGTTTGAAATCTATAATGGAATTTGGATGCATCAAGAGTTAGTCCCAAAATGGAAGACACAGATCATAGCCCTAAATTTTAAAAAAAATGGAAGGAACCATTATTAGCCACTGCATACTGACTGACTTCACTGTCGTCACATATTGCTAAAACATTGGAAAAACTAATATAAAGGTAAATGGAATGGTGGGTAGAATTTTCATTCTTACCAGATGGATCACAATTCGGGTTCCGTAGAGGTAAAAGATGCAGGGACAACAGCATGTTAGTTGGCTTTGGTGAGATCAACTATAGAGCAGCAATATTTTAGGATATAGCAAAAATGTATGATAATATTTAGACAAATATACTGTTTGATAAGTTGCTACATTTAGGACTCCACTAACGTTTGTAGAAGGTATTTCGTCATTAACCAATGAATGGACTCTATATATTAGAGAGAGTAAAACAGAAGGTGGTGAGCAACCTTATGTTATCGACAAAAGAACTGAGTCACTGACTTTGAGGCAATGGCCTGATGGTGACACTGGAGAAATCTTTGGTAGTCATTTTCACTAGGAATGGTTATGTACCAAGAAATTATTTAACACATATATATGATAAAATAATACAAGTTATAGCATTTATTTGGTTCTTTTGAATGACACTAGACAACAGATTTACTTGGACATTTCTTATTAATACCTGAATCATTCGATCCAGATTGAATTAAGGATATATGGACTACAAATCCACAACTTGCAAAATGTCGAGAAGCTGAGCAGATTACAGTATCACTGTATATGCACGTACTTAGGAGTGACGAAATCCTCACAGACAAATACACTACTAGTGGAGGCGTGAGAAATATCCTTCCAAATATGGAGGAAGAGTTTGTGGAACGATACAGAGTAGAGAAATTATTATGCTGACAGTTTTCAGTTCATCACATTCTATGACTGCACTGTCTTTTCCAGGAAATTGGGGCAGAAAGCCTTTTGATTTCATTTTGGCATGTACTGATTTGGAAAATAAGTGCAAAGATTTTGCCAAAAGTATAGAGTGACCTGCTTACCAATATGACTATTTCATCATCAGGAATCGCATCTCAATGGAAACGACAGAGGGAAAGTCTGATGTCTTGGAGACACTTACAGCAATGCAAAGACGAATGGAGGAAACAAGACAATGGGAAACCGACGTATTCGCAAATGGATCAAAGACAGCAGCAGAGGACAACACAGGATGTGCTATATTTAGTCCACAACTGCAGATAGTCAAAAATTTTAAATTACCAACTACTTCTACCTATTTGTCCAAAACAATCCCAATATTAAAGGCGATACAATGGTGTATGAATGAGAACTATACATCCTATGCAATATTATCAGACTGGAAAAGTCCCTTCAAGCAATATCAAATATAAAAGTCTCAAAAACCACCAATGAGTACCTACTCCAAGTTCCTTATTGGTATTATGAATACCTCAAAAGACAGAAACAAATCGCCTTTACGTGGGTGAAAGCCCATTTTGGAATCCCAGGCAATGAAGGAGAGATCAACTGGCAAAACAGGCTATAAGCAACGGAACACCATTAGAAATAAAGCTCAACTATATGGACAACTTATTCAGAAACACACAATCGAATACTGACAGGAAACATGGATGCAGAGCTCACTACACAAAGGAGGCGACTGTCCACAAACAGAAATAGTACAGTCCGAGAGACATAATCTAAAGCGAGTTCTTGAAACTTTGTTAGTAGACTTTCTCGGGATAGTTTCCATCTATATTCAAGAGAGCTCCAGTATAGTTCCTACAGTATCTCTGAGACACTCCCATGCATAAATCAGCCCTGTAACCATTCATACCCTTCGTCTCTGTATACGTTCAACATCCCCTGTTAGCCCTGTTCAGTATGGATCCCAGGCATGAGCGATATTCTAGAACTGGTCACACGAGTGATTTGTAAGTATTCCCCTTTGTAGACTGAGTGCCTTCCCCAGTATTCTACCAACAAACGGAAGTCTAGCACTTGCTTTACCCATGCCTGAGCCTATGTAATTACTCCATTTCGTATTCCTACAATGACTGACACCCAGGTGTCTGTGTGAGTTGGCCGACCGCATCAGTGACTCATTGATATTATAGTCACAGGATATTGTGTTTATTCGTTTTTGAAGTGCACAGTTTTACATTTCTGAACATTTAAGATATGTTGTCAATCTTTGCACACTTTGAAATCTTGTGCAGCTTTTTTCAGACAGTGTTTCGTTATAGATAACTGCATCAGCTGCAAAATGACCGAGGTTCCTGTTAGTATTAATACGATGATTGTAATAACACTACTCGGGGAGATACGACCATATGTTATTTCAATTCAGAAAATATACTGAGACGAGGAACAAGTTTCTAGCATTTCATATCAAGAGTAAAATCCTGCAAAAATTGCCAGTCAAGTCTGTGCTATATGACCCGAGGATTAAAACCTGCAAGAAGATAATCGTGTTTATATGTAATGGACAGATAAAGATATAAAGTTTAATAGTAAACTATGAGGGATAGGTAAAGCTTACCTACACGAAAGAATGTGGATAGTGAGTGAACAAAACTTTATTATTACGCAGCAATGACTGAATGGGGTAAAAAATACCATCTTTGGTTTGTTTACTTTTTCTCTGGCGTGTGTTATTTAGCTTTTGTGTGTTTGTAAACACGTGAGAATATTATGCAGATGAAACAGCATAACCTGTGGGGGAACTGAGTTTGACATTAATGAAACCGTCGTAGACCACATGGCGCAGGGAATGTTAGAACGAGTGGTTCCGGCGTACGACAGTAGATTCGGGGAAAAATTATGTACTTTATTATTTCGTAATTTTGGATATTGTTGAGCGTAGTCTTCACACGTTTATATGAATTGCAGTAGTACATGTGACTTTTAAGATGAATAGCAGCTCAACTGTGAATACCTTCATTCGAGGGAAATGCATGTCAATGTGTCCAGAAAAAGAAATAAGGATGTGAGTTCGAACTAGAGTACCGAGCAATATCCTGTTCATAAATAATATCTTGAGTGACAATTTCTTTCCTGGAAACCCTCTGCTTTAGAGTTCAACCGCAACCTGTTTATGTGGCTACCTACTTTTACTCTCCTGTATGCTCATTGTACACCTGGCCCAGACATTGCGTCGGTCAGGCACCCATTTGTACCACACATGTAGAAAGGAAAAAGAATACAGTATACTGTTCTCTGATAATTATCAGAGTTTGCTATTTTAATAAGCGCCATCGTATTTTTTTCCCTTTTAGGCGAGAGCGAAATGGCTTGCTACATCAATTGGAAAGTGTGCAGATGGGGAAAAGTGAATCTGTAACTGGAAACAGAAGAACTATCAAGTCACGATGGCGAGCTGACTACAAACGCGTAATCAAAAGCTACAGTCGGCCAGCAGCTGGACACGGACCACCGGACCCCGACGATATCCGGCCCCCGCAGGTGCTGCTCCAGACTGTAAAATACCTCTTATCCGAGTAAGTCATCAGCAATGATGGTACGCAGCCGTAAGTCATTATTTGCACTACAACTTCTGGTAATGGGTATAACTTCCGTATTGGGCCTCCTTTCCATTTTTCGTAGTTTATATTCAACCCTACGTAGTACATAATATGCATCAAAATACGTGTTGTAGACTTGTTCCATTATCTAATATACGTTTTCATAATTTACCTTGTAGTGGTAATTTTATGACGAAAAGTGCGTTAAAATGTAGGCCACACTACAAGTGGGTCAGTCTATTACCACAAACTATATTTGTCTTTCACATTCGTTGCCTTCCACAACTCACGGTCATTGTATCACTTTTCAGCCTTTCCTGTACCGTGGGTATCGGTACAGATCTCTTTGTCACCATAAACGGTGCTTCATGTGTAGGCGAGAGGGGTATCCAGTGTACACTCTAGCTAGAGGTTTAGGTTAAGTTAAACGGTGATAATTGCTTGTGAATTCATGAAGCTAATAAATATGAAAACCAAATAAAGTTTATGCTAACAGATTGACCTGTAGCATAGCGTAATGTTTACATCTGCACGATATTTTAACGCATTTTGCCTTATTAAGAAAACCTATATTACATAATGGACTAGTCTTTGACATTTATTTGGATGCAAAGTCCATTACGTAACTTATGTTGTTGTTCTGGTCTTCAGTCCTGAGACTGGTTTGATGCAGCTCTCCATGCTACTCTATCCTGTGCAAGCTTCTTTCGTCTTCCAGTACTTACTGCAACCTACATCCTTCTGAATCTGCTTAGTGTATTCATCTCTTGGTCTTCCTCTACGATTTTTACCCTCCTCGCTGCCCTCCAGTGCTAAATTTGTGATCCCTTGATGCCTCAGAACATGTCCTACCAACCGGTCCTTTCTTCTTGTCAGGTTGTGCCACAAACTCCCCTTCTCCCCAATTCTATTCAATACCTCCTCATTAGTTATGTGATCTACCCATCCAATCTTCAGCATTCTTCTGTAGCACCACATTTCGAAAGCTTCTATTCTCTTCTTGTCCAAACTATTTATCGTCAATGTTTCACTTCCATACATGGCTACACTCCATACAAATACTTTCAGAAACGACTTCCTGACATTTAACTCTATACTCAATGTTAACAAATTTCTCTTCTTCAGAAACGCTTTCCTTGCCATTGCCAGTCTACATTTTATATCCTCTCTACTTCGACCATCATCAGTTATTTTGTTCCCCAAATAGCAAAACTCCTTCACTACTTTAAGTGTCTCATTTCCTAATCTAATTCCCTCAGCATCACCCGACTTAATTCGACTACATTCCATTATACCCTCCTTTCAGGATACTGTCCATTCCGTTCAACTGCTCTTCCAAGTCCTTTGCTGTCTCTGACGGAATTACAATGTCATCGGCGAACCTCAAAGTTTTATATCTTCTCCATGGATTTTAATACCTACTCGAAATTTTTCTTTTGTTTACTTTACTGCTTGCTCAATATACAGATTGAATAACATCGGGGAGAGGCTACAACCCTGTCTCACTCCCTTCCCAACCGCTGCTTCCCTCTCATGTCCCTCGACTCTTATAACTGCCATCTGGTTTCTGTACAAATTGTAAATAGCCTTGTACAAATGCTAGAAACGTAGGTTTGCCTTTCCTAAATCTTTCTTCTAAGATAAGTCGTAAGGTCAGTATTGCCTCCCGTGTTCCAATATTTCTACGGAATCCAAACTGATCTTCCCCAAGGTCAGCTTCTACTAGTTTTTCCATTCATCTGTAAAGAATTCGCATTAGTATTTTGCAGCCGTGGCTTATTAAACTGATTGTTTGGTAATTTTCACATCTGTCAACACCTGCTTTCTTTGGGATTGGAATTATTATATTCTTCTTGAAGTCTGAGGGTATTTCACCTGTCTCATACATCTTGCTCACCAGATGGTAGAGTTTTGTCAGGACTGGCTCTCCCAAGCCTGTCAGTAGTTCTAATGGAATGTTGTCTACTTCGGGGGCTTTGTTTTGACTCAGGTTTTTCAGTGCTCTGTCAAACTCTTCACGCAGTATTTTATCTCCCATTTCGTCTTCATCTACATTCTCTTCATTTCCAGAATATTGTCCTCAAGTACGTCGCCCTTGTATAGACCCTCTGTATACTCCTTCCACCTTTCTGCTTTTCCTTCTTTGCTTAGAACTGGGTTTCCATCTGAGCTCTTGATATGCAAGTGGTTCTCCTTTCTCCAAAGGTCTCTTTAATTTTCCTGTAGGCAGTTTCTATCTTACCCCTAGTGAGATAAGCCTCTACATCCTTACATTTGTCCTCTAGCCATCCCTGCTTAGCCATTTTGCACTTCCTGTCGATCTCATTTTTGAGACGTTTGTATTCCTTTTTGCCTGCTTCATTTACTGCGTTTTTATATTTTCTCCTTTCATCAATTAAATTCAATATTTCTTCTGATACCCAACGGTTTCTACTAGCCCTCGTCTTTTTACCTATTTGATCCTCTGCTGCCTTCACTATTTTATCCCTCAAAGCTACCCATTTTTCTTCTACTGTATTTGTTCCCCCATTCCTGTCAATTGTTCCCTTATGCTCTCCCTGAAACTCTGTACAACCTCTGGTTCTTTCAGTTTATCCAGGTCCCATCTCCTTAAATTCCCACCTTTTTGCAGTTTCTTCAGTTTTAATCTACAGTTCATAACCAATAGATTGTGGTCAGAGTCCACATCTGCCCCTGGAAATGTCTTACAATTTAAAATCTGGTTCCTAAATCTCTGTCTTACCATTATATAATCTATCTGATACCTTTTAGTATCTCCAGCGTTCTTCCATGTATACAACCTTCTTTCATGATTCTTGAACCAAGTGTTAGCTGTGATTAAGTTATGCTCTGCGCAAAATTCTACCAGGCGGCTTCCTCTTTCATTTCTTAGCCCCAATCCATATTCAGCTACTATGTTTCCTTCTCTCCCTTTTCCTACTCTCGAATTCCAGTCACCCATGACTATAAAATTTTTGTCTCCCTTCACTATCTGAATAATTTCTTTTATCTCATCATACATTTCATCAATTTCTTCATCATCTGCACAGCTAGTTGGCATATAAACTTGTACTACTGTAGTAGGCGTGGGCTTCATGTCTATCTTGGCCACAATAATGTGTTCCCGATGCTGTTTGTAGTAGCTTACCCATTCTCCTAATTTTTATTCATTATTAAACCTACTCCAGCATTACTCCTATTTGATTTTGTATTTATAACCCTCTATTCACCTGACCAAAAGTCTTGCCACCGAACTTCACTAATTCCCACTATATCTAACTTTAACCTGTCCATTTCCCTTTTTAAATTTTCTAACCTACCTGCCCGATTAAGGGATCTGACATTCCACGCTCCGATCTGTAAAACGCCAGTTTTCTTTCTCCTGATAACGACGTCCTCTTGAGTAGTCCCTGCCCAGAGATCCGAATGGGGAACTATTTTACCTCCGGAATATTTTACCCAATAGGACGCAATCATCATTTAATCGTACAGTAAAGCTGTGTGCCCTCGGGAAAAATTACGGCTGTTGTTTCCCCTTGCTTCAGCCATTCGCAGTACCAGCACAGCAAGGCCACTTTAATAATAATAATGAATAATGAATAAAAAAATAGGAGTGCGGGTAGGCTACTACAAACAGCATAGTGAACACATTATTGTGGCCAAGATATACACATGAAGCCGATGCCTACTGCAGTAGTACAAGTTTATATGCCAATTAGATCTGCAGATGACGAAGAGACTGATGAAATGTATGATGGCATAAAATAAATTATTCAGGTAGTGAAGGGAGATGAAAATTTAATAGTCATGGGTGACTGGAATTCGACAGTAGGGAAAGGAAGAGAAAAAAACGTAGTAGGTGAATATGGATTGGGAGTAAGAAATGAAAGAGGAAGCCACCTGGTAGAATTTTGCACAGAGCATAACTTAATCATAGCTAACACTTGGTACAAGAATCATAAAAGAAGGTAGTATACATGGAAGAAGCCTGGAGATACTGGAAGGTTTGAGATAGAATATATAATGATAAGACAGAGATTTAGGAACCAGGTTTGAAATTGTAGGACATTTCCAGGGGCAGATGTGGACTCTGACCACAATCTATTGGTTATGAACTGTAGATTAAAACTGAAGAAACTGCAAAAAGGTGGGAATTTAAGGGGATGGGACCTTTATAATCTGACTAAACCAGGGGTTGTACGGTGTTTCAGGGAGAGCATAAGGGAACGATTGACAGGAATGGGGGAAAGATATACAGTAGAAGAAGAATGGGTAGTTTTGAGGGATGAAGTAGTGAATGCATGGAAACCCAGTTCTAAGCAAAGAGGAGAAAGCAGAAAGGTGGAAGGAGTATATAGAGGGTCTACACAAGGGCGACGTACTTAAGGACAATGTAGATGAAGATGAAATGGGAGATATGATACTGCGTGAAGAGTTTGACAGAGCACTGAAAGACCTAAGTCGAAACAAGTCCCCAGGAGTAGACAACGTTCCATTAGAACTACTGACAGCCTTGGGAGAGCCAGTCCTGACAAAACTCTACCATCTGGTGAGCAAGATGTATGAGACAGGTGAAATACCCTCAGCTGCAAAATACACAGCTGCAAAATACTAACGTGAATTCTTTACAGACGAATGGAAAAACTGATAGAAGCCAACATCGGGGAAGCTCAGTTTGGATTCCGTAGAAATGTTGGAACACGGGAGGCAATACTGACACTACGACTTATCTTAGAAGATAGATTAAGAAAAGGCAAACATCTTTAGACAATGTTGACTGGAATACTCTCTTTCAAAAACTGAAGGTGGCAGGGGTAAAATACAGGGAGCGAAAGGCTATTTACAATTTGTACAGAAACCAGAAGGCAGTTATAAGAGTTGAGGGACATGAAAGGGAAGCAGTGTTTGGGAAGGGAATGAGACAGGTTGTAGCCTATCCCCAATGTTATTCAACCTGTATATTGAGCAAGTAGTAAAGGAAACAAAAGAAAAATTCGGAGTAGATTTCAAAATCCATGGAGAAGATATAAAAACTTTGTGGTTCACCGATGACATTGTAATTCTGTCAGAGACAGTAGAGGACCTGGAAGAGCAGTTGAACAGAATGGACAGTGTTTTGAAAGGAGGGTATAAGATGAACATCAACAAAAGCAAAACGAGAATAATGGAATGTAGTCAAATTAAGTCGGGTGATGCTGCGGGAATTAGATTAGGAAATGATACACTTAAAGTAGTAAAGGAGTTTTGCTATTTGGGGAGCAAAACAAGTGATGGCGGTCGAAGTGGAGATGATATAAAATGTAGATGCAATTGCAAGGAATGCGTTTCTGAAGAAGAGAAATTTGTT
The DNA here is from genome assembly GCF_021461395.2 of Schistocerca americana. Lineage (NCBI taxonomy): Eukaryota > Metazoa > Arthropoda > Insecta > Orthoptera > Acrididae > Schistocerca > Schistocerca americana. Next base: position 199,002,779 of record NC_060128.1, on the reverse strand, counting down.
AACATCGAGTATTGATTTAAGTGTCAGGAAGTCGTTTCTGAGAGTATTTGTATGGAGTGTAGCCATGTATGGAAGTGAAACATGGACAATAAATAGTTTGGACAAGAAGAGAATAGAAGCTTTCGAAATGTGGTGCTACAGAAGAATGCTGAAGATTAGATGGGTAGATCACATAACTAATGAGGAGGTATTGAATAGAATTGGGGAGAAGAGAAATTTGTGACACAACTTGTCTAGAAAAAGGGATCGGTTGGTAGGACATGTTCTGAGGCATTTAGTATTGGAGGGCAGCGTAGAGGGTAAAAATCGTAGAGGGAGACCAAGAGATGAATACACTAAGCAGATTCATAAGGATGTAGGTTGCAGTAGGTACTGGGAGATGAAGAAGCTTGCACAGCATAGAGTAGCATGGAATGCTGCATCAAACCAGTCTCTGTATTGAAGACAACAACAACAACAACAGGCCTAGATGCATTGAAACAGTGCGTATTGGGAAGAGTATCTCCCTACACCAACATAATGAATGAGTCATTTCCAGTGGGGAACTTTCCATTATATCTTAAACAGTCAAGAGTTATGCCTCTGTTTCAGGAAAAGTAACACAATAGGCAGAAAACTACAGGCCTGTTTCTCTGCCCTCATCATTTTTAAACCCAATAATCCATTTACCGTATCCACGAAATTGATTTCTCGGCAGAACAGAGCCTCAAGTTCAGTTCTACATGAGAAACAGGCCACTGCACTCAGGACTGCACCTCTTGCCAATAACTGAACGCCGGCAACTGGCTGCCTATCTCTATAACTCTTCAATCGAGTTCAGTGCTCTGTCATTCGACATTGCACCAGACACCAGTGTCTCTGAACTGAGTATCCCAGCATCACATTCTCAGGTCTGTTAATCCTCCCGACTTCCTTCTCTGCCAGGCCCTGTCCGACACCCACCTCCGCCTCTGCCTCAGGTACCTGATTCCCCTCACCACCTCCTCTCTGCAGCCTCTGTCCAGATCCACCCGTCCATGTCGCTGTGTGCCGTACGCAGTCCCACTGCCTTCAGCCTGAGTGGGCACACTGGTTCTGAGTCTCTTCTCCGTGTATCCGCTGCCTCTCTCGCAGCTATCAGCCACTTTTTGCCAAATTTTCACCCGATTTTGCACCTCCCCTCTCCCTGTGTCCACACCCATTCCATCTTGTACGATTCCTCTCCACACTCGAGTTGCAGAACTGGCAGAATGTAGTTGGCCAAGCCCAGACAGTGACTCTGTGAACATACAAAGGTGGTTTGATAATTCTGATAAATTTCCGTGAAACAACGGAACATGTTTATTGTGTATCATTGTTGGTAAGCGTTATTATCCCAAGGCTCATATAAAGAATTTCAACAATGTACGGCTTACAGTTCATTGATGACAGCTATCTGAATTCATCAATGTGTCAACAGCAATTGAAAATGGAGAAAATCAAATTACGTGCTGTTATTACAGTTTTTCTGGTGAAGGGTTGAAGTGCCACACAAATCAAAACAGAATTGCATGTATTTCATATGGACTCAAACCGCCATTGGAGACCATTTAATTTTGGATAAAAAAATTGTAATACGATTGGACGAGCACTGAAGACGAAGCTCGTTCCGGCCATTCGGTCGGGGTCACCACAAAGCCTTCAAAACCGATGGTACGGTAATCTGAGACCGCTGAATAAGAATTTGTGAGATCGCTGAGACTGTAGGCATCTCAACTGAGCTAATGCATGAATTCCAGCATGGAGAATGACCTATATGAAAGCTGTGAGTGACGTGGGTGCCACAGTTGCTTACAGTTGACCAAAAGCACATCCAGCACAACATTTGAACACAATGTCTTTTGATGTTTAATATAATCTGCAATACTTTTTGCACTGGTTTGTGACTGTTGATGAAACCTGGATCCGCCATTATATACTTGAGTCAAAACAATGGACAAAGGCTGATGAAAGTGCACTGAAGAAGGCTAAGACCATTTTGTCAGCTGGTAAGGAGATGGTCACTGTTTTTTAAGGAATAGTCCTCATAGAATACTAGAAAAAGGGGAGAACCATAACTGGACACTATTCTGTTTCATTGTTGGATCATTTGAAACTTGTGTTGGCTAAAAAAATACGAAGAGAGGCACACAAAAAAGTGCTGGTTCACCAGGATAATGCACCATCCCTCACATCAGTAATAACAATAGCGAAAGTGCTGAGCTTTGAAGCTGTTCAGCATCCACCCTATTCACCAGACTTAGCCCCAAGTGACTTTTGCCATTCCATAACTTGAAGCTTCGGCTTCTTTGGGAAGAAATTTTCATCAAATGAGGAAGTGATAGTTCAACAGAACCTACATTTCCGGCTGGATGAAAAAGCTGGAGGATTGCTGGACCAAATGTATATCCTTTAAAGAAGACTATGTTGAGAAGCAAGGTGAGTTGTTTATGAAACAAACATTTTTCTTTTTTTTTACCAGTATTATCAGACCACCATTGTATATAAAAATCATCATCTGATGTAGTTGGCTGCAGTTGACCACTATAAGAGCTTCATTGTTTTGTTTCTCACGAGAGAGATCAGTGATCGGATGCTACTGTGGTGTTCACCAAGTTTCTTTTTTCTCCCAACTTTATTGGTGTTTGGTCATTGCCTTACAGCCATCCCTCTGTACACCAGTTTGGTTGACAACTTTCCGTATTGATAATCTGTCTTGCCATAAAGTGACAAAGCATGCACTGCCTGAGTGTGTCGACTGAATGAACAGTACTCACTAACTGCATTGTCTCATTCACGATTGCAAACCCATTGCTTCTTATCATACTGTTCTAAGAGTGCAGGTTTACTTTAACCTCTGTCACACAGGTTGCAGTATGTAGTGACTTTCTGTGGTTGAAGCAAGATCGGGTTAGAGATTACCAACCAAACATAAACTGTGCAAGTCACAAGTTAGCTGCACATACTCTCTCTCTCTCTCTCTCTCTCTCTCTCTCTCTCTCTCTCTCTTTTAAACAGTTTATATTGTTAATGTCCTAGATGAAACTAACATGTGTTTATTTTTGAGCAATGCGATCATTGGCAGTGCCGCTCAATAAACATCTCACCCGTGTAAACTTTCAGAGTTGTTCCCAGCCAGAGCCTGCCTTGGAATGAAGTGTACGACTTTGTGTTCGACCGCCTGCGTGCTGTGAGGCAGGATTTGGTAATACAAGGCACGCCATCTGTGGAATCGGTGGAGATACTGGAGCCGATTGCGAGATTTCTGGCATACGCCGGATATAGGTACGTAGCACACAGCAGAGCGTGCCTTCATTGTTCATCCTCTTTACAGTTTTCTATGCGGATATTGGCTCGAGAAGATTATAGCGTTGTCAAAAAAAGCTGTTTATTCTTTTCGAGGATAGCCTATATGGAAAAGGGAACTTGGCTTCCCAGTGTGGGCAATCCCACATGTTGCAGAGGTTGTTTTGACTGCACTGCAGAAATTTTGCTGGGAAGCCCTTACGCACCATCTGTACAGTCTTGTTCACTCCAACAAATATTTTTCTGTGAAGTCATGGATTGTCTTGTCTCACATTGGCGTAAATGTGTTAACAGATATGGAAATTATTTTTTAAATAATAAAAAGTTTACTTTAAACAATCAAAAATCCTGGAGTGTAACAATATTATGAGAAGAAAAGTTGCTACTCACTAAATAGTGAAGATGCTGAGTCACAAATAGGCACAACAAAAAGACTCTCACAATTATAGCTTATTGCCATTAAGGCCTTCGTCAACAATAGACAAACATACGCACACGCAAACACACTCACGCAAACGTAGGGTGAGTTGAGTTTGCGTGAGTGTGTTTGCAAACTCAACTCACACTGTGTTTGCATAAGTGTGTTTGCCTGTGCGTATGTTTGTCTATTGTTGACAAAGACCTTAATGACGGTAAGGTATAATTGTGAGAGTCTTTTTGTTGTGCCTGTCAGCTACTCAGCATCTCCACTATATGGTTAGTAGCAACTTTCCTTCTCATAATATTGAAACAGTTAATTTATTTTTTTCCATCTGTCCCTCTTTTATTTGACTGCCCCTTATATATTCACTAAAGATAATTCTCATAGATAAACTGTTGCTGCTTGAGGAGAATAGTGATTCCCACAGTTTCAACATTGGAAAAAGAAAGACCGTTATTACTCATTACCAAAGCTGTTATTGTCTCAGAAAGGAGTACAGTACAATATTTTCTGTTCCATAGACAACCATTTATTAAAAAGCGATAGTATGTACAGCAGTTTAAAGAAAGCAGCTTTATATCTATTATTAGGAAGTAGAGTTATGTCAAAGACTAATATGTTTATTCTTGTAAAATTTTTGCTCCACTGTGAGAGTTACAAAAACGGTAATGTACCAGTTCCTAAATATATTGTGGATATGTAGCCTCATTTCACACATTTTCTTTAAAAATTGTGAAAGTGCTGTATGGAACACACAGCTAACTAACTGCAACTGGTTGCAGATATTTGTGTATTTATGCTGACACATGTCCTAGGAATGCACCAGATGAGGAAGGGATCCAGTACTGGTATCATAGTACCTGAAAAAAGGATCAAAAAACTTCTCCTATCCTTTCTAATTAGGCCGATTCAAGGCTTCCTGGAGGAATATAATGTTAGTATCCCTTCTGAAACTCGGGAAGGATGTCACATTGCCAAGTAGTCACCGTAGTAGAAGTTGTGTTCGACTAGCACATGATCCAGCACTTAGAATTGTAGGAACTGCGTAGTAACTTTTTTGGCAGGTTTGGAAGTACTGTTCGACCCTCGATAGTCTCACACTTCGAGAAGTGGGAATACAATGATAGTCCTTCGTCCATGGATGGCACCATGTAGGTGTCTTCTTCAAGCTGTGACTGACATTATTCAGAGGCGTAATGTCGTCTGAAGGCTCCACAAATGGAACATCTGAGGCTCTCTCTGGGTACTTGTATGTCCTTCCTTTCTCGACGCTTTTTTAGACATTCATTAGGTGATGCTCCTTTGGTCTGATTTGAGCAGGAGAATGGTATCCCTCAGAAATCTTGTTAAGTGTGACTGTTAGATACAGCAGTTGATGACATTCCACCCATACTTAATTCTTCCATTCATTGTTCAATGCTTGTTGACAACTTTACGATATCTTGACCCTTACCCGATCACATGACAACTACTCGTCGGTCACAACTGACGATACTGACTATAAGGTGGTCAGAGGAGTGCACTGGTACACAGGTTTTAAATTTTTCTTAAGCAGTGTTTCTGTGTAAATTTTGATCATTCCTGTCTTGCTTCTGAAATGAAAATGAAAAACTCTCAATTTTTAAGTTGAATGATGTTTTTGGTTTTCGAAATTTGTGAGAGGGTGACAGAATTATCGCACGTGAGGGATATGAAGGCCAAACACCTAATGGCATTGAATACATTAAAATGCCTCAGACATAGGTCACGGAGAGTAGACTGAATGTTATATGAGATTTTTGTGTGATCTGGCCTCGACTACAAATGCACAGTTCACGGTGTGGCTATGCAGTCACACCTAAAACTCATCTGTTTCGTTCACTGTGAGGGTATTTGGCTGGCAACAGGAACTTATAAGATGGGACATATTCCCACCAGCTGCTTTGACAAGGGTGGTGAGCCCCACTCACAATTTGGCAACAGACGCTTGTCATGTCTACAGTCTCGATGCCTCGGACACCAAGATTCCCTACTGTCACCCCCCCCCCCCCCCCTCACACACACACACACAATGGAGAGAACTTTATAAATGGGCTGTGAGCTTTTAGGCCATTTGGAATTTGAGGGAACCACAGCCTAATAACAATTAATGTGGACCACACGACTGTGCTTCATTAAAGGTGCAGTTGTTCAACTGCCTGGTTAATAAACAGACCCGTAATTATTTTTGATTTATCAGGGTGAAAGTAATAGTGCACGTGACTTTGTTTTCAAATCCATGTTTTTGAGAATTTCATCTAAATACTACATCATTGTTGTACTTTACACTGATGAGCGTAAGCAGGGGTTCAATGGCTGCATTTTATTTCCTGAATATGCCCTAAAGGTTTCTCTAGCTAATTAGATCACAGTCTGCATTTTTTAATTATATGTGATTTTGATGGCTGTAGGGTTGGTAGGTCAAATTGTGCTAGCAAATCCTTCATCTGCAGTGACAATCTAAGAATCTCTCAGGCTATCAACACCTATAACCCAGCAGAAAAAACATGTTGAAATGATCCACCTACAGAGGAAAGGAAAGGATGAGTCACTGTGATAGTTACCTGGGCATTTTGGAAACCAGGTTCATGTGATCAGCAGCAGAAGTATTCACAACAAACTGCAAGAGTTTGAAGTTGTCCTAAAAACAGTGTAGTTAATAATTACTCGGTACACGACTCAATATTGAAGGTAAACACCCAATATTGAGAGTAAGCAGAAATTTGTGATTGGATTGTTCTATCAGCCACAACATTCATCGCCCAATGTAAGTGGAAACATAAGAGAAACCCTCAGTTTACTGGTAGGTATGTACATAATTGGAGGAGTCTTTAATCACCTGACAGTCAACTGCGATAATTACAGTTTTATTAGTGGTGAGCATGACAAGACCTCATGTGAGATATTACTGAATGACTTCTCTGAAAATTACATAGAATACCTCTACATCTAAATCTGCATCTACACTCTGTAAACCGCCATGAGGTGCGTGTCAGAGGGTACATCCCATTGTACCAGTTATTAGGGTCTCTTCCTGTTCCATTCACATATGGGGCATGGCAAGAATGATTGATTGAATGGCTCTTTGCACGCAGTAATCGTTCTACTCTTATCCTCATAATCCTTGTGTGAGCATTGCGTAGGGGATTGTATCGTATCCCTGGAGTAATCATTTAAAGCCGGTTCTTGAAACTTCATTAAGAGACTTTCTCGGAGTAGTTTACATATATCTTCAAGAGTCTTCAAGTTCAGTTCCTTCAGTATCTCTGTAACACACTGCCACAGATTAAACAAACCTGTGACCATTTATTCTGCCTTTCTCTGTAGCGCAGCTTGTACATCATATGACTGGTTTCACAGGTAGCCCTGCCTTTGATGGGATAGGTGTTAGTGACTGGATTGGAGTACTTGGTGGTGGGAGAATGTATGGGACAAGTCTTGCACGTAGGTCTATTACAACGGTATGAGCCATGAGGTAAGGGGTTGGGAGCAGGGGTTATGTAAGGATGGACGAGTATACTGTTTAGGTTCGTTGGTTGGTGGAACACCACTGTAGGAGGGGTGGGAAGGATAGTGGGCAGGACATTTCTCATTTCAGGGCACGGAAAGAGGTAATTGGAACCCTGGCAGAGAATGTAATTCAGTTATTAAAAAATAGTCATTTTCACCATAGTAATTTCATTGATAAATCAATCTGTGCAGCAGAAATTCTTCAAATGTGTATTCCATTTATGGTTCATAGTTTGGACATCCCCAAAGAGTTCTCAATGATGGATTAATTATTAGCAGTTGTGGAAGGATTTATAATACAGACAGAAATACTCATCCCTAATTTTAACCGCAATTATGCAACTGATAATGATCAAACTTTTTGTGGGAAGGACAGGCTGTTCAGAGACTTTACGATGAAAGCAGCTACACAGGTACTCATGAAAGGTCCCTCAACAACATATTGAAGACTCATCAACAAGACTCATCAACCTATGTGATTAACAGGTATGATTGTCCCCTTGTGAGTGTTAATATATTTTGTGCTTTTGTGTGTATGAGTGAATGAAAATGGAGCACAGTGGATCAGATTTCTGTTTCACACTTTACCTTTTAACATGTAATTATGAACGTTTTAGCCTCACTCATCTCAAAGAACAAGGATCATCCAATAAATAATGCCCCAGATTTTTTACCGCCTTTAATATATATAGGAAAACATCCTTTAAGTGCTTCAAACTTGATGTTACTTGTACACTTGTGTGAAGTTTTCAGCAGTTCCAGCGGTTGGAAAGCTATAGTGAACTTTTTTTGGAAAGCTATAGTGAACTGTCAGAATGTTTTCCTGATGAGACATTCTTTAACTGGCAAAGCCCTTTAATTGAATTTCTGCTTGTGGAAAAATAAACTGTGATGAATATGCGTAAATGTTTGTGTACAGTGTGTGGTAATGATGCATTTGACAGGGCTAGTGTTGCGCAATGGGTAAATATGGATAAAGCATCAGAAAGTGCAGAAACTGAGCTTCACAATTGGCTGCATTTAAGATGTCCTGTCATGACCACTGCTCCCAACACAGTGAATGAAGTGGATGCCATTATATGTGCGGACTTAATGTTTCTTTATGTGGGACACACTTTGAAGGTGATGAGGGCACAATTGATCTAGTGACAACATGGCTACGATCATGTGACGAGAACATTTACCAACAAGGAACATGTGTCAGTAAATTTAAATTTTTTTGGAGTATATGACTGCATTATAAGCATATAAAATTTTCCAGCATTTTGGCCACGATTTCAAATGGCCTTCCTCAGAGTGGTTTGCTTACTACTGAATGAGAAAAACTTTGGTTCTTATATACCAGTGGAAGAAGCTGTTTTTGTGATCCGATAGGATATTTAGTACATGGAGGAAGGGTATTAGATGTCTGTTATTGGTGTTTGCTTCATTTCTTGTCATTACTGGAAAGGATATGCCACATTCATATTAGTTTCAACACCGACAACAGAATATTGTGCGAACTGGATATGAAAGACTGGTAGAAGGATGACAGGTTAACTTTTTGACAAGCCACGAAGTCGAGCGATAGTATCACCAACCGTCAGACGAGCAAGTTCGAGAAGCTGTAGTAGAAAATGACAGATGAACATGGACTGACACCGGACATGTGACAGACAGTGGGTAACCTCTCTATCTACACCGTATGTGATGCAGTTATGCAAATGCTGACTAAGGTGATGAATTTTGCTGTAGCCTGAAAAGGGGTTATGAAAAGAAGGCATCATCGAATCCATTGAGGTTTCAGTATGTCACCTACCACAATTAGTGATGGATAAGAAAGGGTACAAGTCCTGGCTCACACAAAGCAACCCAAACAAAACACCAGCAAGAAGAAATGATATTCTATTGCAAACCTGAAGAACGGTGCTAAGTAGTATTACAGCCAGACAAGGTAAATGGCGCCATAGTGTTGGACATATCAGATTATATCAAATGACTGGAGGATCTCCTTAGTGAACCCATTTATAAGTAACGTAAAGGGAATCTGACAGCCAAGATAATCAAATTGATACAAGCACTGTTAAAGCAAACCAGAATGAACTTCACACAGCTGGAAGACTCATCCCGCAAGTTTCACCGGCACTGAGGACGTATGGGATGCCAAAGTTCCACAAAGGTCTTTTCCTACAAGACCCACGGTTAACAGCATAAACTCACCAAACTATAAAGTAGCAAAAGAAGTCGCTCTGAAGCTTCAACATCTAGTGAGCCAATAGATTCATACTTTAAGGACCCCACTCATTTTGGACACTTTTAAAAGAAGAATGTATCTTGGTTATGGATCTGCTGGTTAGTTACAATGTGAAGTCTTTATTTATGAATGGAGCAGTCGGCCACTGTGAACATCTCAGAGGAATGCGTTGCTACCGATGTCTGTGAGCTAGTGCGCCACTGTTTAATGACCGCCTACCTCAACAGACAATGTACCTGCATGTTTCCCCTCTCACTTATTGCAGCAGACATTTTCATGGAGGCATTTGAAGAAACAGCTCTCCAGTCAGCCCCATTATGCCCAAAATTCTGGTTCTGGTGTATTGATGATACCTCTGTTGTCCGGCCTCAAGGAGAAGAAGATTAAGAGAATTTCCACCAACACCTGACCGAACAGTATAGTAAAATCCAATTTACTATGGAGATCGAAAAGAATAGGGTGCTGCCTTTCCTCGATGTAGAAATTTACCAAAATCCAGATAGTAAACATGACCACAGCGTATACAGAAAAATCCACAAGCATAGACAGGTGTCTACATGCTTCCTGCCACTATCTCCCTGCTCAGAAGAAATCTGCCCTGCTCACTTTAACTGAGAGGACCCACAAGATTGGCGATGACGAACATCTGGAGGCAGAACTAAAAAACCTGGGGTCCACCTTTCGATCGTATGGTTATGATGTGAAAATAATAGGCAAAGCTTAGGTGGCAAAGGAAGGCAGTAGGGAAGTGCAGAAGGAAACACAGAGTACCGTCGTATTAGTGTGCCTGTGAGGGATCACCGAACGTGTGGGAAAATTCTCCACAGAGCAAGTTTTGAGCCAATTTTTCGAATCAGGGACGTAATAAAAGATGTTCTCGGTTCAATGAAAGCTGCAGTAGACGACTACATACAGCTGGAGTTCATGAAATCGGCTGTGAGTGTGAACTAGTGTACGTAGGTGAGGCTCGGTGACCGATTATGACACAGATATGTGGACACGAAAACTATATCTGCCTGAGAGAACACACCGAGTCGGCAGTGTCAAAACGCCAGGACGAGTGCGAAATAAGCACAGGATTTCGAGAAGCACGCATACTGGTGAAATGGCCGTTACTCTGACGATGAAGATTAGAGAGGTGATAGAAGTAACCGAATGACCGGGCAACACGAGTAGAGAAGATTGGTACACACTTTCAGCATCTCAGCTGCCAGCAATAACAGTGCTACAGGGTATCAGCTCTCACAAGAGACCTGAACAGTCGGGCAGGAGACCAAAGTGACCGTAGGCACACAGGGTACTGGCACGCCTCAGCTAGCACTGGGCAGCAAGTAAACGGCACTACATCACAACTGCCACTCATTTCTCATATGCCTATTTTCACCAGTGGTGAGAAATAAATCAAATGCCACTAGAGGATTTCTGTTTCCACCAATAACAAGAAACAAAAGAAAAACCAATAAAGGATGTATTAATGCCCTTCCTCCTCATCCTTAAAACCTATCAGATCACGAAAACAGCTTCTTCCCTAGTCTATAAGAACTATTTTTTTTTTCATTCAACAGCAAGCAAAACACCTCCAGAAAGGTCATTTGCGATAGTGGCCAAACCGTCGGAGAATTTTACATACTGACAATGAAGTCACATACCCTGAAAAAGTTTGTTGACAATGACCACATACTCGCAGAAGCCTACACTTGCAAGGAATACATACTCTTGTGTGTCCTACAGACTGTGTAGGAAAAAAGTAATGTGGAAGAAATGTCGATTGACATTGTCACCAAATTCTACCTCTTAAGAGAAAAATACGTTCCGAGAGAAAAGTTGTGGGGCACTATCGATCGAACGACCCCCGTTGCCCTGTATGTACGACTTACCTAAGTTTCAGGTAGCGCATTTTCCAGGTCGTGCGAAGAGCCAGCATCGCGCTTTGACGCGGTGATCCACAGGCAGCACTTGCTGGAGTGCGTGCAGCGGCTGCTGGTTCTCTACGACCGGCAGGAGCAGGAGAGTGGTGGGAGCGCGACCGGCTGCGACGGTCGGGCGGACACTGAGGCCCTCTACCTCGTGCTGGCGCCGGGAAGTGCAGACGTGCTGCAGCGGGCTCTGCAGCTGCCTGCGGCATACAGGTGCATCTGAGCCGACCCGTTAAAGTGCAACCACCAGAAATGGATACTTATCTTGCAGTTTCTTGAAGTTTGTGATATCTTCAAATATCTAAGGCTGTCAGTAATAGAGCTGCTTATCTCGGTTAATAAAATCTACTAAATACAGTGGAACCTCACTTAATGAGCACCTTGCATAGTGTGCAATTCGCATAATGAGCAAAACAAACTGTAAAAATGATTCACATAATGAGCGATGTTTCGCGCAATGAGTGACAGCAGTTTAGTGTGATGTCACACACGTTCAACAGTTTGAACACCTTTCATTCTCAGCAGCAGCATACGAACTGTGTCTTTAGTACATACTGCAATCTGGATTTAGCGTTCTTTCTGCTACCGTCTTAGTGCAGCTTGTGATCACACATTTCTCTAAACTTGTGTTCACACTGTGCTTTTTTTGTGCAAATTTTTGAAACGATCCTAGAAATGTTCCCGAAGATAAAGCTGCGAGAACATGACCGTAAGACAAAGAAAATGACCTTAGAAATGAAATGTAAAATCGTTGAAAAATGCGAACGTGGTGTGAGCATTGCTGATTTAGCAGGCACATATAATCAGTCTACATCAAGTATTTGCACTGTTCTCAAGAAGAAGGACAAGATTAAGGAGATAGGTGCTTCAAAGTGTATTGGTTAATAAAAAAAATGGGAGAAGAGAGACCGTGAAAAAGGGAAAGAATGAAAAGCAAATCGGACTTTGTATTACAGAAAAGCTATCGGACTTCGTTATTCGAAAAAGCTATTGTTGGGGTGGTCCTTGTGGCGTTTTTGAGCAAAAGTTAAACCAATTTTCACTACAAAAGTTATTGAAAAGAAACAGAGAATAACAGAATGTAACGGACAGGGGGAAGTGGCGTAGACGAGAGATCATCCTTTACCAGATTAACTTATCTTCTTTAGGGCGGCGTCCACGTCTTCAAAAATCTCATTCATTTCAGCGTGAAAAAATCTGCTCCGAAATCTTGCAATAGTCCAGGGACCACTAATTTATACCAATTAAAATCATCTTGATACTGTATGCAATTTAATTCACTTTGCTACTTCCATCCAACGAATTTCTTAATAACTTCCACAATATCTACACATTACAATCAGATCAAGATTAGCCATTAAGTTTTTACGTCAGCATCCGATCACGCCTGCCTTAAGCTACGGCTATCAAGAGACAATTGAAAACGGAATAAAAAAACAAAAAAAGTGTTACCATTTTAGTATTTTCTCTGCCGTCGAGCGCTCATACCGCTGCGACGAGATATTTTTTATCTGAGGGAACGAGTGTAGCGCGGCGAAATTCAAAGTCCCGCTACAAAAGGGAGTGACAAAAGTATCTAAACAATGGTTTCATTTTTTGGATGATATCAACAGGTTGCTCCTTACCTGGATAAATGAAAAACAGTTGCAGGGCAACACTATTAAAGAGAACATCATTTGTGACGAGACGAGAATGATTTTCGCCGACCTCATTAAGAAGACGCCAGGATCGTCAGTGATTGAAGGAGTGTTTAAGGGAAGCCGTCGGTGGTTCGAGAAGTTTAAGAGAAGAACCGACATCCACAGTGTTATGAGGCACAGCGAAGCAGCCAGCTCTGACCCAGAGGCAGCAGAGAACTTCATCGGCAGCTTCGAGATGCTCGTAGATTCTGAGGGTTTACGCAACAGGTTTTTAATTGTGATGAGACTGATCTATTTTGGAGAAAGATGCCGAATTGTACCTTTATAACAACAGCGGAGAATACACTGCACCGTCACAAGAAAATGAAAGATTGTCTCACACTGCTGTTTTGTGTCAATGCAAGCAGTGATTTGTAAATTAAACTGCTACTTGTTTACCATTCAGAAACTCCACGAGCCTTCGAGACGTATAAAGTCCAGATGATGTAAATGTGATGTGGAGGTCGAACAACAAGGCTTGGGAGACACATGATGTTTTTTGTCATTGGATCAGTGAAATGTTGATTGCTATGGACGATGCTCCTACTCATCCTCCAGGGCTACAAGACCACTTCCTTCAAGAATTTCAGTTCATCAGTATCCTATTTTTGCCTCCCAACACCACTCCATTACTCCAGCCTATTGACCAGCAGATTATTTGTAACTTTAAGAAGCTCTACACTAAAACACTCTCCAAGCATTGCTTTGAGTTGACCGAAGCTACCAATTCCACTCTCATGCAATTTTGAGAATATCACTTCAATATCGTTGCCTGCGTCAAGGTGATGGTTAAGGCACGAGGGTTACCGAGATAACTCTCAGTTCTGCTTGCAAGGAGCTTTTGCCGAAGTGTGTTGTCGAATGTGACTCTGAGGCATTTGAGTCAGTACCTGTGGAGCCTGTAGTCAATGAGATTGTGTCTTTGGCCAAGAGCATGATACTAGAAATGTTTACCAATGATGTCAGTGATCTTGCAGAAGATCACAACCAAGAAATTACTACCAAAGAGTTTATGGAGTTGCAGTGTATTTCACATCAGGAAGTTGTGGAGAGAGGTCTTCAGAGGAATAAGCAGTAACAGCAAAACTGTAATCTTCTGGCACAATAAGAGAAATTCTGAAAGCATGCAAATCAGTTGCATCGTACATTGAAAATCGTCATCCCAATAAAGCAGTGGCCATGTGCACTTTGCATATATTTGACAATAATGCTATGTCACATTTTCGCCGAGTGTTGAAGCATCTGCAGAAACGAATGACTACAGGTAGCTTCCTAGTGAAAAAGAATTAATTATGTATTGTGGATAATAAAGTACATAATACTGTATGTGTGCCCGCATCTCGTGGTCGTGCGGTAGCGTTCTCGCTTCCCACGCCCGGGTTCCCGGGTTCGATTCCCGGCGGGGTCAGGGATTTTCTCTGCCTCGTGATGGCTGGGTGTTGTGTGCTGTCCTTAGGTTAGTTAGGTTTAAGTAGTTCTAAGTTCTAGGGGACTTATGACCACAGCAGTTGAGTCCCATAGTGCTCAGAGCCATTTGAACCATTTTTTGAACTGTATGTGTAATTTTCTTTGAATTTATGGCACGAATAAGATAAAACTTGTAGTACTTTTTCTGCAAGGAACATATTATCATATTTTACATTAATTTATACGGGACAAATTGTTTCGCGCAACGCCTGTTTTTCGCACTACGAGTATGATTAGGGAACAAATTATGCTCAGTATGTGAGGTTCCACTGTAATGATGCAGAAATGAAAATGTGCTTAATTATTTGTTTGTTCACACCACTAAGATGACGTAACATCGAACCTACGAAATATGAGACAATACTCGCTACGACTGTGCTGCTGCCGTGGTCCCTTATATAGGGCAGGTCAAAATGGACTGTACTGTACAACTTTGGGATGATATAGAAATTTGTTGAGATAACTTACAGAATCAGTGGATGTGTCATTTTGTAATTAATGATCTCAAGTTTCACAATAAATTGTCAAGTGTCGTTTTGGTTCAGTGTGACTACTATTTGTGATGCAACATACTACCCACTGGTAATCAATTTCTTCCCACACCCATTGCAGCAAATTGGGCATAACTAGTGCAATGGCAGTGTATGTTTGATTTTTCAGATCTGCTAAACTGTTTGTTAGGGGAGGAACACATACACTGTCTTTAATGTAACCCCAGAGGAAGAAGTCCAGTGGTGTCAAGTCTGGGAACCGAGGTAGCCAGCCACGCGATTGGCCCTTCACAGCCAATCCACCGACCCGGGAAGCAATAGTCGTGGTACACTGTGCTGCCGTTGGTGAACCGTCCCATCTCGGTCATCTCCATCGACCTGTGGAATTAAAAAGTTGATATTTGTGGACTCCAGGCAAAGCTCTCCCTAACTTGACATAATTGTCAATATGCGGGTGACCGTGCGATTTATGATGTCGCAGTGAACAGCTCGTCTCAATAATGTTCTTGTGCCAGAAATAAATTGTAAGCCTGCTCGGAGGTTCTTTAGTGTATTCAGTACAAAATGTACACCAAACATTTGTCGCAGAGTTTGTTTCACGAAACCGAGCCGCAAAGCGAACATGCTCCGCACCAGTGAGAGTAACCTATATAACTGTGCCCTACCCTGTGACTCCTGGTGGCAGAATGGGATACTGGTGCACTATGTGAATCAAAGTTGAAGTTGTTTGCTGCAAAATGACACCCCTACTGATTGTGTAAGTTATCTCAATAAATTTCTGTATCATTTCAAAGCTGTAAAGTCCTTTTTGAATTGCCCTGTAATAGTCAAAATATAAATACATTCATTGTTGAAAACATTAACTTTGACATTTACAATTAAAAATAATTAGTTTTCCAAAATAATTTGTCACAATTATTTCTCAGAAATAAACATGCAGTAATAATACAGTTATTATTGTCATAGTAAATGAAATACTTTTCATAACAATATTTGATGTACAAATATTAATCACTTCTTAAATACAAGTTTGATTTCATTGAATCCTGGGATCTTTACACATCACTGAACATTATTTACAATTAGGTTTCTTTGTACAAAATTTGTAAATACTGGTTTTAGCATATGTTTGCATTTGTTACACATGCTTTCGGATAGAAGCCATATTTCATCATTATTTAGGTTCAGGTGCCTCTGTTTCATTAACTCGGTCAGCTGATACCGTTACAATATGAGGTGTGTGAGAAAAGTAATTGGACTGATTTTTCTATCTGCCAAAACTTTTATTTATTTATTTTCAAACAATAATATTGTCCCCTTAAAAGTAGTTCCCTTTGGCAGCTCTGCACTGGCAGAGTCACTGTTCACAGTCTCGGTAGCAGTGCGAAAAGCATCAACTGGTAGTGCCTTTAACATGTCGGATGTCGGTCACATTCTTTCGGATGTTCTCCAGAGTCCTTTTATGACATTTTTCAGTTTTTTCTCTTGGGGGGGGGGGGGGGGGGGGTTAGAAAAAGTCACAAGGATGCAGGTCAGGTGAATTGGGGGCTATGGAACAATAGGAATGCCTCTTGAGGTGAAGCATTTCGTGACGGAAGTAACTGTGTGAGATGGGGCATTGTCACAATGCAGCAACCATCGTCTACAACAGTCTCACTCGATTCACCCTCTTCTGGAGCCTTTCGAGGACATATTTGTAAAACACCTAGGTGATAGTTTGTCCTAGGTGAACATATTCTTTATGCACGATATCCCTACTGTCAGAAAGTCAGATCGGCATTGTTTTGATCTCCAATTTGCTCATTCGAGCTTTTTTCAGTTGAGGAGATATCTCAGTCTGCCACTTCTCGATTTGTCACTTTGTCTCAGGATAGCACTCAAAAATCCACGATTCATCACTTGTCATCACACAATTGAACCATTCGTGGTCATTGGCAGTCCTCTCAAGAAGATCGAAGCACGTTTCTTCAGCACCGAGTCAAAAGCTGATGTATGGTGACAGTGTTGAAGTTTAACAGGTCACCTACCATCCTTAATTGTTAAACGTCGGTTTAATCTGACGAGAGCGTGCACACATTAGACGTTTTCGTCTGTTTTTTAAGTCAAAGGTCTCCCCGAGTGAGGTTCATCTTCGGCGTATTCTCTGCCTTCCAAAAACAATTCACGTCAGCGAAAAACTTGTGCTCTCAATAAGGAATATACCCCATAGTCCCGTTTCAACTTTTCAGAGATCGTACTCGTGGATTTCCCAAATGTAACATAAAACTTGATGTTCATAATGTTTCTCTAAATTTCATTGTTCCCTGTTTGTAACACGCAACAAAAACACAGCTTCACCGATTGCACTGTCAGAAATCACGTGACGGCTGTAGGGACTGAAACTCGAACTGAGCCTCTGAAAGATACGAACACGTCTGTCGACACAAGTAGAACAGCGTAACGTTGCCAGATTGCTCACAGTGTTGTCATTCTCGTGACTTTTCTCTCACATCTCGTACGAGCGTATTGAGTTACGTAAGTTTGTGTATACGTTGGGAGTTACTATCGGTTACTGTGCTGTCGTCTGTAGTGCAAACTTTGTTATGTATCTTAGTATTCTGTTACTGTACACTGTGCTGTGAATTTGTGTACAGTTTTCTGGAGGCAGAATGTGCAGCCAGTACTTACCTCAGGCAGGCAAAATACTGGCACTGCGGATAGGTAGATTTAAATGTATAAGACACAGTAAAGTGAACCCAAAATACGTCAGCCCATATCTGCACAGAAGGGGAGGAGACGATGGCAGCGGTGGGGGCTCCGGCCCAGATGACCACTGCACAGCTGGGTGCTGCACATAAACGTGTACTTCTGCATCTGTCCAGAAGTAGTTTAGGCTCTGTGTTTCCCCCTCCTCTATTCTCTGTGTCATGCAGCTGGAGTTGCTAATGGCGTATGGAACTCTCTGGAGTGCAGTTTTTAATTAGATTTTTCTTTCCTCGCAATGGCACTGCATACACTGTGTCCCACGAGGAATGGTCAGTATTCGAGGATACGACAGGAACGTACGTGTGAAGCAAACAGGCTAGTAAAAATTTCTCTAAAATGCATACGTTAAGAACTGTGAGCACTTCTTCATCTTTGATACTGTGAAACAAATCTCTTCTATTGCAAGCTTGTGTTCATCTTTGCTACTGTAAAACACATCTCTTCTACTGAACAAGTACTCATAGCTCTTAAGGTATCCACTTTAGAGACTGCGTTTACTAGACACTTTATTCATGTTTTGGTCCATACTGTCTCCTCCCAAAGTATGGGAAGCAAATAGCTAGTGGTTTTTTATCACAGAAGGGCTCACTTTCAGTATGACTTTCAAGACTGAATACACCTTAACTTTACTGTGTTTCTGAGAAGCACATCTTACTACCAGTTATCTTACTGAAGGCATTGTTTTTCAACACATGGAGTTAAGATGTCAAGTGGACTAAGGATTTCAGGTAATTTTTTATGGAATTTATACATTGCCTATCAGAGTAATCCACAGTCCCTTGTTGTGTGAGAGGAAAATAAATTAGGCAACTGTACACTTCAGACGGTAGAGAGAGAACATCGAGTAGATCTAACTGCGTAAAGGAAATTGGCTGTGATAGTGTCACGCTTTACTGGACTGTAATTAATGTTCCATTTCCAGAAAGGAAATATGAATTACTAATGCAAAAAAGCACAAAATTGCCATCCCAAAAGTCATCTCTCGAGGATATACATTGCACGTTTCAGTTCACGCACGTCGCAGCAGTTGTCGCAGAAAGTGGACTGGAAGTGAGTCAGTTGCTTAATGAAGTGGAGTGAGCCCTAGCAGACGGGCATAAATGAAAGGAAAATGTTTAAACTCGGACGAGATGGTTTCGAAGACGGATTTTGCTATCTGTGTATTAGATGTGATAAATAAAAAAAGATGCGAGATAGACATAATAACGAGGATTGCGCCGGGGAGAGGCACATATTTACAGCACGAGATGTTCCTGAAAACTGCAGATGAATCGATGGTAGAGGGAAAGAATTATAAGGGAAGGATCTTGACACCCATTCCTAGCTTACCTGAACTCCGGAGATGAGATGTTCCCCTGCAACATGTCCTCACATACAGACACCCTCCTGGAGTTATTCTCCATTACAATATAGCCCCTCCTCCACTCCTTTTTTTTCAGTGCTAGCAGTTGTTTAATTCCCCTTTTACTTTTCTATCTCCATTTTTACCTCACTGTCTGCTTTCCTTCGTCACTTAGACGATGCCTTCAAAGGAGAAGTATTTGTGGGTGAGTATACAGTCAGTCGCAGTGACCGGGAAGGAGGCTGTAGGTGTGGAGTCGGACAGGCGTTGGGAAAAGTAGTGTTCAATAAGTGGCAAGGCTGTGGGCATTGGGGGTGTTCATTCTCAGAATCCCCCTGACCTCAACATTCACTAATCTCTGCCTCCCACTCACCAATCCCCATCCCTGCCCCCACTCCAGCACTACACACGCCTTCTATTTCAGTGATGTACCCACAGTCTTTCCCCCGTCTCTACCTCTCTCCTTTGCCCTCTCCCTTTCCTGCTCACCTGCCCCCACACAGCCTCCCAACTCTGCACCAGCAACCCTATCCTGCCCCATTACGTCCCGCATCCTCTACAGGCAATACATCATCTTCCCCCACCCCTCTCCTGCTGTCCTTCCCCCCTCCCCACCCAATGCCTCCTGCTTATCCCCAACATCCACCCCAAATTACTGCTCATGACAGACACTGTTGCAGTGCGCATTTGGGCCTCGGCAGCCGGAAATGGTGGTTGTGTGTGTGTGGAAACTACCCTTGTGTGACCTTCTGGTGGTGCTGAAATAATACTGTGGTGTGTTTATTTTATCCTTACATTTATCTACTTGTGTACGTACCACATGTCCTCCTAAACCACTGGACCGATTTCAGCCAAACTTGGTAAACCTATCACTTAATGTCTGCAAAGAATCACTGTGAGGTAAGAGCCAGCCACCTATCAAAAATGTGTGGGTGTGAATGAAAAAGCAGTGTAGCTCATGACATGCTAATAACCGGACTTCATTCATCCAGTATTTGAGGATGAGAGCCCTTAGTGACTTATAACAAACTTTGTACATAATTTCAATTCCGTATGAAAATTTTTCTCACTG
Organism: Schistocerca americana; assembly: GCF_021461395.2. Classification (NCBI taxonomy): domain Eukaryota; kingdom Metazoa; phylum Arthropoda; class Insecta; order Orthoptera; family Acrididae; genus Schistocerca; species Schistocerca americana. The sequence continues at coordinate 198,982,582 of NC_060128.1, read as the reverse complement.
ACAATGCCACAAAATGATGGAAGGAAGAAAACTTGGCAGCCGGAGTGGCCGAGCAGTTCTAGGCACTACGGTTGCTGGTTCGAATCCTTCCTCGGGCATGGATGTGTGTGATGTCCTTAGGTTAGTTAGGTTTACGTAGTTCTAAGTTCTAGGGGACTGATGACCTCAGAAGTTAAGTCCCATAGTGCTCAGAGCCATTTGAACCATGTTTTGAAGAAAACTTGTCACTTACTACATTTTCAGTTCTCGCAGTAAAATTGCCACATTAGGCATGACTTTTTACTGTACTACTAACTGTACTCGCAACACACTTTGCAGACAGTATTCACATAATGACTGAATGTACCCACAAAATTATAACATTGTACGACACATAGCTCAGGACATAAGATGTCGTAAGCATCGATAATGGTCCCGAGTTCGAGTCTCGGTCGGGCACACAGTTTTAACATCCCCCAGGCTGTGGCTAAGCCATGTCTCCGCAATATCCTTTCTTTCAGGAGTGCTAGTTCTGCATGGCTCGCAGGAGAGCTTCTGTAAAGTTTGGAAGGTAGGAGATGAGGTACTGGCAGAAGTAAAGCTGTGAGTACCGGGCGTGAGTCGTGCTTCGGTAGCTCAGTTGGTGGAGCACTTGCCCGCGAAAGGCAAAGGTCCCGAGTTCGAGTCTCGGTCGGGCACACAGTTTTAATCTGCCAGGAAGTTTCATATCAGCGCACACTCCGCTGCAGAGTGAAAATCTCATTCTGGATAATGGTACAGTTCACTAAAGATGTGTGTGAAATATATTAAACATATGTGACATGTACGTGAGTGCTGAAAGCCTTGATAATAATTTAAAAAAAAGAAACCTGGATAAGTTTCAACCAAACTTGGTAAACGTAATACCTGGAAGTAAGAACGGGCAACCCCCTATTGGGGTTGGCGTTATAATGTGGAGAGAAACAGGAGGAGTGAGAGGTGGTGAGACAGAGATAGGAAGGGTGGGGGGAAAATTAGTCAGTATTTGCCATATGTGCTCATTCACTCTCTAAATGCAGCACAAAACAATGAGAACGGTGGAGACAAGCACAAATACACACATGTAAACCTTTGATATGCAGAGATCGCATCATTGCTGTGACAGGATCCAGTTCTACGTAAGACAATTACCACAAATTATGTAAACTCATTATGATTGTGCTTCCATTTACTAAGCAAAATATCACTGAGTTTTTATGTGACCTTCTCTCAGTCAGAGCACATACACAATAGTTGTCGAAGCTATGTACATGAAAATTACTTATTTTAAAAATAAGACTGGAACAGTGCTATGAGAAGGAAAGTTGCTACTCACCATATATCAGAGATGCTCAGTCGCAGATAGGCACAACAAAAAGGCTCTCACAATTATAGCTTTCGGCCATTAAGCCCTTCTTCAACAGTAAACACACAGACGCGCACACACACTACTTGTGTATGTGAGGTGCGCGCCTGTGTGTGTGTGTGTGTGTGTGTGTGTGTGTGTGTGTGTGTGTGTAGGACACCAGCTGTAGCCACAGTCATTTCCCACATAAGCACTGATATTGAGATTTGTGAACAGGAGACAGGATTATTATTCTTCTCCATTTCAGATTAATGTCAGCTCAGATTAAAAAACTACTGCATATTCAGTAAGCAGAGTCCACGCAGATTGTTGTGGCCAGTATGCAGTGACAAATTTTTCTCCAAAGTGCGGGGCGAGTTCATTTGTTTGTGCAGAAGGGGAGCAATGGTCGTTTGCTCACTTTCAGCCAGGCGGCAAGGAACTGTACCGGCAGAAGCAAGATGCGCAATCTGAAATTTTTCTCAAATTCTTTTACAGAAACTATTCATCGATGTCTCCCTTTAAGTATAACACTACCTGAAATTTGGTAAGTTCACAACGAAAAGCAAGGGCCACTTTGATTTTAGTTTAGGTGTATTTTACATCATACATTATTGTGTAAGGAATTAAACTAGTATATTGAATTTTTCCTTAGACTCGAATGGAGATTCGTACCTTCACCAATCTCGAGAAAATTGATTTTTATACAGTGCACTCATTTGCGATCACGTGCACTGGTAATAAAGCCAGAATGAAATATCTGAAACGTTCCTGACACCTGATAAACTTTTAAGATATTGAAACGACATTTTGTCAAATGATAGAACGTGGAGTATTTTGCCACACGATTAATTTGCGAAACTTCGTTATCTTCCATGTTATTCGACTAAATGCAGAATTTTTCAATTGAACACTAATTTTTAAGGGTGAAATGAGAATTGCTGTTGGTTTTGCAGCAACATAACTGAAGATATTGCACATTTATTTTTGTACTGAGAATGTGCCTTCTCATAAGATACTGGCTTTATTTGTCCTCAGTTCCTCACTTAAAACCACTGTTTCAAGATTCTCCCACAACTGAATCTGCACGACATGTTAGTGAGCTGACATTGTACACAGTGCTCTACATAATGGTGTGTTTTGGCAACAGAAACAATCAAAAAATAGCAACAAGAGAAATGTAGGCTTTACTCAAAATTCTCCACTCTTGACACTTCACTGGAAGTTTCAAATGGTTAACAAGTCAGGTGAAGATAAGTCGCTGCCTTCATTTCATTTTCAGCGGAATTATTTTTAGACACTAACCGAAGCAGAGGTGACAGTAGGTCTTTGTAGATGGCCACCGTGCAAGTGTGGGTGTGGAGGGGCTCCACTTAATACGAGTGTAGGCTTCAGTTTAGAAAGGCATTTCGCCTTCAGTGCTCAGCATTTCCCCCACCACTACTGCTCTCCCCCCCCCCCCCCCCCTCTCCCACTTGCCCACGTCATTCTGCACGCGGTCTGTTGTGCATATTTTACAGTAGCAAAAGGTGACAAAGTTGCACGGATTGTTCAGACATTTGGAACAGTTTATTGCACACACCTGACTACTGGAGAGAGAGACCGTGTTTGTAAGCACAAAAGTCTTCGAGTAGTAGAATTGTGATCTTTCAGTATTTACACACACTCTCTCAGTTGGAGTTCCCGAGTCATTACGGTTGGGACCATTCGAGTATACTGTAAAATGGGGTCCACTGAACCTACAGAAAGAAGATGTTAATGTTGTTCCACAACAGAATGAAGATGTAGAGTGTGACATCGTACATGTACAAATGGAAGGACAATAGAACACTGACAGTATTTCTTTTTCTCTCTGTTAGTTTTTGGAACATTTGTCGTGGTGACAGACTGAACTGTAGCATAGCCCACAGTCTAGGTTTGGCAGTAAGGAGGCACCGTGACGGCTTCTCGCCAAAGCCGACGGATGGGAATACGGTGTAATGTAGCCCGAGGTCTAGCTTCGGTCGAAAGGTGACAATTCGGTCGTAAGTCCGCCAGACTTCAGTTAATCTGTAAGATTCCACGCTCGGTGCTTTCTTTTTACCAGGTCCGACACGGTGAAGAGTGCGCTGGAGTTCAGCCTGGCCTGCTACTCGGGGAACTACGTGCGGGCGCTGCGCCGCCTGCCACTCCTGCCGCCACTGCTCGCCTGCCTCGCCGCATTACACGTGCCGCACCTCCGCAGGTGGGTCACCTGCCGCCACTGCCCCATCTCTGGCGTACGGACTCGGTGTACCGAATGTCCTCAGCTGTGATGCGTCCGTCCGACGGCTACAGTTTAGTACCCGGAGCACCTGCTGCCTGTGGCACAGAGGGGCAGTGAGACTTTAGCAGTCCGACGTGGAAATGTCCGGAGATTTGCGGATCGGAGGAGGACGACCGGAGGTGTCCGACGCGTGCTCTGTCTTGCCCTTCCGGCCGCGGTCGAAACTACCGCGTCTGTGCGTTGAGGCCGTATTGTGTGATGCACTTGTGACGTTCACCTGTGCAGCAGGACCCCGAATGTATGCGTTTGTAACTGCAGCTTTGTTCACATCACCCAATTACAGAGCACGTGTGGAATATTTGTGATGGAAATACTTGAATGGGAAGGTCTGAGTTAATGTTAAGTTGTTTTTCATTTCTACTAAAAATTTATGAGAGATTGAGATTCTTACTTATTAGGTAGTTTTTGTTCTCTTATGTAGCAGTCGTAGAACTAAGCTATTGCTGTACCGTATTACGGCCTCGACTGCTTGTTTTGTATCGTGCAGCTCACTTGCACGGGCATACACTTATCCGGAAGAAGACAGAAGACAGATACACGTATACCCTATTAGGAATGTTGATATTCTTTAAAAAATTGGGAATCCAGTACACCAGTATTTTAAAAAATATTGTTATCTGCCCTCGATAAATTGAAACAAAATTGTCAACGTTTTGATATGTTGACGGAAAAAGTATCGACATACCGGCCAAAAAAATATCATCTGCACATTGTAAATAAACTGCCTGTTTTAGAGCTGTATATTTAAGTACTGGTTTATTATTGGATATAATGTACGCCGACAAGCTAGCAGCCTGCTTATCCCCTTCAAATCGAGGATTGAAAGAAAAACGGTGCACGTTTACGTTTGGCGATAAACACTGTGCTACCGGTGGTAACTGCATGTAAGAGGCACAATAAAAGGTATCCGGTGGATCTGTCGTTTGGTTTCATCACGTATCGGATTTCTCTGGAACACTTCGTGTCGATTTACCTCTTTTTTCATTTCTGCAAACACCTGCGACCTAGCAGTTGTAGCATCAAAACTGCACCGTGAAGTTAAACGTTGCAGTTTCTATCGGTAGTGTCGGCCACCGAACGTGTCGGCATTTCCCCTCAAATGTCTCCAACCTCCGCAAAGACCAATATTGTCATTTAGATCCTTGTTCATCAGTTTCAGCAACTAGCGTGCTATTTCTTCACATCGGATTTCTTGTTATTCCGTTCACACTGCCACTCCCCGTAGCAAACGGACTTCTTCTTTGTGCCATCTGTACTTGCTTCACACTGCCAAAGAGGAAGACTGGATGCGATGAGAGTTCAGAAAGCAGTGAGACTTCTTTACATGGTGCAACTAAAATTATGTTATATTTCAATTTCGAAGGAACAACTTCAAATATTTATCAGAAATTGTAAAAAAATTTAATATAAAATAATATTGGCACTCAATAATAATATCGCCAATATATATTGGTATTTCATCGAGAGCTCTATTTCCTATTAGAAGGAGCTGAGGCCCCCGATCCACGAGAGTTGTTTTTCACTAGCTCTGTCGATGATAAAGGAAGGAATTCACTCGAGTGACAGAGTAATGAGGCCATCGGTTTCACGTAATCAGGAATAAGAATACAATTGCCTACATATCTTATAACAATACATCGGATCGTGAGGGATTGCACAAACATCTTTCCTCACTACACATCTCGGTTAGGATTCTCGAGCCTTGTTTGTGTTCCATTTTCAGAATATAAAGCAGTTAGTACAAAGAATGCATTTTGGAACAGCAGTACATAGAAAAGAGTGTCTACATGAGGAAATAACAAGTTTTCCCTCATCCCTGTTACATCACAGGCACTGTCACTGCCATTCTTCATCTTTGGCTCACACCATATCTACGAGGCTGGACTCGACGACACGGAATAACCGTCCGACCGACAGGTACCGTGAACGCGGCACGACGTTTATCGTCATCCTGACTTGTAGATATGCTGCATCTATCTATTTCGTGAGACACGCACACAAATAAAATGTACATCCGAGCAGGAGGTTCTGTTAATTCATTAAAAAAATCGACTTTCTATGGTGGCAATCATCAGTCATCGGTTCGACAAATGCTTGTGCGACACTTCACTTCACCAAAGTGATATGTTACACTAAAAATCACTTCAGGTGTACTCCAGATATGTGTGTTAGAAATCTTACCCTTTACATTATACATTAATGACCTCGAACACAATATTAATAGAAACCTCAGACTTTCTGCAGTTATCTTTAATGAAGTATTATGTGAAAAAAATTGCACAGTGTTCAGTTAGATATTGATTTAAGTGTTCAGAAATGTAAAAATGTGAACTTTACAAAATGCAGAAATGAATCAGTGAGTCATGTATGATCTTTACAACTGGCCTCAATCAATTCATACAAATTATTTGGTGTAACAATTTATGGGAATCTGAAATGGAAGATCATATAGGATCGTTCAGTTGTGCGTAAAGCAGGTGGCGGACCTTTGGATCAGTGGTAGGATGCTGACAAAATGCAATTGGTCTACAAAGGAGGCTTCTTAAAACACTTGTACGAGCTGTCTGTACTAATGATAAAACTGTAAAATTATCGTGTCTGTTCGAACACACTGATCCCCAAAGGTACATTACAAATTTTCATGGGGTTTTCACATTTAACTTGAGTACAGCTGGGTGAATCATGTAAGCTTTGTTTTTTTGAAAATCAGAACACAAAGAAAAGATATGATCTATAGTTTTATCTAAAATTGTCTGCTCAGCTTAGTAGTTCAGATACTTAATTACCACGGTAAACAGTGAGGTGACAAGAGTTGTGGGATACCTCCTAATATTGTGTCGGGCCTCCTTTTGCCCGGCACAGTGCAGCATTTTGATGTGGTACGGACTCGACAAGTCGACGGAAGTTCCCGGCAGAAATACTGAGCCGTGCCGCATCCTTAGCCGTACACAATTGCAAAAGTGTTGCCGGCACAGGATTTTGTACACAAATTGACCTCTCGATTACGTCTAAGTCCTGTAAATCCGCCGTCGTTTGGGAACGTGAAGTCCACGAACGGCTGCAGACGGTCTCCGAGCAGCCGAACGTAACCATTTCTGGTCAGTGATTGGTTCCTTTGAACCTGAGAACCAGTCCATTCTGTTTAAACACAGCCCTTACCATTATGGAGTCACCACCAGGTTGCACAGTGCCTTGTTGACAACTGGTACAGTGGCTTTGTGGGATCCACACCAGACTCAAACCCTGCCATCGGCTCTTACCGAATGAAATCGGGACTCGTCTGACCGGGCCACACTTTTCCGGTCGTGCAGGGTCCAGCCGCCGTGGCCACGAGGACAGGAGAGGCACTGCAGGCGATGTCGTGCTGTTAGCAGAGACACTCGTGTCGTCCGTCTGCTGCCGCGGCTGTTAGTGCCAGATTGGCTGCACTCTCTGAACAGATATGTTTGTCGTGCATTCTGTTTTGGTTTCTGTGGTTATTTCGTGCAGTGCTGCTTGTTGTTTAGCACTGACAGCACTACGCAGACACTACTGTTGTCGGTCATTGAGTGAAGGCCATTGTCTGTGGTGAGAGGTAGTGACCGAAATTTGGTATCCTCGGCAAACTCTTGACGTTGCCGGCCTCGGAATATTGAACTCCCTACTGATTTTTGAAATGGAATGTCCCTCGCGTGTAGCTCAATCGCGCCGCAAACCTTTTCACATGAATCACCCCAGTACAAATGACAACCCTGCCAATGCACTGCCCTTATATACCTCGTGTGTGCGATACTACTGCCATCTGTATGTGTGCGTATCACTATTCCACAACTTTTGTCACATTATTGTACGAGGTGTCCAAACAGTCTCTCCGCAGTGCTATACGATTGTTAGCCACGCGTGCCGTATGCCGCAGTGAATATACCGAAATGAAACTCGGTGAAATGCGAGTTATTAATTTATTGAAATTCATTTTTATGTACAAATTTTCACATTAAATGTTGAAAGTGTCCCCACTGTTGTCGAATACACAATTCAGTTTGTCTAATCGTGTTTCCAAACACGAGCTGTAACATTTCTTCTGTAACAGAAGCAGTGAAAGTGGATATTGCAATTTGTCGACAAATTTTGGACGGTTTTTATAGACAGTTGCTTTTGCTGCACCCCAGGAGAAAAAGTTAGATGGTGTTAGGTCAGGTGATCGTGGAGGCCCAAGTCCCTGTGAAATTATCCGATCACCAAAAACATCGGCAAGCAGTGACATTGAAACGTGAGCTGTATGCGCAGTTGCACCATCTGATTGAAAGTAACCATTCACTGTTTCACTTAACACAAGTTCTCCTACGAATGCATACAGACTATCACTGCAGTATCGTTGTGCGTTTATCGTTTCGTTGAAAAACCCAGGCAGGCGAACAATCGTACGGCATGTGAGGCTAACAGTCGTACGGCACTGCGGAGAGACTTTTTGAACACCCCGTATTTTTTTAACCCAGTCAAATGTATTTTTGGTTTATGTGAGTGACAGAATTAAGTACCACAATCTTACATTTATATGAGTACAAACTAACATTGAATTTACATGGCTTTGATATAAAGATACACTGACTTTGCTTTGTGTATTAAAACCGTAATGACATTGCTTTACTTCTTTTAATAGGTTTTATTTATAATTTTTGTTAGGGGTGCCTACCCATTACATTTTGATTTCGTTTTGTTTACAAATAAAAATGATTCCTAGGAAGCAGCAAAGTCTTTCTTAATGCATCAGGATGGGTAAAATACTGGGGACCGGGCCCGACTCGAGAATCCACAGACTTGCTGCAGCTCGAGAACATCAGACTTTAACTTGCTGTGTAGAAACTCTTTCCAAAAGTGAAGCACAATGTAAATCTGAACAAGATGCAGTATTTCAGTACTCAGAATCTTTCACTTGAAGAGGTTTAAAGTTTCTTCTCTTCGACATAACTTCAAAGAAGCAGAAATTCTTATTGCGAAATGTTATTCTCGAGTGAGTTTTTATACCTCAAATCCCGGTTATTCCTAACAATTTACGATTTTGCTTTAACTGTACAGTTCCCGGCGATCTCGTGTTATAACACGACCGTAAACAGAGGACGAGGCCATACACTGCATGTCGCGGGCGTGGACCTCGGTGCCAGTTGCGTTTTGCATGGACGGCTCTGTGTGGCTCTCTCCCGTGTCGGCAAAGCAGATGAGCTCTTCGTTTGTGGCCTCAATTGTACTGCTTCCGACATCGTGTACAAAGAAGCTTTATAAGTGAAAAATGAATTCCAAACGTATGAATAAATAAATAAATACATGGGCAGAGATGGGTTTCTCAGCTTGCTCTAGAATATTTCTCAAGTGCTTCAGTCCTATACGAAACAGGGCTACAGGGGATACGGAATGTATACAAAGAAGAGGGCCATGAACGGTCACAGACGCCAACCATCCCACAAACACTTACTTCGAGAATGTGCTTTAAGTGATGAAACTAGAAACATATTTCACACTTCATGTATCTCTCAGATGCGAAGACAAGGTTAAACTAATTTGAGCGTGCACAGAAGCATTTAAACAATTGTTCTTCCAGAACTTCGTGTGTGAATGAAACAAGAAGACAACCAGTATTTGTGGTGCAGTGGGAAGCAGCCTTTGCCCTGCGCTGCAGTGGTTTGCATAGCCCAAATGTAGATGTAGTTGTAAGTATGTAAATCTGTGAGATTTGGCAATCTTTGTTAAGGAAATAAAATCGCTCTGTTGATTCTGCTGCATCATTTTTGTCTGAAAAGAAAAAGAAGAATGGAGAAGAGAAATATGATGCAGCCTAATCACTTAGACTATTTTATAAACATTTAAACCATTTAGTGCAATCACCTAGTGTGCTAACTTGCAGTTTCTTTACCCAGTATCTCAAAGCCTTGATTTTTTTTCCTGACATAAATCAAGAGTAATGTAGCAATTAATTGACACCTATGTGCAATTTTAATGAATTATGGAAATAGTTGTTGTGAGTATGCTGTAAATAATGTCAGTTTTATCTTAAGCAGAGTTTTACACTATCCACCTTTGTTCCAAGTTCTAACAAGGATTCAGAATTTCATTTGAATATTTAGAATGGCTTACGTCTCGAACCGTACCCCGATTCTTTCTCGATTAAACTTTTTTACATTCTGCAAAAATAATTTATTTTTAGTATACTGTATATCTAACGTTGTGCACACCAAACCTGATAGAGACGAGTAGTCGTATCGAAAGGGGAGGAGGAGTGAAGATAAGAAGAGGATGTGAAAGGCGGGGGCAGAGGACAGAGGATGGCCACCTGGTGACTCTTAAGGGAGAGTGGGGAGGCAGGGGAAGTTATCTACAACTTGTGCAGAATCCAGACTGCACTTGTAAGATCGAATGACGTGAAAGGGAGTCAGATAGGGTTGTCGTGTATCTCCCACATTGTTCGATCCGAAAATGGAGCTCATAGTAAAGGAAACTGATGAGAAAGTTGGAAATGGGAGTACAGTTCAGGGAGGAGAATAAAAAACTTTACGGATTAGTGATGAAATAACTTTTGTCATGCAAAGAATTTGGAAGAACAGTCAAATGAAATGGTTACTATCTTAAAAAGAGATTTTTGAGGTAAATATCGAGAACAGTAAAACTAGGATAACAGACTGTAGTCTGCAAGGGTTCGTGCTGACGAATTGCAACGTCTCGCAGTTAGGCTCTCATGTTGGTCGGACGACTGCCCTGCAGAGTCTCAAAATATTTTCACACAATGGTTTCCTAATAGAAAATCTGTGTGTCGGTTAATGACTCACTTTATTATCTATTCATTAAATTGTGAGAAGTCCGCGACACAGAACTTCTCCAGGAGGGACTCCACGGCACACTGCGTCGCAGACTCCGAGGACACACTGTTCGATGACGTAAGCACGCCATAAAGAGACCTCGTGTCACTGCACAGCGGACCAGGAGTACCTCAAATGTAAAATTACTGCCAAATAAAAACACTTTAACTAACGAATGCCGTTGCTCTGAACCTTGTTTGAAATGTCCACACTTGCTCAATCATACGCAAACATTGAGGGCACAAAGTCTATTCAGATGCTCTCTATGTTTAGAAAAACCTTAACCTGTACCCCCACGAGTGGGATTTATTGGGTAGTGCTGTGGAAATTGGACTAGGAAATGAGAAACTAAAAGTAATTCACGTGTTTTGCTGTTCGGGCAGCAAAATAACTGACGGCGGCCGGCAGCAAAATAACTGACGGTAGCCAAAGTAGAAAGGATATAGAATGCAGACGGGTTGTAGTTCAAAAAGCTTTTCTGAAAAGAGCAATTTGTTAACATTAAATATAAATTTAACTGGTAGGAAGTATTATCTGAAGGTATTTGTGTGAACTGTTGCCTTGTACAGAAGTTAAACTTTGGCGGAAAGCAGTTCAGATCAGAAGAGAGTAGAAATTTTTTATATGTGGCACTGTATGACAATGCTGAAGATTAGATAGGTAGATTGAGTAACTAGTGAGGAAGCACTGAATCGAACTGAGTAAAAAAAGAAATTTATGGCACAACTTCACAAACAGAAGGGATCGGTCGACAGGACACATTCCGAAGCACCGACAGATCACCAATTTGGTTAACGGAGGAAAGTGTCGGGGGTAAAAATTGTAGTGGGAGATTGAGGCTCGGATACATTAAGCGGGTTCGAACGGATGTAGGTTGCAGTAGTTATTCGGAGATGGACGTGCTGATACGGGATAAATTACTGTATAAAACTGCACGAAACCAGTGACTGTGACATGTAATGGGACTGTGCATCTGCCAGGCAGGCCCTGCGGGTGATGAGTGTGGGCTACAGCAGCCGCACCCTGCGCTACCCGAGCACCGTGCTCGCAGACCTCTTCTTGGCGGGCAGCGCGGCCGAAGTCGTGGACGAGTGTCGGCACTACGGGCTGAGCGCCGACGTCGACGCCGGAATATCTTTCGACAAGAACCGTTTCGACCTCAGTGTACGAGTGGTGAGTACGAGACGTGTACAGAATAAACACGTCTATTAAGATTCCTGCAAGTGGTCAGATGGTGAGGGCGCGAGCTATTTCACGATTTAGAGCCGGCTACCTCGTCGGATAGAGTACGGTCCCGTCACTGCCGCTTTTGGGCAGCTCGGCTCGTCACACGTCCAACGTGTCACGTGCCTCGTTCAGCTGACGGGGTGACGGTCGAGTGTAGTGCGAGTGAGATACCTGTGTGTCGCCCGCGTAGGTCGATCTGTCTCCGAGGTCGACCGGGTGCCGTATCTGGCGTGTGCTGCGAGTGACCCTGTAAGGCGGAGACGACAAGAGGCGACGTGTGTGGGGGACTGCACCTCGTCAGCAGCGGTTGCCGCAAACTGTCGCAGGTTGTAATCGCGGATAGGTGGATCGATCGAATCTACCGATACCAGATGCGAGGCCTTCGTCCCGTAACACGATGATGCTGTGGTGTGTGATGTTAGGTGTGCATAAAGAGGAGGACAGAAGAGTTGTAATCCTTTTTTTGTCACGGAATGTAGGTTATAGTGACTGGCTGATCTTTAGCTTAGCCCGAGTTCCTTATTAGGCTGGAAGATGACAGTTCAGTTGTGAGTTGGTGAAGCACTATTGAAGGATCCAGTTAATTCAATTATTCACGCTTTTGGTATTGCTTAGTAATGGGTGATCAGTGGCCACACAGTTTGTAAGTCGGCGCCTCATGTATGTAACTGTGATTGCTGCAGAAGATAGAGGAGACACGTGGGTGCCTTCCCTGCATACTCAGAATGTGGAAAACATTACCACAAATGATGAGTTATGAGTTTTGATACGCTCCTATTTGCTGGAAACCAACTAGAGGATGGAGAACAGCACTCTGTGGCCATTCCTCCTCCTCCTCCTCTGATATTTTGAGCACATCTGGGATTCCAACAAACATAGGGTTTCCCTCAGAGCCAATTCTGACCAACATTTGTGAGCTGTGGGCGGCAGTCAAAATGCAACTCCGTGGTGGTTTCGATTTCGTGTGGAGCCGAACCGAGCTCTGTCAGTAGCAGAGAGGTTGGGGTAGCCAGTTGCTTGGCTATTTGAGAAATCTGCAGACACGAAGTGGTCACACTTCTGAGAATAGCTCACGCATCTAGAGCAGACGCATTCTACCGCCCCAGTCTTAGTTGTTATCGATGCGCACTGTTTGTGTTAAAGAATTTCACAAGTAATAAAATTGATATTCGTAATATTGATCACATCGGTCAGTGACCGTTCGAAATCTAACTGCACAAAAGTATTTATGAGGCCTTAATATATTATCGTACACTGAATGAGAAGTGCTATTAACAGTGTAAAACACAATGCACTGATTACGTACGGAACGATACTATGCCGACCATCGATCATCGTCTCTCAATTACAACTGCTATTCCGTGCACTAACAGCCACTCTGCAACTACTACAATACAGCTCCACCCCCACTTTGTTTTGTGCCTCTACATATCGTCTACATTGGACTGTATTTATACTAATAATTTACAGATTATTTAAATAAACTTATTTCGTACAATCTATGTTAATGTAATTTGAATCAATAGTGTAATATAATTGATACATGTTTCCATATGTTCTCTTGCTCTTCTGAATATATACAGGTGGTTTGATAAATCCGGCAAAAAGCAAGGAGAATATTTTTCACTGTCAGTTTTGGCAATCTCACGAATTTTTATTCGGCTGTCTTACATTACCGTATCGTGGATTTTGTCAGTGGTTTCCTTTGTGGTCACCTTAGTTGGATGGCCGGAGTGCTCTTCATCTTTGGTGCTTGTCCAGTCATGTTTAAATTCATTAATCAAAAAGTAAATGATCTTCAGTGATGCACAGGGTTCGCATAAACTTCATCCAGTTCTGTTTTGGTTGTGTGCCAGTGCAACCCTTCAAATGAAAATGTTTCATAACAGCATGAAACTCAGTTTTCTCAGTCGAAAAACTGACCAATACAAGTGCTGTCGACAAAGAGCTGTACACCGTACATTGTTGAAATTCTTTATGTGGTCCTTGGAATAATCTAGCTCACCAACGATGAGGATGCAATAGAAATTTTCCATTCTTTCATGGAAATTTACCAGATGTATCAAACCATTCATGTAAATTAATCATATCATATTTTTTTAAGCAAAAGTATGAAGCAATATTCATTATTATGTATTTGTAAACAACGAAATATGAGGGCTTTTCAGAAAGTAGGAAATGTTTTGGCATAAAAAAAAACTAAGTACAAGAAATACATTTTATTATATACATCTGAAAGAGCGACTGACATACTACTTTTCCACATAGTCACCAAACACATTGAGGCACTTATCATAGCGGTGGACAAGCTTTGAAAAACCTTCGTCGTAAAATTCTGCCGCCTGAGACTTCAGTCAGCGAGTCACACCCTCCTGGAGTTCCACGTCGTCACCAAAGCGCTGCGATGCAAGCCAGTTCTTCATCTTGGGAAACAAGTGGAAAGCGCTTGGTGCAAGATTGGGGCTGTAGGGCGGATGAGGGAAAATTTCCCATTTGAATGAATTAAGGAGTTATTTAGTGCGGTTTGCCGAGTGAGGTTAGGCATTGTCGTGCAAAAACAAAATTTTGGAAATCAGTTTTCCTCAACCTTCGTTTTGAACTGCTCTTCTAAGGTTTTGCAAAGTTTGGCAGTACTGGGCAGAATTTATGGTTGCTCCATGTTCGAGAAAATCAATAAGCACACCTTGCCTATCCCAAAACACTGTCACCGTCAACTTCCTTCCTGACAAGGTTTGCAAACATTTTCTTGGTTTTTGGGGAGTCCTTGTGTGCCCCCACTCCATGGACTGTAATTTTATCTCACAATTGATGTGTTTCACCCAAGTCTCATCACCAGTTAAAATTTGATCCAGTAATGAATTGCCATGTTTGTGGTTGGCCTCCAGAAATGTCAACGTTGCCCCTTTCACTGTTCTTTATGGTGCTCTGTAAGCATTTTGGGCACCCATTGTGCACAAAATTTGTGGTAGCCTAGCTTTTGAGTGACAATTTCAAATAACAAAATCTCGTGAAACTTGTGGAAAAGAAAGCTAAAGCTCTGTTATTGTGAAGCGACGGTTTTCACGAATCGTTTCATCAACGTTAGCGACAAGATCGTCAGTCACAATGCTCGGGTGTCCACTCTTCTCTTCATCATGAACGTTGGTTTGGCCATTTTTAAACCAAATGCAACATTTCCAGACTGAACATTCACTCATTATGTTGTTTTCGTACGCTTCGCACAGTGCACGATAAATTTCTATAGGTTTTAGGTTTTTTGCCAACAAAAGCCGTATCATAGACCACACATCACAACTGACGGGATTTTCGACCACACTTCACAACTGACAGGATTTTCGATTGCAGCGCACATTTCAAATTTCAATAATCGAAAAAATCAGATGCACAGAGATGTTCCCGCTTCATGGATCACCACGCGCCTAGCGGTGTCAGACGGAAACGTTCCCTACTTGCTGAATAGCCCTCATATGTAAATTAAAGTAACTTTTCAAATTAAAACATATTAGGTAAAATGAAACAAATTCATATACTCAGGAAACTTGGTAATTTATATCATTATAAGTCAGTGTATTAGCAAAAGTTTCGCAGAGGGTCAAAATGAGTAGTACTGAAAAATTTCATATATCTAGTTTTTCTGTAAAACAAAATATTGTCAGTAAAACTACAGTATGATCGAAATAACTTGTGAATTGTGACAGTGGATCGTGCCGCCATTACTCAGGTAATAGCGCTGACGAGCCAGAGTCCTCTCTAGCACTGCTGATAGATCGGCAAGCTCGGGTGTGACCTGTCGTTACTCTGTCGGTTGTTTTCTGTGTTCGTCAGCTTTTGTTGCAGAGTTGTGTTTTCAAGTATCAGTAAGTCTTCCATTTGTCTGCTGTTGTGAACTAGTGTTTTTGGATTAGGACTATTTTAATCAATGAGTGACACATACCGGTAAGTGAGTTACTGTAAAAGTGATAGTCTGAGAACACATTCACCAGCTTCGAAGATACAGAGGGTCGAAAGGGAAATTACAGTCTGCAGACGAGGACACTGATCTGGCTGTTTGCAACTGGAGTGCATTAGTAGAGGTCCAATTGCAGATGTAGAGGACAGTGATGTGCAGAACAGCTGCTACACTTAACATTTGTTGGTCTACTGTGCTGAGAGTTGGTATTGCAGAAACATGAGAACAGTGTAGCAATGCTGGGCAGGAAAACGTGTTGTTACAGACAGATAACGGAGATGGATGCATACCGGCAGGGTGCAATATGCAGAAGAGTGTACAGTTATTGCTGACATGAGGAATATGCTACTAAAGGGCCAACTAGGAAATCTGGGATAAACCCAGGACTTTTTTCATCTGGGGAAAAACTGGGAATTTTTTAGATTTCCAGGTATTTTTCATTGTTTTAGTTTTCAATTAAATTTTTGTAATTTTTACTGGTAAGAAGTGATACTCTTACAAAGAATTTTACTTTAGCCTGTTAATGCAGAATAATACTGCAGCAACAAAACATAAGGGAGAGGAAAAACCAAAAATAAAACTTAAATTGCAGAAAAAAATGCACGATTTATAAAACAAAACACAATGTGCACACAACTGCCTGCCGACAGCAAAATGTGTGCTGGAAAATACTGCGAGTGGTGGTTTGAGAAGTGTTACTTTCAAAGTACATTTCCTTTTACTCGAGATGAATTGCGTTACGTGTGAGAATGTTTAATGAATTTCTTGAATTAAAGAACATCTGACTATCATTCAAAAATTAAGAATTTGAGGATCAGCCACTTAGAAAAATTTTGGGCCCAGGAGGTCAGGCAGTTGTGTCATTATTTAAAATTTTACTGACAGATTTGTGGTCGGTATTTCTTAAAGGGGAAAACACGCAAAAAAGAGTGATGTTGCATGTGAAAGCATAACTTTTTTTTGTAGCTCTACTATACGTTTATTAATTTAAACTGTTAACTTTTCGTATTCGTGTGTTCGCTCTACTTAACAGTAATTATTGCTGCCGGGGGACTAAATCACGTGTCGTGTTATCTGAATATCTGCTGTTACTTGCTGGCGAGATCATTGCTGACAAAAGCGCATCGCAGTCTCGATTTCAGTGCTTCGGAAGCTACCGTGATGTGTTTGGCGGAATTTGTATTTATGCTTTCGTGATACGAAAATATGCAGTTTACATGTTGCTGCACGTCAAAGATCTTTTCAGAATGCTTTTTAAAAGTGCTGGGAAGTTGTATGCTGGTGTATATAACCTTTACCATTCAATGGATTGATAAGTTTTACAGTTCCGAGAGAACATATACTGTCACTTAACATGGAGAAAGTGTATTTTCACACCGGAAAATGTTATTTCACCAGGGAAAAAATGTATTTTATCTCTTAAGTCCGGGAAAAACTTGGAAATTATTTTTCCTTGTTCAAAAAACAAAGATGATGTGACTTACCAAACAAAAGCGCTGGCAGGTCGATAGACACACAAACATACACACAAAATTCAAGCTTTCGCAACCAACAGTTGCTTCATCAGGAAAGAGGGAAGGAGAGGGAAAGACTAAAGGATGTGGGTTTTAAGGGAGAGGGTAAGGAGTCATTCCAATCCCGGAAGCGGAAAGACTTACCTTAGGGGGAAAAAAGGACATATATACACTCACCACACACACACATATCCATCCACACGTACACAGACACAAGCAGACATTTGTAAAGGCCTTGTTCATTTATACACACTGTACTACTGTGACAGTTTCACAGAGTGATTATCTAATTTTCTGATCCAAAATATTCCCAAAAATTCAACAGTAGTAATGGACAGTGGGCCGTAGTGTTACTCCTGTGAGCTACAACATTCTGACCCCTGCCCACTGTGAGACTGAATGCCTGGAGGCATTTGAAGTATGTGAAGAGGTGAGGAAAGAACAACACAAATGAATCGGGAATCATTCTAGTGACAATACGGGCTGCAGATGGGGAAGTCCACTGATATAAGTGACCACAATAAAGAGCAAATTGTTGTGGCTAGGGAGCAAGCCTCTCAGAAGTGGTGAAGTTGGTTGTCTAATTGTGTGCTGCTGGTAGTATTTTAAGGGTGGTGACTCACGATTAGGCGACAACTTGTGACGACATCTGAGGCTCCTCACAAAAGTGGAGGCTGGCTCGCCCACTCTGCAACGCAGGATACGTGTCAATCTGTGGCAGATTGGATGACAGAAGACGAGGTGTCTGTAATTAAAGTTCCAATTTTTAAATGCTGTAGGAAGAGAACTACTGCTCTGAATGACATTGAACAGCACATAGGGGTAAATGTCAGGGAAGGAAAAAATGTAACAAAAATTCTATAAACAGATGGAACTTTAATTGTCTTAATGTAAATGAGGTCTGCTACAAATGACAGATGATTCACAATCTGACTAATATGGTTTGAGGCGCACATTACACCATCTGTGCTGCCCAGTGAGCATGACTTTGTGCAGTCGACGACTGTGACATTATTAGGTAGATAAGCTCATCCACCCTGGCAAGGTCGTGTGACACTGGATGGGAAAAACTGGTTTTTAATTGTTCCGAGGCTAAAAACTGCATAAAAGGCAGCGTTGTAAATATTTTGTAATTCTTCTAGGGTCTTTTTAATTGTCTTGTGGCCAAAAGTACATAAAAAGCAAAATAACATCGGTTTCTAATTGTCGAGAGACTGGTGCGAGACGTATTTGATATGCTGTCCGCTGTTTCCCACTACAAGTTGAAATTGAGAAACGGCGTGTTTCACAACAAATCAGTGTGTCTCGTCAGTCACATTCAGAGTGCATTGTGCAAAGTGTGCCTTTTGGATTAACTACATTTGTAACTTGAGCGCTGAACACATCATCTTTCAGATAACCTCACAGCCAGAAGTCAAATGGCAAAAGATCAAGTGATCTTTACAGCCATGCTGTAGGGAAATGACAACTGATAATTGTAGGAACTCCGTAACGCCTCTGCAGCGGCCGCTTCACTGGCTGTGCAATGTATGGAGGAGCACCATCTCGCATAAATTGCGGATATTCTGCAGTTCTGTGTATTGACGTGTCTCGGAGGTACAGATGAGCTTTGTCTGACCAGAGAATATTCTGTGGCC
Source organism: Schistocerca americana (assembly GCF_021461395.2). Lineage (NCBI taxonomy): Eukaryota > Metazoa > Arthropoda > Insecta > Orthoptera > Acrididae > Schistocerca > Schistocerca americana. Next base: position 198,963,781 of record NC_060128.1, on the reverse strand, counting down.
ATTCAGTGTCCATTTCCGTGGGAGCAATAAATTCTAGAGCTTGCAGATCAGGAAGTAGCTCCTGAACGCAAGTAGTTTTGTTTGGATAGCAATGTAGGATGTTTTGTAGGATTTTGTGGTGCACACCATCGCTCGATTTCTCGTGCAGTGCTGTGGCCACATCTTTGACAGATGTCGGATCAATTGTTTTTCTCACTCTATCACTCACCTGTCTTTTCAAATTTTGTAATCTTCTCCAGACATCAGACCAATGCCTATTTTCATACTCTGGAGTGTCAGGAACTTCTATAGGGCTACTGGCCACAGTCACCATTCTCATAGCAGAGTTGTACCAGCAGTGTGCAATCCTTTGTGGAGACGGTAGTGTCGGGCGTCTCAGACGCAAACTGAGGAACAGCCGTGTGTCACGTGTTTGTCGATGTGTATATTGTGTCACTTGCGACGCCATTTATTGGTCAAATTTTCATTTTTATTTATTTTATTTTATTTTTTTTATTCCACGGCATTTCCCCCTGCATCAATGGTATGCTGTTAAAATTTGACATCATTCTTAGCAATTTTCCTTTCTGCACCATTTTGAAATTGTAACTTTAATTACAAACACCCTGTGCAATGTTAGCGCAGGCATTAGTGTTTCGGAGAATTCTATGTGGCAGATGCTGTTGACAATGGTGCTCTGTAGCATACATCACCTACACATTCCCACTTTGACCGACATCGTCATCATCTCCGGTTGCAGTGGGCACGAGATTGTGGACATTGGAATGTGGATCAGTGGAAACGTGTTGCTCATTTGAACGAATCACGTTTCTTGTTACATCCGATTGACGGTCGTGTCTGGATATACTATCAGGAGGTAAACTGCTCTTAGAAACGCATGTGGGTCAGGTGGGTAAGTAGTATGCTGTGGGGAGTATTGACCTAGCCATATGTGGGACATGTGGCAGTAATCGAATGCACTGCAGTAGCTGTGTATTACACGAACATTATTGTGGACCACTCACATATCTTCGTGCTCTGTGGCGACCCCGACGGTGACGGCACTGTTTGGCAGGATAACTGTCCCTGTCACGAAGTGAAAATTGTGCTACAATTGTTTGAGGAGCACGATAGTGAATGCATGTTGGTTTCTGGATCACTTAACTTGATCTGAACCTCAGAGAATACATATGAGATGCTATCTGGCATCAGCTCCGCACCTACAAACCACTGGTCCATAATTTACACGGACCGCGTGACCCGAGTGTAGATGTCTCGTGCTACTACCTCCAGAAACCTATCGAGTTCTTGTCAAAACCGTGCCACACAGAATCGCTGCTGTATTGTGTTCTATATTTGAACCGACACACCGTTAAGTACACGGTTATAGGTGTTTTGGCTCATCAGTGTAAATAAACAGTGCGTTGTAGGACAGTAAATATGTCATTCGAAGTAGAGAGGAACGTTCCACCGAGGAAATCTAACCCGATACAAGTAGTTTACAGAGCTCGTATTACTGTCGAGACCAGAAAACCCACACTATTTGGTCGACAGCAAAACGTGCAGGTCACTTCTGTACGTAGGAAGGGTGAAAGAATGGATCGACAAAGTTACAGATAGATGTCCTTAAATTGGTTTTCTCAGAATCCTAGAACATATTCTAAGTTCAAATATAATAAAATTCTTAGGGGCCAAAAAGCTGATGTTCACGTATCACTCAGATGAAACTCAGCTTGCCCTTTTCTCACGTGATATACTGCAAACTATGGATGAAGACCAACAGGTAGATTCCATATTTCTAGAGTTCCGAAAAGCATTTAAAATGGTGCCGTATTGCAGACTGTTAATGAAAGTACGAATGTACAGAATAGGTTCCCAGGTACGTGATTCGCTCGAAGACTTCTGAAGTAATAGAACCCAGAATGTTGTCCTCGACAGTGAGCATTCGTCATAGATGAGGGTGTTATCAGGAGTGCCCTGATAGGACCGCTGTTATTTTCTATATACATGAATGATCCAGAAGTTTGTAGTGGTTTGCTGATGATGCTGTGCTGTATGGGCAGTTTTTGAAGATGAAGTGGCTGTAGGGTGCTACAAGGTGACCCACACAAAATGTCTAGTTTGTGTGAAGAGTGCCAGCTGGTTCTAAATGGCAAAAATGTAAGTTAATGTGGATAAATAGGAAAAACAAACTCATCTCGTTCTGATACAACATTAGTAGTGTCCTGCTCGACACAGTCACATCGTTTAAGTATCTGAGAGTAATGGCACAAAGTGATACAGAATGGAGTGAGCATGTGAGGATTGTGGTAGGGAAGGCAAACGGTTAGCTTCAGTCGATTGGGAAAATTTTTGGAAAGTGTGATTCATTTGCGAAGGAGACCACATAGAGGACACTCCTGTGACCTATTCTTGAGTGTTTAGGATCTGCACCATATTGGATTAAAGGAAGACACTGAATAGTTTCAGAGGCAGGCTGCTATACTCGTTACTGGAAGGTTCAAACAACACACGAGTAATATGGAGATACTTCGGGAACTGAAATGGGAATCCCTGGAGAAAAGGTGACGTTTGTTTCAAGAAGCAATATTGACAAAATTTGTAGTGCTGGCATTTGAAGCTGTCTCTAGAACAATTCTACTTCCACTTCACATAAGGACCACGGAGATGATGTAAGATAAATTAGGACTCATGTGGAGGCATATAGACAGTCATTTTATCCTGTTTCTATTGGTGAGTGGAACAGGAAAGGAAATGAACAGTAATGGTACAGGGTACCCTCCCCCACGAACCACACAGTGGATTGCGAAGTTTGTAAGTCGATATAGATCTAGACGAACTGTTTATGCTAAATGGCCAAAGCATAATTAGGCTTCCTGTGGACAGTGTATATTGCAAAGTGATTCATTGTACACAGGTTCAAGTGGAAAGTAATGTGGCAAGAAGCTACAAAAATTTTATTTTGAAATGATGTCGAAAGAAGCTGATGTGAGAGTAACTACCCTGTACGAATCTTGACTTGTGATCAGTGCTAAGGTAATTGAGGACGTGGATCTGTGAATGATTACTGCTAGAACAAATCGAAGGGATGATCATTCGTCTAAGAATTTGTACCATTTCTCGGTCCGAGGAAGAGTACGGCATCAGTTGGGTTGTTCGGCCTTACACAAAAACTCTCAGTAGTTAGAAAAAAATCACTGACAGAAGTACCTTTTTTGGTATTTCCATTTCTTCATTCCTTAGCATTATATTCTGACAGCCAGTTAACAACTAAAATCTGTATGTGCGCACGGTGCGGATAGTTTGTGCTGGTGATGACATTCCCCTCCACGACTGCCAAAAGTCACACTTTATATCGACTGTGGAAATGTTGCAGCTTGTTACATTCACAACCAGAAAAAAGTTTGCTGTGATGGCATTGGTGATTCAAACTAATAAAAGTGTGATGCTTGCTAATTTCAGAGTGACGAGTGATATTTAAACGTGTGTAATCTCAGGTGAAATTAACCTTATAGAAATGGATCGAGTGCCTGTGTGGTTTTTTAGGTAATTCTTAGACAAATATTTAACATGTCATTACAGCAAAGAGCACAAAGTTATTTGTTGCGGTCGGGGAAGGGCCTGTAAATGGGGACCAGTTATTTAACCTAACTGGTTGTTTGTTGTAATTACTGGTATTTCTATTTCCACTGTGTCAGTCGCATACTGACATGTATTCTTTTATCTGTACAGCGTACGCCGGTCCGCCTGAAAGCAGTCGACCGGAAGCTGGCTGCGGCAGACGTCACAAAATTGTTGCTGGGAGAACCTGTGTGATCATTTGGGAAGCAGTAAGCATTAAGTGGCACATAGGCCTACATGCCAAAGGACAAAATATGTAATCCTGTGTTGTTGAACTAGTAAACCAGTGGGTGACTACTGCTTTGAGTTTCTTTTTATCCTGCTGCCTACTTGCTAACAAGAGAGCAACCATTACTAGAAAGGGACTTCCATAGAAGTTAAAAAACAGGGTACGTAAAACACCTCTGTTTTTCTCTACATTATACTGCAGTTAGTATCTATGACCCTAGCAAGTTGTTAGTTCTGTATGTTTTAGAGGATGGAAAGGGGCATCATTGAGTACTCAGTTTTAGCAAGTGTCTACAATGTAATAGTCTCACTGCAGAGTGGTAGCAAAAGTAGAAAATTGACAGTACTGAAAACTGTGAACCGTATCGCATGTGGCAATGTCGGCACATTGATTAGTCTGGCACGAGAAAAACGACAATTGAAAAATCCTGACTCTTTATTATTGCTCAGACACTATACTGTGACAGTTTTCGGTGGGTGACGTTTTGATTTACGGTTGCTAAAGTTACCGGTAGAGTCAGCCCTGTCTCATCACTCTTAGTGGCACTGCCGACAGTTACCGAAAGCCTCACGCATTCACTACTACACTTTGTTTTGCTTTGTATTGTGTGTCGCTCATTGCTCACATCTCGTAACTCGAAATGAGTGAAGATGCCACTCTGGCTCCGTCACGGGTTTCCGGTATGACTCTAGTGACCCCTAAAAGGAAAGGTATGTTTGTAATACGGACTGGTGCACTTAAAACGATGCTCAATTTGCCAGAGTACTGCGAGGTGGAAAAGGAGTGCCAAAAATGCCTACATCTGTAAGGGAGCTGCCACTTAGATCAACAGAAGTGTGTCAACCCTAGACAAAATTAGAAAGTTTGCAAACTCGGTAACCCAGGGAAGAAAGGGTCAATTTTGGTTGGAAATTGTACTGTAAAAGTGTATAGCTGTTTGTATTTGACAGTGCTTTCAAGTAGGCAGCTGTTTGGTTCAAATTACTTTATTTTGTTGCTCTTAGGAAGAGATGCAGTGATATTGAAAAAGCCAACAACTTCAATAAATTAGTAGTAAGGAGTACTGCCGAGGTTTTCTACACTCGACAGAAAATAGTTCCTAGTGTGGCAGAACTCCTTCCAGTGCTGTGTGAGAAGATAAATTGGAGATGGGGCAGTACCTCACTAAAAAACTCGCTCGAGGCGATGGGGTTTGTACGTAAATCTGTACCGAACAAAGAAATCTCTTGCTGGAATGTGGTAACACTGTTCTCGGGCAAGCACATTTCCTTGCGCACGTGAGGAGCATTACAGAAGCTCGACAAAACATTTTTTACCTCGACAGTTCACGGATTGACAGCATCGTAATGTGCGGCAGATGTCGGCAGAGACCACGAGATGAATTGGGTGTTACAGTATGGGGAAGTGGCTCCAGAAAAATGGTAGTGGCAAGTGTCAGTTCGAAAAACGGGTTTGTAAAGCAAGGGAAGCTGAAGTTGACATGAGGAGGTTACCGAGGCCAAATGAACTCTGAGAATTTCAAGAAGTGGTTTTTGGAGGTGGTGCTCCACTTGTTCGGTCCAGTTCTCCCATTGTCGCATACTGCGCATTGTGTCACTGTAGGCAAGTGGAGAAAACTCCACCAATATACTGTCTGAGGGTGGTGATCATAGAATAACTGCACAAAAGAAAGCTAAAATGAAACAGCAATATGACAGAGGGTGAGCTGTACGCTCTGGGCTTGCCTGTAGAATTGCGACCTGAACACCACTGAATTCGTGTAGGCAAATATTAAACTTTATGTAAGGAAGAAAAATGTTTTTGGTGGCATGTTTGCAGCAAATCTCTAGAAACTCACACATGATGTCTTAGTTCTGTCACACCAGTCAGCTGAGAAGGGTACTGCAGGGAAGTACAAGACAAGGAAAACAATTATAGGAGGCACAAAGGTGTCACGGAAATTGCAATTGACAACATTATAATACATTCTAATGACTCTAGTGATGACTCATTTAATGCAAACACAGTGGAACAGAAGAGCTTATTTTGGACACACACAGCTGAAAATGAATTTTTGTTTACTGACTTTTTGTGCGGTATGTAAATGTTTCAAATGTTGTGTGTATTTATATTTAATTACATTGGTCTTCTGTCACACATTTTGTTTACCTATAATTTCATATTGTATCCGAGAACTGTTACGCTCTTCATAGCAGTAGGTGTCTTCACTAGTATCGGCATTCACTATCGTCCTCTACCACTCCAGTTCTCGTCGTTTATTTACGCCCACGGCTGAGTGCCACAATATAGTGTCAGAATATTAACAGAAAATGTATACGGAACTGATAGAGGCACAGCATTTTGTAGCAGGTGAAGAAAACAGTCAAAAACACAAATTTGTTTTCTCTTGAAATAAGTGAGCCTCCAGGCAGAAGACAGGGAGGGAGACCAGTACTGCTGGGGTGATCTGATGTGTCCAAAGCGCTCCTCTTCCAGAACAAACCTCTCACTCTGCATCACAGTCCGCCATTTCGAAACTTCCTGATAGATAAAAGGGCCGGGTCAGAATACAAAATGTAGATAAATTCTCATATGTGCCTTACCGGGATAATAAAGTCAAACATTTATTTGCTAAGTGTGAAAACGGAGCAGACTCCCAAAGATTCATGCTGGAAACAACCACTAGGCTGTCACTAAGCATTTTATCTTCTGGGGGTGCTAACCCGGAGTTGTACCGGTTTAACTACCTGATAATCATGGACACTGCTGCAGATTACTTTTTATATGTGTATTTAGGAGAAGAGCAGCTACTTCGAGAACATTCCCCTCCTCGCCACTAGCCGACTCCTATTTTTATCTACTGTTGACCACTTATATAACTTTACTTATTTCTGAGAACACTGTAAATGTGTGTGGATTGGAAAAGCAAAAAACTTGTTTAATGTGAACAACAGTATTAATTGGACTTCATGTCCCCCAGAAGTCCAAATAGTCTCACAAATTATATGAGCAGTGGCTGATATGGTACTATTTTTATCCCTAAAGAGGGATGCATAGTCTACTTGGAAATTATTTTAATTATTTGAATTCAGTCTTGTTACTAGCCACAAATAACTATGTTGGCACATGCTCAGTTGCTGAAGAGGCTTCTGCGAGATGTTCACTTAATAAACTGTACACAATATCCTTATGGCACAAGACTTCTTTGACCTTAGCTGCATTACCCCAAAAGTATGCTAGCAAGCCCACCTTGAGGCCAATACATTGTGAAAAGCTTATATAGGCATGATACAGGTAGGACTGAACTTTTTGGTTTAACTTATTGAAGTTTCTTATCTGTATAGACATACAAACATGAAGAGAATAGAAGCTTTTCAAGTGTGGTGTTACAAAAGAATAATGAGGAGGTACTGAACTGAACTGGATAGAAAAGAAATAACAAATTATCTATGGCACACCTTGATTAAAAGAAGGGATCGATTGGTAGAACACATTGTGAGGTGTCAAGGATTCATCATGTTGACAATGGAAGGAAGTTTAATGGGGAAGGGGAGAACGGTGTAATTGTACAGTGAAACCAAGGCTTGAATACAATAATCAGATTTAGAAGAATGTAGGCTGCAGTAGTTATTTGGAGTTGAAGAGGCTTGCATAGGATGGAGTAAAATGGAGAGCTGCATCAAACCGGTGTTCGGATGAAGATCACAAGAAGAAGAAGAAGAAGAAGAAGAACAGCAACATGTGCTACAATCCACGTTAAACAAACAACAAACACCTAGAAACTTTACACATGGAAGTTTGTGCCCATTGATGCCTACATCTGTTACCCGTAAATATTTTTATTCGTTTTATGTATGTGTGTGTGTGTGTTGTTTTGTCCTTTTGTCAGTATACTTATGTTATTGGGAAGCTTCACAGTTTCAGTTTTTGAAGGGTCTTGCAATATCTTTGGTAAGTCATTTGTATAGGCCATGTGCTGAACCTCCGAGAGACTACAAGTAGATAAGATTTCGTACTGAGAGGAGTTGAAGATGATGATAATGACTGGAGGGCTCGCAAAAAAAAAAAAAAAAAAAAAAAAAAAAAAAAAAAAAAAAAAAAAAAAAAAAAAAATTAAATTGAAGGTCAAAACTGAGTTGAGGAGGTTTTGGTAAATTAAATAGAATGAAAGCTAAGTTTCTAGTGTTTATGAAAAGGACAACATATACTTTTGCCAGTTGGACTCGTTATTTTAATGTGAGTGAATGCCACAGGTTGTGCACTGGGAACAAACAAATTGAGGTGGATAGGACATATAGCCCAGTAAATTGATGGAAGGTGAAACAAAAGCTGTTGGCTTGTTTCTGAGATAGCAGCCAAATGCAGTGTGAACAGACACTGCAGGAGCAAGTGGATGGGTTATATCTTCTTGATACTTTGGATTGTTGTATGAAATTATATTGTATCATACAGAATCACAAAGAATGACTGTGTGATTGTCTCTCTCTCAGGTGTGTATGTGTGTGTGTGTGTGTGGGGGGGGGGGGGGGGGGGGGGCAAGGGGGAAGGTGCAGTGTGGATGAATTCCCTCACTGCTGTAAATTTCAAGTTGACCGTACGAGGTGCGATATGATAGTCTGAGAAAAGAAGAGATTAATAATGGAACTTTTGAAACTGCCACAAGAAAAACTTGCTAGTACAAATTCAATCATCTTTAGCCCAACTCCTTACTCACTAAAAGACGTGTTTTTCAACAAACATATGGTATGATTAAAACTAGCTGGCACTCGATACAAAGGTCCGACATATGTAGGCACCTGACGCAGTACATCGTACACTGCGGTGATAGAAAATTGCCTTAAAAGTCTATCTCCAACAAAAATCAAGTAAAAAACCTCAAATTCATGTACTTTATAGATCTCTATACTGTTTGTAAGTATATCAAAAATCTGTTGTTAATTTTTATTAGAGTCGGACTTACATTATTTTTTTTAAAAAAACAGACGGTTTTCCCGTCATAAATAGCTTCAATCTTATCGCATCATATCTCAAAAACTATTGAACACACAGTAATACTTATTTTTCTTCGGTTACCAAAATACCTCGTTCAATGACAGATCTTTTAAAAATTATGTATTGCATTGAGTTTCCTATATCTAAGCTTTTGAAAATTGCATTTTTATGCAATTGTGTCAATACTTGACTCGTAAGGGACAAGGTCGGATTAGAAGGATAGGGAAGGAAATCAGCTGTACACTTTCGAAGTAACCATCCTGGCGTTTGCCTGAAATGATTTAGGGAAATCACAGAAAACCAAAATCGGGATGGCCGGACGCGGGTTTGAACTGTCATCCTCCCAAACGTGAGTCCAGTGTGCTAACGACTGCACCACCTCGCTCTGTAACTAAGAGTTATGTAGTTTAAAGTCTCTATCTTCTACAAAAATCATGTGAAAGTTATGAAATTCATATGTAGTATAGCTGTCACTAGTAAAAAGACCTTTTCTTAATTTAAAACATAATGGAAATTCCTAGATGAAGCAAAATGTAAAATACAGCAGAGGCAACCACCTACCTATAGTGGATTGGTACTTGGCATCACAGAAACACACAACAGAAAACAGCATTCACACCAGCTTTCGAGCACTAGCTCTTTGTCTAGCAATAGTACACGCATTCCCACATGCAGCCACACAAACGCACTCTTCCACGTGCACAACAGGTGTAATTGTTGATACCGATTACTTAAAGCAGTTGCCTGACCAGATGGAGGTGAAGAAGGGTAGGGAAGGGTGTAAGAACAAGAGGCAGGTCTTTGGACGTATGACGACAAGACAAAAACACTACAGAGGATACAACAAAAGAGATGTAGGAAGAGGGAGAGGGGGCATGAGGGGACGGAAAGGCAATGGGAAAAAGAACAGAAGGGTGAAGGTGAAGAGGGACAAATGGTGGTGAGGAGAAGGGAGAGAGGTTGAGGGCAGGGTGTGTGTGTGTGTGTGTGTGTGTGTGTGTGTGTGTGTGTGTGTGTGTGTGTGAGAGAGAGAGAGAGAGAATATGTCTGCATAGTGCATAGGGAGGGGCAGGTAAGAGGGGGGAGAGAAGCAGTGCTTGATATGGATGGAGGAGGAGTGGTGTGGACAGAATAGCACAGGGAAAAGGCAACACATTAGTGGAGTGTTTCAAGTGAGCCGTCGGAGACTGACAGAGACTCGCTCCGTTATAGCAAGCTGCAAGTGTCCCGTGCGTACATCAAATTTCAAGTCGACAGGCAAACCACACGTCACGGGGGCAGTGCCCTCACTGGTGGAACTGTGAATTCAATTGTCCTCCGTGTTACCGCTTGCCGTGGCCGTTGCCGAACTCCGTCGTCTTTGATTAGAACAGATTGTGAAGATGACTGGGTTCCGTGCGCTGTCCATCTGTTAGCCGCTATCACAGTTCGTCAGATTTTTCAGGAGGCGTGTTTCCGTGGATTGTTTAGTAATGGAGCCCGAAACAGTTGTAGCTGTGGTCTGTATCACAGTTCTGTCGTACTCTATTGAATGTCAGTGGAAATGCAGCATTTGGCAAGAGCGGACTTGTTTGGTTGCAAAAGGCAAATGCAATATTGATGTTCGGCACAGGGTTCTTTCACAGTACATGTGGTCTGTCCAATGTAAGCCATACCCCATTGACAAGGTATTTTGTAAATTCTGGCTTTCCGCAATAACGAGTCGTCCTTCACCGATCCCAAAAGGTCTGCAGCCTTAGATGGTGGACGGAAAATCATTTTCTCTTGAAATTTACAGCGTATTACCACTGTTTTAAACAAAATGTTGCCCACAAAAGGAAGAAAAGCTAAAGATTTTGCCGACTTGCTCTCCTCCTTATACGTGATTTTATCTGACAGAACCCTATCAATCTGGTGGGTGGAATATCTATCCTTTATATACATTGTCTTATGGGGGACTAGCTCTTTAGATAAAGTATCTAGATCTGAGGTGTTGGGAACTCTGTAAACAAATGTTTTAACCGAGCTCACAGTTTGCGATTAGTGACGACAACGTGACACTTGCAAATAGAAATCAGTGTGAGTGGGCTTACAACAAACTGGATGCCCCGGAGAGCCATCATTCGTTTGTCTAACCGAGACATCCAAGAAAGGCAGACAACCATCTTTCTCTATTTCCATGGTGAACCAAATGTTGTGAATGGATTTGAAATGGTGAAGAAAATACGTCAATTTATCTATTCCGTGAGGACACACTACGAAAGCGTTGTCCACATACCTCCAAAATATAATTGGTTTAAGGTCAGCTGATTCAAGTGCTCTCCCCTTGAAATCCTCCATGAAAAGGAGGCCATTTTCCCACCAACAGTCTCAGCAACAAACCAAGATGTTTGGCTAAACCATAGGTAGGTGCTCCAATGTTACGCATTATTGGACGTATGGAACACTTTCCTCGTGTAATTTTTGAGATCATCTCTTGTAGAGAACAGCAGTTTTTCTTAGTACTTTGAAGTGAACATAAACAGTCTCGACCACAAGAAACCTTTATTCTCGGGGTTACAGGTTTCGCCCAGTTCCTGACCGTCTCCAGACTTAATATCACGATGGTAGGCAGTGGCAATGAACGGACCAGGAATCACGGACTCCACGAACATCCTTATGAATTTTTGAAAGGCCGTGCAGTATTGGTGGTACACAGCCACGAGGTCTTAACCACTTGATGATCTGAGGTAAGGAGGAGGAATTTAATAGTGCAGAAGGTTCACAGTGCACAAATCCTTTAGGGTTGTAATCAACCCTCCTATTGGTAGAGTCACTTAGATCATACATCTTACCATCATACCCACCCTGAGGTAACAAAACGGTTGCATTACCTTTATCAGCCTTCAGTACCACTACATCAGTTCCTTTCATTCACACGTTAGTGGAGATTTAGGCCAGGGGCATTGCAAGAACGCAGGATGTGTAGGAGGGATGATTCCCTCCTTCGTAGTTAACACACACTTATGCTGGTAGAGAGAGAATCCGAATGGCTCAGACAGTGAAGCAGCTGTCGAAGCCATTTGCCTTACGGTGTGCAGCACGTCTGTCAACTCGACAGTCGTGTTTCGGTGTCGGCCACTGTTCGGCAGTGGCCGTTTGTGCGAGTTGACAGTCAGTTATTTATCGTGCTCACGTAGAATGCTGTCTGTAATTGATATATAATGTAGCAGCATTCACACGCGACCCAAACTTTTATTGGGTAGGAAATGCCTGTGACTGGACTGTAGTAGGAGATGGTGGGTGGTGTATGGGACAGGTTTTGCACCCAGGCCGAACAGAAGGGTGTGGGATTGGGAGTAGGACTGTAATAGGCACAGACGAGGATATTCTGCAGGTCAGGTAGGTAGCAGAACAGTATTTTTGGCGATGTGGGCAGGAGTTCGGATAGGGTATCCCTCATTTCGGCACAACGGAGGTAATCGGAGCCCCGGTGGAGGGTGTGGTTGAGCTTCTCAGGGCCAGGCTGATACTGAGTAGTCAGTGGAGGTTGGTTAACAGGTGATTTGTTTATAGATAAGCTGGCTAGGATATTGTCTGTCAGTAACGGCTCTGGCAAGGTTATCGGTGTCTTTTGACAACTCCTGCTTTTCACTGCATATGATGAGGCACCACTCCATCCCCTCTTCCCCCTTCCTCTCTCCCACTTTTCACTCGCTCTCCTTTCTCTCCCCCCTCCCTTTCCCTTTTCATCTTCACCTTTCTCTCCTCCCCCCTCCCCCCTCCTTAAATATTGTTTTGCTGTACCCTCTATATTTTTTTCATCTTGGTGGCCGCAGAACCGTCTGTCCGAAGACTGGCCTCTTTCCTGCTACCGACTCCACACCTCCACCGGCTCGGGCAAATGTTTTCAATAATTGGTATCGACAATTAGTCTTGCTGTGGCCACAGAAGTGTGTGTTTGGGTGGGTGTCTGAGTTTGTGAATGTGTGTATTACTGCTAGAAAAAAAAAAAAAAACTAGTAGCTAAAAGCTATAAGATTGCAATTTTCTGTGGTTTTGTTCCCCAGGCGCTGACCTGCTACAGGTGAGTGCCTTTTCCTTATTTTACATATTTTTCTTAATTTAAATTAGAGCCAGTGGTATGTTTAATTATTGAAATCCAAGAAATAATCACGTGTGGAAAATGTTCGTGTTTGTCACAACATATCTCTAAAACTGCTACATGCACTGAAATAACATTTTGTGTGTGCACAAATGCAGTTAAATTACCATAAGGAGGTGCTGGCAGCTTACTCAACACCATAGTCTTACAACAGGAAAGATAAATTGACAAACAAGATTTGATTGGAGTCAGAGCTTCATTTAAGAACATTATACACTACACAGTAGTCAGACAATGGAGAAACACCGCTTAAATCGGTCTCAGTAGAACTATTGAGTTACCTGTTTGTAGTGGAAGATACAGTCGAGTCTTTACTGCACTGTTGCAATATACCTTCTTTTTTCCCTTCTTTCAGCATCACTAATTTCACATGTTTCACTACTGTTTTATTCTCCCCCCCCCCCCCCCCCCTCCCCTCCCCACAGTTGCTTCTCTACGGCATCAACCCTCTTCAGAACATTTCTCCAATAAGTAATTTCTTTGTCAATCTAGACATGCAGTAAATTGCCAAGCTGGACATAAATCTCACTTCTTACTTTCAAACTAAGGATATTAGACGTGCGACATGCAGAGTTTTCATGCTGAGCTACTTGGTTTTCTAGATTTTTCCAGTCATTAAATCCTTCGTTCTGAGACTTAGTCTTCTTCTCCAATGGACCGAATGCCAAACAGGGCCCACAATATGTGGATCTTTTACTTTTAGAATAAACCAGCCAAATTCAGTTACTCACTTATTAGTTTTCATTTTTCTTTGGAAGGTAGTCACTGGCAAGGAATGACACTGATCAGCATTTTTTTTTTCACAAGACTTGTTTTGATTAAAGCCATTCCTAGCAATAATCCCCCTCAAGGTATCGTCGGTTTCTTTCCCATAAAGCTGGATCTTCGTTCAGATTTGCTGATGTTTGCACCTGGTTATTACGTACCATCTGAGACACATCTTCAATTGTGATTCCTCAACTGCCTTTTTCTCCAAAACAAAATGTCCCTTTTTTCAAAAGTAGGGTATTCAACGGATGACTGTTGTTGTTGAGCTGCAGAGGTCTAATCCGTTTCATCTTTTCCAGATTGTGTTGTGTCATTGCATGTTATTGAAGTTGCAGGTCTTTCAACACTAAACTGTTTTTTGCATTTTGGCCTTTTAATACTCAGCTCCACTAAGTCTCATGCTCGCATCACTCATTCTAACAACTTTTTATCCAATAACGAAACTAAAAAAGATTACATTGGGTGTTTTGTTTCTCATACATAATTAGCAGAATCTATTGTTCCGACTTCAGACATCGAATAATCCCTAACATAAGTTCAAGAAATTAATTTAAGCAGGATATAACAAAAAAAACAAAATTTCTTTGCGAAGCTTCCGAAGCAGCTATTTATCAATTTAAATTATGGATGATATATTGTAATATATTATGATTACTCAACTACTATAAGTTTGTTCGCACTAGTGACGTTATTTTATGAGATCATTTATACAATCCACATACACAGAAATATTAATTTGTATTATTTGACCACAATAACTTGATGATTGCACTTGTGCTGGCACAAGCAAAGAAAACCGGCCCTAATTGAAAGATACTCATTTGTGTGTCCAGGCGCAGGTAATGGTGCTAGTGTTGCAAGCAGCAGACGCTGCCCTCACCTTACCACTAGTCTCCCCTCGACAACTTTAGTGTAGGCACAAGGCTGTTCTCAGCAGCTGCCATGCGAACTGTCAAATTACTGTGGCCAGGTAGTATTAGGAATTGCAGGACGCAATCAACCGAGGCAGTTTTTCTTTTGTTTTTGTAGTAAATATGGGACAGGCTTTCCCCATTTGTATTGCCGCCCTGTATCTGTCTGCCATGACGTGGCGTATGGTTAGTTGCACACACACCGATTTTGGACGGCCGGTAAAATATTGGCCATCCACATTCCAGTAGTGACCACTGGAGGGCATTGAACTTGGACATGAGCCGGCACCATAAAAAGACAGTCAGCGGCCGGCTGTTGCCACTTAAGACTGCCGGTGCGGGGAATACAATGGCGCACATTGTCAAATGGGAGCTTGCACACTCAACGATTGTTTAGGGCGGTATTACACTATCAAATTTCTTTGTCAAAAATTTGATCAAAGATGTGATCACATATTCCGTCAAATATATTTGACAAAGATCTTTGACGTAGCGCTAGAAGGCGTATATTACACTGTCATCATATTTTTCGTCAAAGTTCAAGATGGCCGACAATAACAACTTGTCAACAGCAGTTGCATGTACCACAATTGTACTGTGTGCACATGCGGAAGAGAAGTGGGGGGAAAAAAAGGAAACGTATCTGGGTGAAGCCGTGGGTTTTACGATGACACGATAAAGCATTCAACAAAACCTGTTCTGTGAGCATATAGTGGAGGACGTCAAGTCGTACATCAATTACTTAAGAATGGATGAGCATACATTTCTGTATGTGCTCAGTGAAGTGTATCCTCATATCACAAAGCACAATATTCACGTAAGAACTGCTATATCTGCAGAAGACAGGCTCACTGTAACACTCCGATTCCTTGCTACAGGAGAGGGTTATGTTAGGTCAGGTTAGGTCTCCAATCTTCTTAATCTATCTTTGTATTCAGGGTGCCTCACGTTGTAAAGCGCCTCATCAGCTTCATACATCTCTATTAATTTTGTAGTTGTCGGCACACACCAATTGTATTTACTGGAAATGTTTATAAAAACACTACAGACGACAGAACGCTGCAGCGATGCTAGCGCTCCATGTGGAACCATGTCACATTGCGGTGAACGGAAGACAAGCGAGGCCCTAGATTTGATCAAATATGGGATGACATTTCTTTGTATGTTGTTTAGACATGTTGGGATCTCCTAGACTACACCTCATGAACTACATATATGTTTCTTCAGTATAGTTCAAAATATGTTCACAGTTTCAACAATCGTAAGTTTGATGAAACTGATTTTCAGTGGATGGAGGAAGATGTCAGTAATGTAGATCAAGAAATAGATGAAAAAGTAAGCCGATGATTTTATAACAGTAATCATGGTTCTGCTAGTGAAGGATCCTTCGGAGGAAGAATTTCATGACAATTGTGATGGGGACCTTTCTGTTTTACCAATGGCACACTTTAAAGTGTTAGTTAAGATAAAATGTGTTCTGAGTGCTGATAAGGAAAAATGTAGAGAGCGAGCACTAAATGTCAATTTTGGAGTCTCTTTTTGTACCTATTGAATGCAATTTTTATGTGCAAGTCAAACCAAAATTTACTTGCTAACAGTTCATTTGTGTGTACTATTTAAAAATAAAAAGCAAAAAAGTATGTGGTTTTCTGTGATAAAATGTAAAATACTGCTGGCTTTATTTAGTGTGGCAAAATCAGTGAGTAGTATTTAAACAACATTTAAATAATGGGGAAAATAAATGTTATTGTTTAAGTTAAAATTTTCAAATTAATTCCACATAAAATTGCAGTTTAAACACTGCGGGCTGAGAAGCCCTACCTCGTATTATACATTATAGAAAAGCAACCTCAGGGGCCGGTAAAGCTGTTGTCCCGTATTATCCTGTATCCCATGAAATACTAATAAATAAACTATAGTGCTATGGTGTCAAAAATAACGAACTGGGACTAATCAGATCAAACCTGACAAACACGACTCAGGTAGTTATAGTAAATAGGCAGCAATCAAATGCCCTACCAGTTGTAAGAGGCATGCCACAAGGCTCAGTGCTTGGACCTTTTCTCTTCCTGGTATACATGAATGACTTGCCTACTTTCATGCTTCACAAGTCAATAATATATGCTGACGACACAACCCTGATTACCTCAGGTAACAAATTGGAGGAAGTGAAGAAACAAACAAAAGTAATGCTTGAAAAGTCTGCCATATGGCTCCACAGTAACAAGCTGATATTCAACAGTAGCAAGACTGAAACTATGTATTTCTTCTTGCACAATCTACAGGAAAAATTAAATGAGTGTGACTCTGTAAGACTTCTAGGAATACACCTGGACCCAAAATTAACACAGAACACCCACACGGAACTGTTATGTACCAGACTATCTAGAGTAGTCTTTTTGTTAAGGAAACTAAAAACATTAGTTAGCAGAAAACAACTTATATCTTATTATTATGCCTTCTTTGAATCTCACTTACAGTACGGAATAAAATTATGGGACAGCTCACTGGTGCTCAGACAGTGTTCATGTGGCAGAAGAAAGCAATTAGAGCAATTACAGGTATTAAAAGCCAAGAATCATGTTGAAAGCACTTTAAGGAACTTAACATCTTAACATTATCTTCTCTGTATATAAAAACGTGTCTTCTTTCCATAAAAAAAAAAAAAAAAAAAAAAAAAAAAAAAAAATACATACCTTACCTTCCAGAACAAATGTTCATTCACATGATACCAGATATAAAAACTATCTTGATGTAGACTTTATAAGGCTGTCTAAGGTCCAAAGTAGCTTTAAACAAACAGGATTAAAATTATAGAACAAGTTACCACCATCACTGAAAGACGTAACTATGATGTAAAGGAATTGGAATGTAGTAGAGAGTAACTATGATGTTAAGGAATTATAATGTAGATAATATCTCTTTATGCTCATGTAATGTAATCTGAATGTACATAGTTTCCCAATTTTAGATTCACTATCAAATGTAATGTCAAAACTGTCTATTTCAACAAATGTTGGCTAATGACAAGTGAATAAATATAAATAAATAAATAAATAAATAAATATCATTCAGTCGATGTATGTGTAACACAGAGAATAAAATGCATCCCTATTATCATACTTAACTGTACTCGAAACAGTCTGGCTTCTGCTCTAAGTGAATGAGCGCAGTATAGAGACAGAAGCTCAGTTCTGAAAATTATTTTTTGTTGTATAGTATCTATGATGTGACTTGAGCAACATTTATACACTCCTGGAAATTGAAATAAGAACACCGTGAAATCATTGTCCCAGGAAGGGGAAACTTTATTGACACATTCCTGGGGTCAGATACATCACATGATCACACTGCCAGAACCACAGGCACATAGACACAGGCAACAGAGCATGCACAATGTCGGCACTAGTACAGTGTATATCCACCTTTCGCAGCAATGCAGGCTGCTATTCTCCCATGGAGACGATCGTAGAGATGCTGGATGTAGTCCTGTGGAATGGCTTGCCATGCCATTTCCACCTGGCGCCTCAGTTGGACCAGCGTTCGTGCTGGACGTGCAGACCGCGTGAGACGACGCTTCATCCAGTCCCAAACATGCTCAATGGGGGACAGATCCGGAGATCTTGCTGGCCAGGGTAGTTGACTTACACCTTCTAGAGCATGTTGGGTGGCACGGGATACATGCGGACGTGCTTTGTCCTGTTGGAACAGCAAGTTCCCTTGCCGGTCTAGGAATGGTAGAACGATGGGTTCGATGACGGTTTGAATGTACCGTGCACTATTCAGTGTCCCCTCGACGATCACCAGTGGTGTACGGCCAGTGTAGGAGATCGCTCCCCACACCATGATGCCGGGTGTTGGCCCTGTGTGCCTCGGTCGTATGCAGTCCTGATTGTGGCGCTCACCTGCACGGCGCCAAACACGCATACGACCATCATTGGCACCAAGGCAGAAGCGACTCTCATCGCTGAAGACAACACGTCTCCATTCGTCCCTCCATTCACGCCTGTCGCGACACCACTGGAGGCGGGCTGCACGATGTTGGGGCGTGAGCGGAAGACGGCCTAACGGTGTGTGGGACCGTAGCCCAGCTTCATGGAGACGGTTGCGAATGGTCCTCGCCGATACCCCAGGAGCAACAGTGTCCCTAATTTGCTGGGAAGTGGCGGTGCGGTCCCCTACGGCACTGCGTAGGATCCTACGGTCTTGGCGTGCATCCGTGCGTCGCTGCGGTCCGGTCCCAGGTCGACGGGCACGTGCACCTTCCGCCGACCACTGGCGACAACATCGATGTACTGTGGAGACCTCACGCCCCACGTGTTGAGCAATTCGGCGGTACGTCCACCCAGCCTCCCGCATGCCCACTATACGCCCTCGCTCAATGTCCGTCAACTGCACATACGGTTCACGTCCACGCTGTCGCGGCATGCTACCAGTGTTAAAGACTGCGATGGAGCTCCGTATGCCACGGCAAACTGGCTGACACTGACGGCGGCGGTGCACAAATGCTGCGCAGCTAGCGCCATTCGACGGCCAACACCGCGGTTCCTGGTGTGTCCGCTGTGCCGTGTGTGTGATCATTGCTTGTTCAGCCCTCTCGCAGTGTCCGGAGCAAGTATGGTGGGTCTGACACACCGGTGTCAATGTGTTCTTTTTTCCATTTCCAGGAGTGTATGTAATAAACTGGTTTCACAGGCAAACAAGAGAATTTGAAAATGCTGTTTGTGTAAGACACACATCTTTAGACCTTCATGACTGCACGCAACAGGTGAAATGAAGGAAGTGAACCTCCATCGATTTGTAGCACTAAAATTCTTCAGTGTTGTATTTATTTATGAAATTGCATATTATACTAAATACTGTACTTCCAGCAACTACTGCAGAAAATAGAAAAGAAGGCTGAGCTTTTTAGTATTTAGAGTCACGAAGAAATAAAAATGTGGTCAACTAATATCAAGAATTGTGTCTCATGAGGGAATTAATCTTCTATATTGAGTGAAATCGTTACATTCTGTGAACTAGTGAAAGTACCTAGAACAAATACGTGCTGGATGTGAATTAACTTGGTGAACAAAAATAACCAGCAAACAGGATTATTAAAGATTTGCAATTTTTAATTGAAGGCGTACTAGAAATTGTCATTGTTGTCACTGACAGCCGAATACTTAAACAAAGTGCACAATTAGTTGTAAGCACAACACACACAGAAATTTAAGAAGAAATAATAGTCAGTGTATACTAATTCAATTACAGACAAGATACAAGGGTGTGCTGAAAAGTAATGCCTCTGAATATTTTATGTGAAAGCACTCAAAGCTTTTTAAAGAAGAGTCACCCTGGTGACTAACACATTATTCCCAATGAATGACTAGTTTGTCGATACTGACACTGTAGGCTTCATTGGCGGAGTCACAACCTCATTCCAGCTAGCACCATTTCATCACTATAAGAGTGAAGTCCTTTAAAGTGATCTTTAAGTTTTGCAAACGCTCTGAGCACTGCCACACTTGTTGAGGTTAACACCACCATTTCCTCCATTACGAGCACAAACAACCCAACGTCACACATTACTGATGCCGATACACTCACCACCGTACACAGGATCCATTTTGGTATGGATTTCAATTGGAGGCACATTCTCTGCAGTTAGAAACTTGATTACAGCACGCCCTTTCTAATACACTGACACCGTTACACTACGTTACATGCTACAATTCAGAGCCTTCTATAGGCAGTGGGTTGCGTCAGGAAAGTCAACCGAGTAATATGCGTAATGTGTAGTACCTCAATCGATATAGAGAACAGAATAAAAAATTTGTATGCATTATGTTTGAGCACCCCATCATACACGTTGCAGAAGAAATTCCTAACTCCACAATTAAGGAGATTTATGTCCGAGACATCTGGTCCATAACTATGCCACAAGTAGCAGAGCATATGTTAGCTGCTCATTTCACTGGGTTGCGTGCAGTGTGATTCGTTGATCATTATGATGCAGCATACTGCCCAAATAGGTTTGAGCAGCTGTATTTTCTTCTCATGGGGGGGGGGGGGGGGGGGGTTGAGTGAAGATAATTTGGAGTTAATAGAATTTTTTAGAATATGTTTGTGTCAGTTGAAATTTGAAGTAGTGTTATTCAAGTGTTCTTATTATATGCCAGTGATAACCAGGAAAATGAAAGAAGTGTTGAAGCTACTGTTGATTTGAATGTGAATATAAGGTGTTAAGAGTTGAGAAAGTGCTGGGTGAGACAAATGCTCAGACAGTTGCTTAAAAGCTGGATTACAAGTAGAAAATCCGCAATTAGATGAACACATTACGTGATTCCCACAAATAAATAATAAAAATATCCAAGCTACAATATACCATTTTCACTTTATCAGGTGAGTCACGCTGGTTATTAAAAAGTGTGACTTAATGAGAAATGAAGTAAATGAACAATTTTGAGAGATTATTAAGGATTTCAAAAAACAAAAACTTACAGAACAGAAATTTATGAAGTACGCAAATTTCAGACACTGCACTAAGGTTAAATGTTTTAGAACGAAACTACAATCTCAGGCTCCACTCTCACATCATCAGGGATCGAACAGAACAGAAGTTTCAAGAAAAGATTGAATCATCTGTCAGTGTGGCTCATTCGTCAACTGACATAGATAGGACGAAAGCGGAATTTCAGTTCGAGTCAGCTAAAATGAAAGATCAATTTAATAAGGAGAAGCATAATGAAGACTGTGTGTACCCTACAGAATTAATGGAAGAACATGGTTTGGAAAACAAGCAGGTACTCGAGAAGTTAGCACTGGAGCCATTGGGGCCTAGATATTATAACAATAGTTGTGGTAGTAGTAAGAAGTATATCAAATGACAGTTAACAAGATCTAAATATTTAGATGATCCTATTGAAGAAATTCATTTAATAAAAGACTGCCGCCCATAACAAGTAAAAATGGGAATATAGTATCAAGGATGGATGGATGGACGAAAACAACAGATTAACATGTATCGAGGGATTTGACACATTATACAAAGCCAGAGGGGACTTACCCAAGAGAATACTCTCAATCAGATAATATGAATACTACTACCCAATAATAATAATAATAATAATAATAATAATAATAATAATAATGGAAGCTGTTATTCGCCATGGTTTCAATGGAAAAGTGAAACCAGATACTATAAATTAAGGAAACAAAACTCAAGACATTTAATTCTAAAGTATGTCTTATGAAAAGGATAGATTGCTACTCATCATATTCAGGATTTGTTGAGTTGCAGACAGGTACAACAAAAAAGACTCCTAAACATTTAAGTTTACGGCCAGGAGGCCTTCTTCTGAAAAACACATATGACCTCTGTCTCTGGCCTTGGCAGCCAGCCAGAAACAGTGCTCAGTTGTGTGTGAGCTGCTTTTACATGAATGTGGGGGCTGAAAGCCTACTTGTTCAGTAGTGTTTTGTTGTGCCTGTCTGCGACTCAACACCTCCACTATATGGTGAATAGCAACGATTTTAGGATGAAAATCAACAATCATTTAGACTATGGCAGTGAAACATCATTATCTCACAGGTACAGCTACCAGTAATAAGGAAAAAGTATCAGAGTTCTATAGCCAGAACATTTGTTGTTCAAATTACCAGTAATAAATGAAAACAATTTAAACAAGAAACCGTGACTACCAGTCACAATTAAAATGTTGACCTTTTAGCAAATATTGCAAGTAGAACATAATTTAAACTTAGATGTACTGTTGAGTAGAGAGTGGCTATTTAATAACAAGACACTATTGGATTTCAACAGGAGAAAGTGTCACAGGAGAAAGGGATAATATGGTCTCTAGTATACTTTTCCAGTACATATCACTAGAACTTAAAGACAATATTTAACAAAGCATATGCATTTAATAGCTTCTTGATATAAGTGCAGTAGAAGAATGAGAACAAGCGAAAGAGTAGTTATCTGGAAATGTTAAATCAAAAGCGCACGAATGAGACATACTGTCATAAAAACAGAAAATTCAATTACTAAATATTTTATCACGATATAAATGTGTTTTCAGATCAAATGGGAATAATTAAGGAATACATACGTAGGTATAAGATAAAGGACGATAAGCGTTTCTTTTGCCAACCGTATCCTATACCTTTGAATCTTTGAACTGCAGTGAGAGAAGAAATAAAAAAGGTGATTGATAACAAATTGAAAATAGTGTTAGTGTCTATAATCCGTTACTAGTTGTTACAAAACCTGCAGGAGGTGTTCCGTTATTCCTAGATGCATGAACACGCAATAGTCGCTCAGAAACTGAATACAATAGACCACAGCGGTGAGTACAGAAGAATTGAAGGCATTGATGCATTAACTGGGTAAGTCATGTGTACATATTTTGGATAACAAACAAAAAACTGTCTTTTCTCAACCTTTATGTAGGCCACCAGCACACTGTAACTGCTTATTACTCAACCTAAAGTTTATTATGATATTTAGTGTGTTATAAAACATTGGATTCTCTCTCTCTCTCTCTCTCTCTCTCTCTCTCTCTCTCTCTCTCTCTATATATATATATATATATATATATATATATATATATATATAAAAAGAAAGATGATGAAACTTACCAAACAAAAGCGCTGGCAGGTCGATAGACACACAAACAAACACAAACATACACACAAAATTCTAGCTTTCGCAACCAATGGTTGCCTCGTCAGGAAAGAGGGAAGGAGAAGGAAAGACAAAAGGATATGGGTTTTAAGGGAGAGGGTAAGGAGTCATTCCAATCCCGGGAGCGGAAAGACTTACCTTAGGGGGAAAAAAGGACAGGTATACACTCGCACACACACACACACATATCCATCCACACATACACAGACACAAGCAGACATTGAAAATGTCTGCTTGTGTCTGTGTATGTGTGGATGGATATGTGTGTGTGTGTGTGTGTGTGTGTGTGTGTGTGTGTGTGCGAGTGTATACCTGTCCTTTTTTCCCCCTAAGGTAAGTCTTTCCGCTCCCGGGATTGGAATGACTCCTTACCCTCTCCCTTAAAACCCATATCCTTTTGTCTTTCCTTCTCCTTCCCTCTTTCCTGACGAGGCAACCATTGGTTGCGAAAGCTAGAATTTTGTGTGTATGTTTGTGTTTGTTTGTGTGTCTATCGACCTGCCAGCGCTTTTGTTTGGTAAGTTTCATCATCTTTCTTTTTAGATATATTTTTCCCACGTGGAATGTTTCCCTCTATTATATATATATATATATATATATATATATATAAAAAAAAACAAAGATGATGTGACTTACCAAATGAAAGTGCTGGCAGGTCGACAGACACACAAACAAACACAAACATACACACAAAATTCTAGCTTTCGCAACAAACTGTTGCCTCATCAGGAAAGAGGGAAGGAGAGGGAAAGACGAAAGGAAGTGGGTTTTAAGGGAGAGGGTAAGGAGTCATTCCAATCCCGGGAGCGGAAAGACTTACCTTAGGGGGAAAAAAGGACGGGTATACACTCGCACACACACACACATATCCATCCACACATATACAGACACAAGCAGACATATTTAAAGACAAAGAGTTTGGGCAGAGATGTCAGTCGAGGCAGAAGTGCAGAGGCAAAGATGTTGTTGAATGACAGGTGAGGTATGAGTGGCGGCAACTTTAAATTAGCGGAGATTGAGGCCTGGTGGATAACGGGAAGAGAGGATATATTGAAGAGCAAGTTCCCATCTCCGGAGTTCGGATAGGTTGGTGTTAGTGGGAAGTATCCAGATAACCCGGACGGCGTAACACTGTGCCAAGATGTGCTGGCCGTGCACCAAGGCATGTTTAGCCACAGGGTGATCCTCATTACCAACAAACATAATGAGGATCACCCTGTGGCTAAACATGCCTTGGTGCACGGCCAGCACATCTTGGCACAGTGTTACGCCGTCCGGGTTATCTGGATACTTCCCACTAACACCAACCTATCCGAACTCCGGAGATGGGAACTTGCTCTTCAATATATCCTCTCTTCCCGTTATCCACCAGGCCTCAATCTCCGCTAATTTCAAGTTGCCGCCACTCATACCTCACCTGTCATTCAACAACATCTTTGCCTCTGCACTTCTGCCTCGACTGACATCTCTGCCCAAACTCTTTGTCTTTAAATATGTCTGCTTGTGTCTGTATATGTGTGGATGGATATGTGTGTGTGTGTGCGCGAGTGTATACCCGTCCTTTTTTCCCCCTAAGGTAAGTCTTTCCGCTCCCGGGATTGGAATGACTCCTTACCCTCTCCCTTAAAACCCACTTCCTTTCGTCTTTCCCTCTCCTTCCCTCTTTCCTGATGAGGCAACAGTTTGTTGCGAAAGCTTGAATTTTGTGTGTATGTTTGTGTTTGTTTGTGTGTCTGTCGACCTGCCAGCACTATCATTTGGTAAGTCACATCATCTTTGTTTTTAGATATATATTTCCTACGTGGAATGTTTCCCTCTATTGTAACTATATATATATATATATATATCACTTTGTTTTACAAGTATGATGTCAAACCAATAAACTACTATTAGTACTTTGAAGGTTACCGAATATTATGAGGACTCTTGCGGGCAGTGAGACAGATTCTGGAAATGTTTTTCGATATCACGCAGCTGCTCCAAGCATAGACAGCACAAGCAGTACAATAGAAAGATCAGACTATGCAGGCTGACAAAGAAAATGGTTCCTCCTTGAAACAGCTCATTTCCACAAGCAGATGTTTTGTAGGCTCCAATAGATTTTTGTGAATTTCTTAATGTCTCATTGTTAAAGTACATGGCTGATGAACAGAGTAATTTATTTTCTGTTCAAAAGAATGCAAACAAGCCATTATAACTGACAGACAATAAACTTTAGCAGTTTCTTGGCACAGTCAGTTTATCATCTCTCAGACTCTTCTGTACCATGCAAGGGCGAGTTGACTTAAGTCATGTTACTGATGCCACGCTTCAGGATACAAGTCAATGACGGCCACAAAATGATACGTGTCAGTGAAAACCACAAAATGCCAAATCCTGATGAACCACATAGACACAGGTTGTTCAGAATATGCCCATTAACTGATTTATTGTTGCAGAAGTTTCAGGCAGTTCCTCAATCTCAGATAATCAGTGTAGATGAGTAGATGGTCCCTAAGAAACTGCAATTGGCACAAACAATATTTGCCCAATAATACAAATAAAAGGGGCTATAAAATATTTGTTTTATATGATACAAGAGGTAAGGTACATAATTTTGAGATTTAAAAGGGCAAAATAATTTCAGTTGCAGATACAGGTGCAAGTCAGAACATTGTTCCAGATCTGAACACAAGTCGTTTTTGATAACTGGCTTTCATCGGTGAATTTTCTAGTTGTATTGCAGGTGGTTCATTTATTAGGAACATTTAGACCAAACTGTCATTTAGGTTGCAAATTTTCAACTTACGCTAACCTGAAAAAATTGGGAACAGATGCTTTTGAAAAGTGAGACTAAGCGTTGAAGCCTGCCAGCATATCTGCATCTGCACGAATATGGGATACAACAAAAAGACACTTATGGGTACCGTGTCCTCCTATAGCCTCATTACACGATAAATTTATGTGAGGAGTGGATTATTTTCTTAATTCACTTACCTCCTATTACAGGGTATCCATCAAATGGAGGAAAAATTGCTGTACACTGTCTTTCCATTTGGTAGATCTGTAAATTCTCAGTTGCTACATTGGTGGGACTGTGAATTTCAAAATTTTCTGTGATAAACAAAATAATCTACCAGAATTCAAATCCAGAATAGAAGAGATACTCCACAAATGTGGAGAGGACATGACAAAAGGTGGCTGGCCATCAGCTATTACTACAAAGCAAGAAGCATCAGAGCGGTACAAAACCAGTTCCAGGTAAGTCTATCCAAATTTGTGCAGTATGGCGTTGGCCTCAGGTTACAAACAAAAGGTAAAGATATGAAATACCAAATTGTTAAGGACAGACAGTATTCGTGTGTAGAAAGTGCAATTGTTTCCCAGAATTTCACAAATTAGTCTCTATTGTATTATAATACAGCTAGTTAAAATTTGTTATGTATTTTCTTTTCAACCATGTAAATCCTATCATTATATCATCAAAATGTTAAATTATCTTTTACTAAATTAAGTATTCAACTTCTAAAACACCTGTTGTCGCAAGTACGACATATTTAATTATACTTGATACATATAAGATATGTTAGAGTTGACATTTATGAACTCTTAATGTTTCATTACTGGTTGCAAAATATGATTCTTTTTACCTGTGGAAAGGGTAATACAATAATATTGGTATGTTGTTATTCCAACCTGGACATTCTATTGTTTGACTGTTTTGTTTCTTTTGAGTATTAATTTTTTCTTTTTTGATAGTGTTAACTGTGCTGTGAAATAAAACATTGTAGGAGTAGGTTTTACACAGGGACAGACCAATTTTGTTGATTTGTCTATGCTTTATTAATAGCCCTTAAACATTAAGCTGTTCATATAAAATATTGAAGATTTCTTTTAGGTTTGAAATGATTTAAATTATACAAAAATATGCTAATAAGATTTTTGTTTAAATAACAGAAGAGCTAATGGGATTTATCCAGTGGTAACAACACTACCACACAATTACTGCAATGCCTGAAACTACTCATTCAGGCAGAAAGTAGTGTTGTAGGTTATAAATTACACTTACGTATTTCAGCACAACCACAAAAGAAATGACTACAAGAGATTAGAAGCTCAGACATATGCAAGCAGTTACATTATACACAATATTTTGGTGATTTAGCCTCAAAGCTGGCCCAATCCAAATGAGTGTTTGCAGATAGGCAGCTTTAAAATTATGATTGCACCATGAGATTCCAGTATTAAATACTGTTCCTTCCTGTGTCTTTGTCAGTCCACTGTACTGGACAGACAAAGGAAGAGAGAGAGAACAACATTAAGCATATTACGATGTAGGATGGCATTAGAGTGAAGGAACGAACCATAATGTCTCAACTCTGCCATCAGACACATCTAAGCACAAATGGAAAATACACGTTATAACAGTTTAACACACATTATTTCACATTTCTATTACAAGTAATGTTATCTTCAACACTCCTACGACAGTCTCAACGAACAATTCAAAATCTAGTAGGAAAATTAATGCATTCCCTGATGTTTTGCAAGCAGAGACATAACATAAAATGTCAGAATAAGGATGATTTCGCTAAAAAACTGGTATACCAGCAAATTGATTATTCTTTTTTAAAATAAGTTATAAAAGGTACATATATTGCAGAACCTATCTCAGAATTCATTTTTTTTCTTTGCACTGAATTAGGCATAATAATGAAATACACATGAATTAATCACTGTTCTACTGTCAATATATTTTAAGTAAGGCTACATCACAGGTATGTGATGACTGTTAAGAAGACAGTCAACACTACTCTCGCATTTATTAATACCACACTGTTGATAAAACTGTGTTATTTGTATACTAAGGACTAATCGATATACATGACACATCACCTTTCAATACGGGCCACTCTTTGGTGGCAAAGATTCACCTGGGTCAATTGGTATTTATATAGTATGCGACTAATGCCAAACTAAGCGGGGTATTGAGGAAGAATTATAGTCTTATTCTGGAACTGTCGGTCTCTGAGCTTATCCACTTACAGACATTGTGACACACATACAATTTTCCACAGTTAACATTTAAATCCTTATATCCGGATTTCTAACCATAAAATGCATCTCGTGTTTCAATTTACTCCACCTACCTTTAATACGAGACACTTTTTCTAGGAATGTAAACGAGAGTTGTATTATATAAAAACTCTGTGAAATATCTGATACAACATTCTTCCAGTCAAAAGAACATATCCACACTTGGTAAAACAGTTACAAATATTTGTTATTAGTATCTAAATATCACTGGAATATTTAAGACTTAAAACTAATAAACAAAACAAAAAGAGATCTCCTAAAATGCTTCCAAAATTACTTTAACATGATAAATCTTTTTAAGTAAATGCAATAAAATGAAACACCCTGTGTAAAAACATGGTTTTACAATACAGCAAGAGCAAATTTCAAGTCATCATAAAGTACACATCTTTAGACAAAATCTTGACTCGCATTACAATAATGTAAGAAAAATTTGTTACAATGGTGTTTTTCTCTCGCTGTAAGAAAATTTGTTTACACTAGTGCACAGGAGGTACACAGTTGACTAGTTCCCGTCTCATTTTAATACAAATAGCTGTTATACCTAGGTACATTAATGGCACTTGCTTTGTCTTTCAGATTCATCTGGTTGCGGTATCGGTAAGCGACGACGGCTGCAATTATCTGAAAACAGAATTTGAAACTGCCTGTTAGAGAGAAAATATGTATTTATAACAATACTAGTAAATGTTAAGGACACAGATTCCATGACAGTAGTTCTTTACATTATTTCTTTTAATATGTTCAAAGTTAAATATGTTTTCAGTTTTTAGAACCTTTTTATAAACATGAATACTCTGCAAGCCATTATCTGGTATTCCATAGGATCATGTGTCATCCCCTCTCCCACATTCTCATTGCTGATGCGCTTATGAATAAACTGAAGAAAAGTCAATGTCTGTACGCCTTCACATGTGACTTTAAAGTGACAGGTCTTTACACTTAAAAACAAACATTTATTGAGACAGTAAAACTTGAATAATGTTTTCCAAAACTAATTACATCTCGAGACTTTATAAGAGACACACCAAATGATGCAGGACGCCTACAGTAATTAGTGCTTAACCTGTACTTTACGTTACGAACGGTTCATGCCATTTAAAAAATTGTCGATCGGATGTTAAACACGACCCTCATTTGGGACACCCTTCAATGTCTACTGACACCGTCGGTGTCAGGAATGTCAACAAAATTGCGTGCGCCAATCGAAGACTGACTGTCCGAGAGAATGCAGAAGAAAGGAACATTTCTGTTGGATCATATCGTGAAATCTTGACACAGCATCTTAGAATGCATCGTATTGCCGCCACATTCATCCCGTGGCTCACGAGTCAAGAGCTGGAAGACATTCGCTTCACAATCTGTGAAGGGCTGTTGGATCGTGCAAATGAGAATGAGGTGCTCCTTAAGAAAATTATAACTGGCAATGATATGTGGGTCTAAGGTTATGATGTTGAGACCAAGGTTCAATCTTCACAATGGGTCGGGAAAGATTCTCCGGGGCCAATAAAAGTTCGTCAGGCCAAATGCCAAAGCCGTGTTGATAGTTTTTTTTTTTTTTTTTTTTTTTTTTTTTTTTTACTTTGAAGGAGTAGTTCATCACGAATTCTTGCCACAGGGACAAACTGTTAATTGACGGTACTATTGGGACCTGTTGCGACGCTTGCGAGAAAGTGAGAGAAGGAAACAGCCTGAAATGTGGTGAGAGAATTCACGGCTCTCGCGTCACAATAACACACCCACACATTCATCTCTGCACAAAACAAAAAATCACTGTGCTGCCTCATCTTCAGTACTCTACAGACTTGGTCCCTGCGGACTACTTTTTTTTATTTCCAAAGTAAAAAATCCCGTTGAAAGGATGATTTGCAACGATAGACTTTTTTTTATTTCCAAAGTAAAAAATCCCGTTGAAAGGATGATTTGCAACGATAGATGAGATAAAAGAAAATTTGCAGACAGCGCTTCACGCAATCGGGCAAGAGGCATACCGAGACTGAGCAAGAGGCATACCGAGATTGCTTCCAGAAGTAGAAACAGCATTGGGAGCGGTGTATCAATTGTGATGGAGAGTATTTTGAAGAAGACCGTGCACAATAAGTAAAAGGTAACGGTAGAAAATTTTTGTGGGCTAAGTTCTGGAATTTTTGAACAGATACTCTGCAAGCCACCCTACAGTGCACGGCTGAAGGTACCCTGTAGCACTACTGGCCATTTCCTTTCTTGTTCCAGTTGCAAATAGAGTGAGGGAAAAACAACTGACTATATGCGGTCAGCATCAAATTCCAGTTCTCTAAATTTTCTCAATAGTGTTCCTCGAAAAGAGCATCGCCTTTCTGTCAGGGACTTCCATTTAAGTTCCCGAAGCATCTCTCTGACACTTACATTTTGTTCGGACCTACCGCTAACAAATCTAGTAGCCTGCCTATGAATTGTTTTGATGTTTTCCTTCAATCTGGCCTGGAATGGATGCGAAGCAATCTAGCAGTATTCGAGAATAGGTTGCACCGGCACCCTATATGCAGTCTCCTTTGAGATAAAACGCGCTTTGCTAAAATTCCTTATAAAAGGATCAAAAAGATGGAATAGGTGTCGCCCTCAGCCAGAGGTGAAACTTGATACTATTTTATAATATTTTGATTTTGCTTAGTCAAACATTGCTGCAATAAACCTGTACATTTATACACGTAAAACAAAATGCCCTGGCTGACTGACTTAATCGCCCATCCCAAACCGCTATGGATAGAAACTTGAAATTTGTTGAGGGTGTTTATTTTATACTGCAGGCATCATTTAAGAAGGGGTTTTTTGAAATGCCGCCCCTATAGAAATAACGAATGAAAACTTTCTGAGTATATATATCGTACTACAGCAATTTGAAGTTGGAAGTACAAAAGCTTGTTTCTAGTTTCTAAGTCAGAAATAAAGAAATGTGTTTCAGCGTTTTTGGAAATTCAACCCCTAAAGGGGTCAAATAGTGGGTGAAAGTTTTTTGAAAATAAATTGTTACAGAACTACTGAAGCGTTGTTAAAACTAAATCTGTGAATATTGGTATTTGACTTCACAGTTAGAAATAAAAAAGATTGTGGTCCCATGTTTTTCAAGATTCAGCCCCCAAAGGTGAAAACTTTTAAGAAAATGTTTCATTATGTCTGGTCTCTGCAGCCAAAGAACAGAGACTGTAGTCAAGTGAATGTAGGTTGCATCTGCACGTGTGCGTCACCTGCAACATGTCACAATACTAAACTGATGTACGGCAGTAGATGCTCAACGAAAGATGAAGCACCATGTAAGCACATTGCTGAATTTATGAAATGACATCCAAAATTACAAATTAGCGTGTGTCCATCACCTAATGTCAGTCGGCAATCAGTAAAAATGTGGAAACGTTCTGCCCTTTAGACGGTGGACTATTTAGTCGTTGACATCTTCAAATGAGCTGGAATGAAAATCCTCTGCAGTTGTTGTAACATATCTTGCAACTGGTTCACACTTCGCACTTAAGGATCCTTTATATGCTCAGATGTTTGCACTTAATTGTCCAGACAGACAGTGTTTCGGCCTGTGAAAAGTATGGCGGCACTCGAACTGATGCAGACGAGATGAAGTGCTTTAGTACTGTATATAGAGGCACGAAATATTTCTGGAAACATATGGCTCAACGAAGGTGATATCTCAGCAAAAAATTTCATACGAGCATAGCTTCTGCCAGTTGCTTTAGCACCTCGATTTTATTGTAAGTCTTTTATAACCACTTACTGATTTTCTCATCGATGTCAATTCTCCTTATATACAGTGTAATACGCCACAAGAAAAAAATCTGCTTTGTCCTAGATACTTAAACCAGTACTCTCTTTCAATTTCTAGCTCCTCGAAAGTGTTATGTATTTTAGAAGCCACTCTTTTGGTGATCTTCTATGTGCTTATCCTTATCTTTTTGTAACTTCTGAAGTAATAACGCTATACAGAATAATCATTTTATACACAAATTTACTTAATTTGGCCACAGCCAGTGAATACTCTGCACTCTCAGACTACTGATTAGGGACTGCAAGAGAGCTGCATCGTGGTCAGAAGGTGTAAATGCGAACTGGATACTCCAGACCAGATCTCCAGACAGTTGCAAACAGTCTGCTCCGACAAACTTGAGCGTGTAAAGGCCCCATTATGGATTCAACATTTCCTATCACTTAATTTCTCTGACTAAAAGGGCTGTCAATCAGTTCAATGTTGTAAGTGCACCTCTGGGTGGGAATATAAATCACTAACAGCCACGATTTGTAGTGGTACAGTCTTGTCCATCTCTCAATCTGCCTGCATTTAATCACTGATATGTTTGGCAAATAGAGCGTTCAGAAGAAGCAATGGCCAAGCTGCCCAGAGTGTCATTTCAGTCAAGAATACAAGGCAGCACCGAACCCGGATCAAAATGCAGTGTTTGCAGGATGTACATCTCACTGAAAAACTGTCACAGAATGAGCTCGGTTGCAGCAGAATGTTGTGGACGGCGCTCTGGGTTAGCAGAAGACTACTCATTTTCGGTAAGTGATTTAACTCCCCATGAAGCCTACAACAGATTAGAGCTAATAGTGAAACTGAGGTGAAAACACGTAATGCTAATACTGAGCTATAAAACTAGCACTATAGTCCTCATTAAAGGGGATCATGTGAAGGCGTCCAATACCGAAATGCACAGCTTCTGCTGTCAGCTGTCCTTAATTGGCAGCTGATGAAAAGTCTACACCGTTGGCCCCTTTTCTGCTCAACTGTATCACTATTACTACAATCGAGCACACAACAGTAGCTTTTCGAGAAGATTGCACAATACCTACTCCAATTAACAAACATTCACCTGCAGTTATTTGAAGTTTTAACTTTCAGTGCAAAAACCCAACTTTTCATCTATGACATCTTAGTGTAAGTTTACTAAAAGTAATGTAACTCTCAGAAAGTTATTCACTTACCAATAACTGAGCATGTGCTGAAAACGTTACACTTTTGAACAATTTAGTGATGTTATGTCATACGATAAAACACTTTTGTTACAATCACATGTAATTCTACGCTGAACAGTCCAAATCCTTGACCTTAAATTGAGACTGTGGGTTTAGTAAAACTGACATTACGAACACATGACACTTTGCCAATAATTACAATGAAGGAGCAGGTTAAATCTCAACTATATAGAACATTATGAAAAAAATAAGTACACTAAACCATCCACCGCTGTTACTAGCCACCCATACAGAGTTACACCAGGTTAACAATTATTTGGGTTATACAAAATTTTGAGGAATGTGTACAGAAAGTAGTTAACAGGAATGAAGACACACACCTGTCACATCAAGTGTTTCAGTCTGGCAGTCCCAAAAGGTGAGCTACAAATTCTCCATCACAGGAACCTAACCAGTTCTGCCAGTCAATGACACTGATAACTGACTTTTGTGAGGAATGACAGCTTTTGTCTTATATTCACTTTAATAATCCTTTGGCGAGACAATGATCTTTAAGCATTAAAAATGGAATTTTAAAATGTTATGTGGCAGCATACAACTTTTTATAACTATTGGGTGGTTATAACTAAAGTGCAGCTACTTGTGGAGGTCCAGTACGGGCTGTAATTATCATACGGCGGTGAAATTTCGTAGGTACGATAATGCGAAACAGGTTTACACAGGAAAAAAATTGTTCCAATTTCGGACAGCAGATGCAATATGGCACTTTACACTGTCTGACGATAAGACATCCGCACAGTCATTTGACACGCTATAATGTGAGTGAATAGTATGGCTACCTAGAAGAGAGATCGTGTAATGTTAGTGAAACTGTTTTATGTAAAGTGGAGCAATTACAGTGCTGCACTGAGAGAGTATCATCAACTGAAAGGTCCGAGGAGAGGCCCAATGCCATTAAATAGTTTAAAGAAGATACCATATTTACTCGAATCTAAGCCGCACTTTTTTTCCGGTTTTTGTAATCCAAAAAACCGCCTGCGGCTTAGAATCGAGTGCAAAGTAAGCGGAAGTTCTGAAAAATGTTGGTAGGTGCCGCCACAACTAACTTCTGCCGTCGAATATATGTAGCGCTACACAGGCATGCTTTGCAGGCACAAAGATAAATACTGGCGCCAAAACCTCTGCGTCAGTAAATAAATTAAAAAAAAAAAGTGTAAGACGAGCTTTTTTCTCCGCCCTGAGTTTCGACCACTGTATTTTCATACATTATCCAACGAAGTAAACACAAATTCCGTGTTGTTCATCTTCGTATGTAGCAGCATTTCAGTGTACTACGAAAATCCGACTGGCAAGATTATTTGTGTTGTTTGTCAATATGG
Organism: Schistocerca americana; assembly: GCF_021461395.2. NCBI lineage: Eukaryota > Metazoa > Arthropoda > Insecta > Orthoptera > Acrididae > Schistocerca > Schistocerca americana. The sequence continues at coordinate 198,929,100 of NC_060128.1, read as the reverse complement.
CCAACTATACGTTCTGAATTTTTTCCTACCTGTGAGAAGAGATGGTTGCTAATAGGAACTTTTATGAATTGTGAATCACATGCAGTATTGTCTTCAACATAAGAATAATATGAATATAAACATTTTTCCATGTATTCTTTCGTGTTTGCTGCTATCTCATTTAAATCCTGCCTGCCTAATAACATACGAAACTAATGTGAGACAGCAGCAAATGCGGAAGAATATACGTATCATGTCATGTTTATCTTCGCATTATTCTTATGCCTAATAGTGATACAATCAGAAATGAAGCACGGCAATTGACTAGATTTTTAAATCTAAGATGACTAATTTCTGTGCAGAATGTAATGTACGAAAGAGGCATCTGCAAAGATTTTCAAACGGAGAAAAGTTTAAGCTAAACTCTCGTTCAGAACATCTATCATACGCAGTCTATTATTTGGTTCTTGTTGATCATTATCAAAGAGAGCAGCAATGTAAGTAACAACAAATAGCAGTCTCTTGCCATTGGTTCACTAATGAGACAATTCCTCTCTCTCTCTTTTTTTTTTATTGTAAGCGGCGGTAGCGCGCACAAAGGCAAGCCATGCCACGAGCAGCGACAGGTCGTAAACACATCTTATCAGAATGCGACAAACAATGCATGACATAGTACAATAATGCATTTCAGCCTTGAGTGACGTAAACACCTATAACAAAGAGAACGGCACTTATCAGATCAAAGAAAAATAAGCAACCGATTCAAACCAGACGAAGCACGCCTGACGCATAGCAATGGCTACCTGGTAAAGCTTAACTGCTAAGCTTACAACTCAAACCAAACTACTGTAGCTGTATTGTCATTTATTCTACCTAAATTGTTTCTCATATTACAATAGACCAACTTTGTTTCGATTTGGAGGTGCGGCCTAAAACTTTTCTCTCCCCTTGAATTTCGAGTCTCAAATTTCAGGTGTGGCTTAGATTTGGGAAATTTTTTTTCCCTTGATTTTGAGTCTCATTTTTCAGGTGCGGCTTAGATTCGAGTGCAGCTTAGATTTGAGTAAATATGGTAATGCAGTTCTGAAACACGGGTCAGCTCAGTGGGTAACTTGAAAGACGAAGGCGTACTATTACGGTGGAGGTTATAGATGAGGTTGCTGTCGTTGTAACTGACCGAGCAGCCCCGGGTAGTACTAGTGCTTGTGCAGTGTCACGAGAATTGTCCCACCACGTGGTCAACAGTACAGAAAACCTTTACAGTTTATTTTACAAGACCTAGATGGTGCAGTAGCTGAGACCTCATTATCTGCAACATTTTGAATTTGCTTTGGTTTCTGGCACGGATCAACGTCGATGACATGGGGCAGACTAATATTCTACAGAGTGACAGTATGACAAATTGTGTCTTGTGCCAAAGAGCCACTGCACTCGCCGTACGTAACTGTGTCGTGTGCATTCTCGGTCCATCCTTCTTTGAAGAGAACACATCCAGACAGCCTGACAGCTGTATCACGACCTCTGCATGAAATGGACTTCTGCACTGAACTCTGCAAATCACACTTAAGTGCCTGCCAGAGGGCTCATCACCCCAACTTCACAATTATTCTCTATTATTCCACTCTCAAATAACGCGGAGCAAGCTCCAATTTCCATAATTTTATGATGATGATTGTTTCTCCCTATGTAGGTCTGTGCTAACACAACATTTCTGCATTCAGAGGAGAAAGGTGGTGATTAAAATTTTGTGAGAAAATCCCTATGCAATGAGAAATGTCTCATTTTACTGATGTGTGCCCCAAATCCCATAGCACGTCTGTGACATTCTTTCCCGTTTCTCGATAATACAAACTGTACTACTCTTCTTTGAACTTTCTCGATGTACTCTGTTAATCCTATCCAATAAGGAACCCCACGCCGCACAGCAGTACTCTAAAAGAGGATGGACGAGCATAGTGTAGGCAGTGTTTAATAGGTCTGCTACACCTTCTAAATGTTCTGCCAATAAATCACAGTCTGTTGTTCGCCTTACCCTCAACATTTTGTGTTCTTTCCAATTTCAGTTGTTCATACTTGTAATTCCTAGGTATTTAATTGAATTTACAGTTGTCAGATTTGATTGAGTTATTGTGTACACCAAGTTGAATGGATTCCTTTTGCAATCGTGTAAATCACCTCACACTTTTCATTATTTAGGGTCACTTGCCAATTTTTGCACCATTTTATAATTTGCTTTGATCTTCTGATGACTTTACTAGACATTAAATGACAGCATCATCCGCAAACAACCTAAGACGGTTCCTCAAATTACTTGTGGAAAGCCAGAAATCACTTCTGTTTTACTCGACGACTTTCTGTGAGTTACTGTGAATTGTGACTTCTCTCACAGGAAATCACCCATCCAATCACGTACCTGAGGCAATATTCCACAAGCTCATAATTTGATTACAAGCCACTTGACAGGCACGGTATCAAAAAGCATTCTGGGAATCCTGAAATACGGAATCAATTTGAAATCTCTTGTCAATATGCGTGAATGAAGAGCTACTTGTGTTTCACAAGAACAATGTTTTCTAAATCCATATTGACTGTGTCAATAGACTGTTCTCTTTGATGTAATTCATAGTGTTAGAACACAATATGTTCCGAAATCCTGCTGCACACTGACTTTAACGAAATGGGGCCATAATTTAGTGGATTACTACTACTTCCTTTCTTGAATATTAGTATAACCTGTGCAACTTTCCAGTCTTTGGGTACAGACCTTTTGTTGGGTGGGTGACTGTATATGATTGTTAAGTATGAGGCTATTCCATCAGCATACTCTGAAAGGAAACTAATTGGTATACAGTCTGGACCAGAAGAATTGCTTCTATTAAGTGATTTCAGTTGCTTCACTACTCCGAGGATATCTACTTCCAAGTTACTCATGCTGGCAGCTATTCTTGATTTGAACTCTGTAATATTTACTTCTTCATCTTTTGTAAAGGAATTTCGGAAGGGTGTGTTTAGTAACTCTGCTTTAGCTGCACTGTCATTCTCATCAACTGTATTTCCACTGCTATTGCAAAGAGAAGGCAATGATTGTGTCTTGCCACCAGCATATTTTATATACATCCAGATTCTATGGATTTTTGCCAGCTTTTGAGACAAAGTTTCATTGTAGAAATGATTATAAACATCTCACATTGAAGTTCGCAATAAATTTCGAGCTCCTGTAAAAGATCGCCAATTTTGGGGATTTTGCATTCATTTAAATTTGCCATGATATTTTCATTGACTTTACAACAGTGTTCTGACCTGTTTTGTATATCGAGGAGGATCAGCTCTGTCGTTCGCTAATTTATTTGGTATAAATCTCTCAATTGTTGCTGATACTATTTCTTTTAATTCAAGCTACATGATCTGGTCTACATTTATATTGTTAGTTTGGAAGGAGTGGAGATTGTCTCTTACAAAGGTGTCAAGTGAATTTTTATCTGCTTTTTTTTTAATTGGTATATTTTTCGTTTATTTTTGGACGATTTGTGAGTTATGGTACTCATCCTCACTGCAAGAACTCTGTATTCACTAATCCCTGTATTCGTTTTGATACACATAATTAGCTCAGGATTATTTGTTGCTAAGAAGTCCAGCGTATTTTCACAACCATTTACTATTTAAGTGGGCTCACGAACTAACTGCTGAAAATAATTTTTACCAAACATGTTTAGCAAAATTTTGGATGATGTTTTATGCATACCTCCAGAGTTAAACATATATTTTTTGCCAACATATTGAGGGTAAACTGAAGTCGCCAGTGACTAATTGTACGAGTTACGTACATTTTTGAAATCAGACTCAAGTTTCCTTTGAACATTTCAGCAATTATATCGTCTGAGTTGGGAGGTTGGTAAAAGGATCCAATTATTATTTTATTCCAGTCGACAAGAATGACCTTGACTCTCACTAATTCACAGGAACTACCTACTTCAGTTTCATTACAAGTTAAACTACTTTTAACAGTAACAAACACGCCACCAACAACTGTGTTTAGCCTATCCCTTTGAACCCCATTGGGTGCTCTGCAAACATTTCAGATGAACTTATCTCCAACTTTCAGTGCCTACAACAATTTGAGCATCAGTGCTTTCTATCAACCCTTGGAGCTCTGGTACTTTCCTAACACAGCTACAACTAGTTACAACTGTTATATCGACGGTTCCCGGATATACATTCTTCCCGTGTTCGATCTGCAACCATCTAGACAAAGACCCTTCCGTGTTTCCCCAAGATCCTCTAACCTCCTACGCCTGTAGCTGCCTTTGCACATAATGGGCTCCTGACCTGTTTAGCGAGACATCCTTGTGCAGCTTGTGATACCTGCTTTGGAAGAATGCAACTGTGTGGAAACCAATGTTCTCATGCAAGATGGGGCAACACCTCACGTTGCTTGCCCAGTGAAAGATCTGCTTAATACAACCTTACACAAACATATTATCTTCACAGGTTTTCCAGGTGCGTGGTCTGTAAGATCACCTGGTCTAAATCCGTGTGACTTTACTTTTGAAAGAAACATTCGGCTCTCTACCTGATCTGAAGGCCAGTATACGGGAACAGATCATTTAGGTTCCCTCAGAACTGCTGTCAGCAATCATCTGACGAATACAGCCTCTTGTCGACGTCTTCGGTGCTTGTATTGAATAAATTGTTTAAGCGGCAGTTAATAATAAAACCGACATTACGCCTTTCTCACTTGTTTGATCTTTTGTGCCCGCATTATGTCCGTAATACATTACGTGTGGAAACATTTCTGTGCATCTTTCTTGATAGGAAAAAATTAGCACCAACTATTTTCCAGTGGATTCCGTAGAAATGTTGGAACACGTGAGGCAATACTGACCTTACGACTTATCTTAGAAGAAAGATTAAGGAAAGGCAAACCTATGTTTCTAGCATTTGTAGACTTAGAGAAAGCTTTTGACAATGTTGACTGGAATACTCTCTTTCAAATTCTAAAGGTGGCAGGGGTAAAATACAGGGAGCGAAAGGCTATTTACAATTTGTACAGAAATCAGATGGCAGTTATAAGAGTCGAGGGGTATGAAAGGGAAGCAGCGGTTGGGAAGGGAGTGAGACAGGGTTGTAGCCTCTCCCCGATGTTATTCAATCTGTATATTGAGCAACCAGTAAAGGAAACAAAAGAAAAATTTGGAGTAGGTATTAAAATCCATGGAGAAGAAATAAAAACTTTGAGGTTCGCCGATGACATTGTAATTCTGTCAGAGACAGCAAAGGACCTGGAAGAGCAGTTGAACGGTATGGACAATGTCTTGAAAGGAGGATATAAGACAGACAGCAATAAAAGCAAAACGAGGATAATGGAATGTAGTCAAATTAAGTCGGGTGATGCTGAGGGAATTAGATTAGGAAATGAGACAAAGTAGTAAAGGAGTTTTGCTATTTGGGGAGCAAAATAACTGAGGATGGTCGAAGTAGAGAGGATATAAAATGTAGAATGGCAATGGCAAGGAAAGTGTTTCTGAAGAAGAGATATTTGTTAACATCGAGTATAGATTTACGTGTCAGGAAGTCGTTTCTGAAAGTATTTGTATGGAGTGTAGCCATGTATGGAAGTGAAACATGGACAATAAATAGTTTGGACAAGAAGAGAATAGAAGCTTTCGAAATGTGGTGCTACAGAAGAATGTTGAAGATTAGGTGGGTAGATCACGTAACTAATGAGGAGGTATTGAATAGGATTGGGGAGAAGAGAAGTTTGTGGCACAACTTGACTAGAAGAAGGGATCGGTTGGTAGGACATGTCCTGAGGCATCAAGGGATCACAAATTTAGCATTGGAGGGCAGTGTGGAGGGTAAAAATCATAGAGGGAGACCAAAAGACAAATACACTAAGCAGATTCAGAAGGATGTAGGTTGCAGTAGGTACTGGGAGATGAAGGAGCTTGCACAGGATAGATTAGCATGGAGAGCTGCATCAAACCAGTCTCAGGACTGAAGACCACAACAACAACATTTTCCAATGTAAATTGGTTTCACATTAATGCATTAGAACATCTACCAAGTTTCGCTGCCATACGGTAATCACAGCCTACACTAGACCTATGTGAGTAGCTGCACTTTAATTATAACTGTCCAGTAGCTGCAAGAAATGAACATTTTAAAATTCTGTTAGCATACTAAATAAACAAGTTTCATGTTTGCATCGATTTACAGCTGATTTATTTCACCTCTTGTAGCTTATCTGTAAGACACTGAGGAGAAGATGTTAAATTCAATCAAAAATGTCTACGTTCTGTTTGTAGACAGATGACATTTTTGTCAAGTGTGCCCGTAAGACATTACCCGATCCTCGAATCACATCTGTGTTTGTCAGGCTCTTCACTTTGTAATCCAACTGAGAGAAGAGCCATTTATTTTTTTGGGTATACATACTGGTGTCTATCACCATCTGTGGTGTCATCTGCAACACAGAACTCTAACAATTACAAATGGTGACGGCCTTCATGAGACTGATCAATTTTTTAAGAATGCATAATTGCCCCTCCAAACTCGAGTCTTTACAAATAAAACCTCTCAGTAAGCTACGAGTCCTGAAAGGTGAGGTAGTTATTTTATTGTCATCAAACCGAAGGCCAATCTGAATACCACAGTGCTCTGCAAGGCAAGCTCTTACTGGAGATGCTAAGCTGCTGCCTTCCTCTGACCTTTGAACTCACCGACCCAGCAAGTTTTACAGTTTAACATTCACACAACCCAAAAATTTTCACATTAATTAACACTACCAAAGGTGAAAGAAGTGATAAGTGACACATTAAAATCCTAGTGCTGACCTGGGAAAAGACTCGAGACCTTTGGATACGTACACCCAGAAAAGTTTTATCGAAGCAAGTAGCACCTGTCACACTACATACTACTTGTTTTGAGGTATAATCTATTTCATAACAGAGCAGCACAACTTTAACAGTGCTGTCTCTGCCCATTAACATCCACAACTGATGAAACAAAGTCTTTGATACTATATGTAGATTACCTAGTGGTCCGAGTCAATATATTACTGAAAGGAATACGTTACGACCGACGGAAGGACTAAAATTTCATCAATTAGCCCTGTCTTCTAATATGTATTGATACACAAAATGGCAGAACGTGACAACACAGTTTTTACACAATTTTGTGCAGTATAAATATGGCAATTACTACAAGAAGACTGAACAAATAAAATATTTGGCATTTTTTGTGCAGCTGTCTGTCAATAGCTATACTGTGTTTAGTCCAGAGAAATTCTTGTGCATCATAAGAACCCATTTTATAGAACTGATTCCAGCACTAGCAAACTAGCTATGGTAGTAATTGCCTTTCTGAAAGGCAAAAGCAAAATTCACAATGAACGTTTCTGTCAAATATCTTACAACAAATTCTACTCATTGAATGCAATTGGAAGGTAGGGTAAACTGATAGCCTGACATCACAGACCACCAATTTTATATGCTCTATCAAATATTTACAAACAGGAGGAGAAACAATATTTGGAAGGCAAAATTTTAGTTCGTCCACTGAATTTTCTCCTTCACTGTCAGTGCAATACTAAGGTAAAAACTTTTCCATTTTGTTGTTTTCTTCCTCCATTTCTCATTTCTGATGACGCCCCGCCCCCCCCCCCCCCCCTCTCCATACCAGTTTTAACCAGTCAAACAACAGTGGAGCATCAACTATTGTCTATTGTTATAGAACAGCTTTATTCTAAGGTGCAATTTCAGATAACCTTTACTGCTATTATTAAAGCCTGAAATTCAGTCTTTGAAAATACTGGCTGTTAACTTCTCCCCATCTCGTCCTCCTCCACCACTTACAATTCCGTTCCCAATATGTTCTTTCCTTATGTAGGTCGTCTCCTGCCTTCTGCACGTCACAGACTTTCAAATAATTATAAATTCAGTATGTTATCATCATTCCACATGCCACACGAAGGAATTCCAGTTTCTGAACACTAGTGCACTGTGCTTGATACTTCCTGAGAGAGAGACTCCTGCTGGCACACAACACTGTGAATGCTAACCTCTGGGACTGCCAAGACAGAGACAGGTGAGTTTTGATATGTGGAAGACCTTAGCTTAGCTTAGCTTAGCTTAGTAGTTAGTTCTCACCCGGCAACCAGCAGCACATTACTCTAGTGGGTTAGAGGAAAGCACTAGGGTTAGCTCGTGGGTCTTTCTGGTTCCTGTAGCGAACCGTCAACCAGACGCCGAGAAACTGCAAGAGAAACCACAACCGTTATTACGTGCAACTGAGCTCGTGTGCAAATACCTCGAGACTGAACACTTCCCGTGTCTGCGTGACACAGGAAGTACGAAAACACTGACATTTGAGGACTTTGCGTGCACATGCCACAATTTTAGATTAGTAACAATTTACACTGAAGCATACAAATATTGAAGAGGAAATGAAAATAGCTTAACTGTTTTCACTATTGCCAAATACAAACAGATAAAATACTTACCTGTTCAGAGTTTTGACAGCAGTTCTTTTCTCAAAAAAGATAAAGAAATGACAGCTTCCAAAATCTAGTCTCACTTTTTCCAGAAAACAGGACAGGATGAAAGTAGACTGGAACTATTTACTGGCTCAGGAAGGGCAGGGAAGACACCGCGAGGGCAAGACAGGCAACAGAATGGGAACACATTTTAGGCCATAACTTCTCATTGGTTTGTCTGAAATTCTGTACAAAATACTCCCTCTGTCAACCTCAGCCCTACACCCACGTAATGATATGTATCGTACGGCTTTTTGACACACACAAAAAATATGTTGAATGTATAGAATAACATGTATAACACAAAAACTTGCAAACCTCTAGGCTATTGGTGTAATTATCAACTCTGGTAGTCGCCAGCTGGAAGTCTTAAGGTCTACCATTCTACAATCTTGTGGGGGCATTCTTCTGCGATGTGTCTGATGGTCTGTGGTTCCCAAAAATTGCCAAGTGGAGATAGTCGCTTAGTCCATTTGCGTAAAAAATAAGCACATCTGCCATACTTGGTTCTAATTCTTTTTAGCACAGACCACATTCTGCATCGCAGGTCAAATCCTGATGTTTTTTTTTTGGGGATCTATGGCACATTACTATTTTGCTTGAGTCCATGCATTAGTAAGGTTGGACTATTTTCCACAGCAACTCCTGCCCCTTTAGTTGTTGGTCGTCTAGAGCAGAGTAATTTAAGGTCTGCAACATTCATATCATGATGGACTGGTAGATTTTTAAAATAAATGGTCTTTTTGTACTCGTATGTGAGAGCATTTATGCGTCATCATCGAGGGGGTGGAATGTGGCTCAGTGCCAGTAGTCACTGCATACGGCGTGATTCGACAATACCTCTGATCATTCTCACAGGGTAAGTGCCGGTGCTTCCCAGGTTGTACTCCACAGATTTTGGATGATGTCATTTCTCACAATCAATATTTCAGATATTCTTGTTACATGCTCCCAGAAAGATACAGTTCTATCAAGGAATACCACCAGGTACTTTGATGTTTTTCCTACGAAGGTGGTTTGAAAAGTTCTCACAATCACTACAAGAGGTCAACGCTAGCATAACAAGTTGTTCACGTGATGTTCATTCGACTGTTGGCTGTAAAAACGTGCCACACGAGTGCTCTTTGAAGAGAGCTGTGGAGGTGATTTGGCTCTCGTTGTTCCCATGCAGCGACCCGCGGTGATTAACTACTTCTTAAAGAAAAGTATGAAAGCAAAGGATGTTCATGCCGATTTACAAAATACACTTCATATTCAACTGTTGCAAAGTGGACAAATGAATTTCAATTTGGTCTGGAGAACTTAGGTGATGATCAGTGCAGTGGTCAACCAAGATGTGTGACTACTCCAGAAACCATTGGAAAAATGCACAAAATGGTCACGGAGGATCGCTGATTGAAAATGCCTGAAGTTGCTCACGCTTGCCAGATATCATCTGAAAGGGTACATCACATTTTAATTCAAGAACTAGAAACAAAAAAATTATCTGCAAGACACTGTGTGCCCGCACATATGTGCCATTGCCATGGCAAAATTACACAAACTAAGGTATGAACTGTTGCCACACCCACCTTATGCACCTGATATGGCTCCAGACTTCCATGTCTTCCCAAAGCTGAACATTTTTTCTTGGTGGATGAAGAACTGATAGCTGGAGTTGACAACTATTTTGCATGGCTGGAGGAAACTCATTATCGAGATGGGTTCAAGGCACTAAAACATCATTGGACCAAGTGCATTAATCTACAAGGAGACTAGATTGAAAAATAAAAATAGTTTCAGTGATGTAAGTACTTTTTTTCTATTCTGTTCTGAGAGCTATTCAAACAACCCTCGTAAGCGCAGCATATTCACAAACCGTATGTCGAGTTTTCTTCTGGCCAGTTTCATATTTTATTGTAAGCAGGCAACCTCCATTTTGGTGATGTTTGGTTGGAGTCTTCATTTACGAAAGTACTTTCCAACTACATCTAGGTCTGCCATTAAGATTTCTTCCGATTGTTCAACTGAGCTACACCTCGTTACAAGTACGCAGTTGTCAGCATAACTAAACTCCCTTGATTTTGTTTCTAGAATGTCTGCAGTATATAGGTTTAAGATAAGTGGTACAAAGACTGGTCTCTTTGGTACACCACTTTTAATTTTTTTTGAGAGCTGATGATGTATCCCACGACTACTCTGAACACTTGGTCGTTATCATACTGTCAATTAGTCGAGTGGTTGGTTTGAAAGAAATTTTATGATGAAGCTCGTATATTATGTCTTTCCTCCACTTTGCATTGTAGGCCACTTATAGTTCAGTGAATGTAGCTGCAGTTTTATGTTTTCTTTGTAATCCTACCTTAATGCTACCATTTTCTTTAGCTTCAGCTGTTAAGAGTTCAGAATTCTTATTCCACATTGTTTGTGTGCACTTTGTCTCTCACTGCTCTAACTTCGCCACTAGATGTCGAGCAACAGCATTTGGATTAACTGTTGTCTTACTACTTTGTGTGGGGGACCCACTTCCTGGTTTCCTTAACGATGTCCATATCTGCTACTCAATGTCTGAAAATTCAGGCTTTCTACTGTTTCTGTCCACAGATGGAATATTTTTAAGTTCCACTGCTTTTGGTTAAACCAATAAAGTCTTAAGAATTTTCTGTGGTCTCATATTGGCATTGAAGGCTTTAAAATTTAGTTCACTGTCATACTGGTTAATAGTTAGCAAGAAGCTACTGCTATCCTCTATCGTAAAGGTTTCTTTGGCAAGATTTCTGGCAGCAATCAGCTAAAATACAAGTGCAGCTGCCTGAAGACACTGTAAACATTTGGATGTTACTGAAAAAGTGGCTAACACTCACAACCTTTTCTGTGCAAAAAAAAAAAAAAAAAAAACCAATCTGACACGAGAAAAAGTGAAGTATATACACAAATACACAACAGGCTGCTGAAGCAGTTTTGCCAGGAACACACACACACACACACACACACACACACACACACACACACAATATCCCATAGAGGAGTCTTTTCGATGTGGAAAGATGTAGAAGATTAGAAGATGTAAATTTGTAAAAGAATTAGGTTTTGGTGTTATGCTCTGTCAGGTTTGTAAACACACATGTACCACTACTTTGACCCCTGTCTGTTCTAATGTTAATCCCCTGGCATCTTTCTAACAGCTGTTTTTGGTCTTAGTAATATATTCATGCTATTCCATGTTTCATAAGAAAAGGTCAATAATGGTAGCAAAAGGGGGCATTAATGAAGCTGTTGAAACTTTTTACAAGTGGCCTCTGCAAGTTGTTCTACAATAAACACCTTCAACCCCTCAAACCTACCAACCAATTCTTAGCACACACTTGTATACTCTGAACATACTATTCGATTGCATTTCCACCAAAAAAAAATGATAAACTCATTAGTGAATGGGAAGATATACAGAATACAGCAGTTTCTTCATTTTTAAATTACCTGTAGCAGTGATTGTGCATACTCCAAAATGTGGGTGCTTTATTAATTCTAGGCAGTGGTTTCTGTAATGACTTGTACATCCTTGGTAAAGTAGACTACTTTCACACCTTTTGGTCTTCTATGAGACGTACTGACCTGTATGTACTGAACCTTGTCCAGATTTAATACCCATTTGCCTTTAACCACCAGATGATGTTTCCAAATATTTTGTTAGTCGCATTTTCAGCAATGGTTCTCTGGTATTATTTTTTATTCTTATACTTGTACCATCTGCAAAACAGACCAAATCTGCAGCTTCTACCAAAGCAAGTGGCAGAGAAGCAAAAGAAGATCCAGAGTAGAATCCTGTGGTACACTGTGTATGACTACTTCGAATTCTGAGTGCCTACTGCTATGCGACCGACACGGAACTGATATGCACTGCCTTCTGCCACAGAGGATAAAATAAAAACTGAACTGCCTATGTCCACATTCCATAATATTTTAACTTTTACACGAGAATATTGTGGTCCACACAGTCAAAAGCCTCAGCCAAATCACAAAATATTCCCAATGGTAATAATTCACAATATCTTGAATCTACAACAACTGTACCTCTAGTGACGAATTTCTAATAGTATTATATTTACTTCTGTATAGTTTGACATCATCAAATTATTTAAAATCACTCATGGATAAAAATGCACTATAATTGGAACAGCATATACCAGGTTCAAATCACGAGTCGGGAACCACATAACATCAACAAGGAACAGGTTGTCTAGAAATAATATTTAAATCCACACTGTAATAAAAACTTCACAGTCAGGTAACATGAGTCGGCAAAGTACTCTGACATGATGTAAGACTTATCCACCAAAGCAGAAACCATAATGAGGATGTTTGCAAGAAAGGTAAGGGGGAAAGCTTGTGAGACTTAAATCAAATAGTGCAATGTCACACCTCTGGATCATCACCCCTACCTCTGTGAAGCTGAAGAACAAGCCTATCCCTCCGGACAGTTTGAAGGCATAGTCGATGGTGTTCTGCAGGGCCTCGCCACACTTCGAGCACTTCTGTGTGTTGCAAAAGTCTGGCTGCAGGAAACAAATTACAATATCAACAGGTTTTTCACACATTTACTACAGAAACATTTCACTCTGTAGAAACACACTCAAGATTAGTTTACACTGTATAATCAAAAATTTTCTTATTTTGCTGTTTCCACAAGAGCACAACATACCATTAGAGATCACACACCGCATAAATTCCATAATAAAATAAATTAATTGAAACACACAATATTAATAATAAAGTACAAAATACTTAGAAAGGCTAAGAGCACAAAACATGTTTGGAAATAATTACAGACCTGCTAATCTGAAATTCCCCGCCAGAAGTTCCAGCTGAGACTGGGAAGATAAGCAAAAAATTAATAGGCATTTGGCTGGCAGTCTCACGAGTCATAATACAAATCACGGACAAAGGAGATCTCCAAACAAACTGGGGGCCTCTTACATAGCTTGTTGCGCACACCCATCTGTTTCGTGTATTCGAAAGTTGTTTGGAGATGAGGGCTGTCCACTACTCAACAGGAGACCGGTGCGAGCTATACGCAACCAAAGGTACGCGACCTTATCGAGATATACGAACTGCTTATTTGTCAACTCTCTGCAGGTCCATTATGTCGAACCAGGCATGTTTGCACAAAGATATATATATATGTGTATATGTACTTACACAAAAAGTAGTATTGTCTCCCTTATCGAACCCACAGCATTTAAACACTGTCTCCAAATCCATCTGTGTTGTCGTGTTTTCAATTTTGTTCCATCCCTGAAAAGACAAAACCAAAAAGAAAATGTGTAAGCATTGCAGTACAACCATCATCTGACTGGTTTTATGATGATACATTCAAAGAAGAAATTCACACGCCAAATGAAATCCATTCACTGAGTAAATAGGTACAAGGAAATATTTTTGCAGTTTAGTTGGTTGGTTGGTTTAAAAGAGAGGGGGTGGGGGGTGGAGGGGAGGGGAGGCCAAACTG